>NC_039363.1:75489590-75825314 GCF_003573695.1 Papaver somniferum
GTTCTCACGTACCCGATTAATGAAGTTCTTCAAATGTCTTCGTTAATCTTCAGTCTTCGAGGGTGACGTCTGATACTCAATTACCAAATTTTAACCTAGTTCGAGACTTGACTTAGTAGACTATAAATAAAGATATAGTTTTGATCAACTAATATTGATAACAATCTTGAGATAGCAAAACTTGTGGGTTCAACCAAAAATTGCTCTAACAATAGTATTTAACAGCTCGTATTTTCCTAAATCTTCATATCATAAATTATAACACTTATTGGTTAAAATAGAAAAATTGACACCTAATTTAAAATCAAGGATTATAAACATGTGTACATCCTCATATTGGACAACGAGCTATGTCGCATGCTTATAAATTTCTATGAATTTTCATCTAATTAAAAAGCATATACGATACTTAAAGAAAGTCTAGGGTCTTTCAAAACCTATATCAAAAGATTTATCATACCGTTAATCCTTCACTAATGTTGCTAACCATTCACTTACAACGTTGTCCTATCACTTCCTTTACAATATGGTTAATGGTCTATTTGTACCATGTGGTATAATTACGTTCCTTAGTTGAAGTTTAAGTCCATAAAAGGATAATAGCCTCGTCTACTAGTCTCCTTACATAAAGTGACCAGAGACAATGTATTTATTGAATACATGAACCTGGATGAGAAATAGGCCATGTACATTCAAATTCATAAAATAAAAATGAATCTGACTAATTATCGGTTCAGATACATAATCCAAAAATAATTATCCTAAAGTAGGGTATGGATTTGGTTAACTACCAGTCCGGATATATTAATATAATCTATATGTATATAATTAAGTTAATTATCTTTAAGATAAGAATAACCCTGAAGAGCAGCAAATTTAGGTACATTGTCGAATAAATACTGGACTGGATACATATCTCTTATAACCTATAAAAAGTGGAGGAATTCCAACAGGAAAGGTACACACTCTCCAATCATTTTCTCCTCATAAATCCCGCATAGAGCTGCAATCATTGAAAAACAAAAATTACTGGAGAGCTAAAGTTACCGAGCATGAAATATTATTAATCAAATACGAATCTTGAGAAATATTATAATGACATTTTTGCGACAACCGGTCTATGATTTCATCAAGGATATACTAACATGCCATAATATATCCGTGTGAAAACCTGCACAAAATGCTTCAGGCATGTCACATTTGGATTTCATATTTTAGGATTTCGGATGCTTAGTTGACGCGTATTGGCACTATGTATATAATTAGTATTAGTTTAAAATTAAAATATTAAAAATATAATACTTACCTTAACATTCAATGCGTGAACATGATAAAATTTCAATCGTAGAAATTTAAGAAGCTTGAAAGGATTTTTCATATACCTTTTCCCATAAATTCTTGTTCTTCGAGTTCATTAGAATTATAAAATTTATTGTTTAATGTTAAATAGGTGTTTTAACCACAAATTAATTCTTGAACAATAATTTTTTTCAAACTAATATTGTTAAGGACCTTTGAACATATATGCTTGAATCATATTTCAAGATGTTTAACAAGATAAGCTTGACTCAAAATTTCTTATTTGCAGTAAATCTTAATAAGTCATACGACATAGTCTCGTAGGATAGAATAGTAAGATAGCGAGTAAAATAGAATGGATCAGTCCTCACGTACCTGATTGATGGAGTTCTTCAAATGTCTTCGTCAATCTTCAGTCTTCGAGGGTGATGTCTGATACTCAATTTCCAAATTTTAACCTAGTTCGAGACTTAACTTACTAAACTAAAAATCAAGATATAGTTTTGATCAACTAATATTGATAACAAGCTTGAGATAGCAAAACTTGTGGGTTCAACCAAGAATTGCTCTAACAATGGTATTTAACAGCTCGTATATTCCTAAATCTTCATATCATAAATTATAATAACACTTATTGGTTAAAATAGAAAAATTGACACCTAATTTAAAATCAAAGATTATAAAAGGTGTGTACATCCTCATATTGGACGACGAGCTATGTCGCATGCTTATAAATTTCTATGAATTTTCATCTAATTAAAAAGCATATACGATACTCAAAGAAAGTCTAGGGTCTTTCAAAACCAATATCAAAAGATTTATCATATCGTTAATCCTTCACTAATGTTGCTAGCCATTCACTTATAATCTTGTCCTATCACTTCCTTTACAGTATGGTTAATGGTCTGTTTGTACCATGTGGTATAATTAGGTTCCTTAGTTGAAGTTTAAGTTAATAAAAGGATAGTAGACCGGTCTACTAGTCTCCTTACATAAAGTGACCAGATACAATGTATTTATTGAGTACATAGACCTGGATGAGAATTAGGCCACGTACATTCAAACTCATAAAATAATAATTAAGCCGACTAGTTATCCGTTCAGATACATAATTCAAAAATAATTATCGTAAAAGGGGTATGGATTTGGTTAACTACAAGTCCAGATATCTATAATACAAAACAAAGCTTGGTTAAGTTAGGCTAGATAAAGAGCGGCCGAGATTTGTCTAGAAGGGATAAATCTACGGCCGTGGTTTTTCCAACTAACCATTATAAATACTTTATTAATCAGTGCCATATTAATTGCTCATGATGAATGAGTAATTAATTTTTCATGATAAATGTTCATTTAATGAATCTAATAAATACATATTTTTATTAATAAATGAGTTTATTAAAAACTATATATATATTGATCGGTAAAGAATTTGGTGCTGGAGAGTTTCGAACCCGGGTAACCGATATCTTCACCCAATGACTTTACCACTGTACTACAGTGACCCCGTGTTTTAAAAATTATATTAATAGTTTTTAATGGTGGTAGTGAAAGAAGTTGTGGGTGGTGGAAACAGTGGCGGGTATTTGTGAGTAGTGGAGGTGGTAACATTAGTGGTGATGGGAAAAATAGTGAGTGTGGCTGGTTTTTACGTACGGTGGTGGATGTTAGTGAATAGTAGTGGACAATAATAGTTTTGTGTCTTTACAAAACGGGAAACATTGTATTGTGATAGATGTAGTTGGCTGTTTTTAGCACAATTGGTAAGGAAAAAACACAAATACTTTAAGGAGGATACCAAATCATATAAACAATATGATCATGACCGCTGGATCACTGAAAACAGATCCCAGCTATTTATAATACTCGATCGAATAAATGACGGTTTTTAGTATTAAAAAAGTTTGATTATATTTCCAGATTACAAAACAAAGTTTGGACAAGTTAGGCTAGATAAAGAGCGATCAAATTTATACTTGCAGAACATAAATCTACCCCTATAAATGATCACGTTTAATTAAAATTTAATAATAAAAGTTCAATTGATATTTCATAATAAATGTTTCTTTAATTAATCAAATGAATATATTTTCGTTGACACATAATAAATTTATTTCATATTAACCATATCTTTAAGCATTAATGGTGGTTGTGATGGTGGGCAGTGTGGGGATAATGGTGGTGCGTATTGGTGAGACTGGTGGAGTGGTGACGATAACGTGGTGGTGGAAGAAGTACTGGTAGTAGGGTGAGAAAAGGGGTTCTATTTAAGATACGTAAATTAAGCACTAATGGTGGTTCTGATGGTGGGTGGTGGTGGTGGATTGGCGGTAGGGATAATGGTGGTGGGGATAATGATAGTGGGTATTGGTGAGACTGGTGGAGTGGTGGCGATAATGTGGTGGTGGAAGAAGTAGTGGTAGTATAGTGAGAAAAGGTGTCCTAAATTAGGTAAATTATTTAGTCATCCTTGGTTAATTTTTCTTTGTTTTGTTTTAATTTGATTTTAGTTTTCAAATTACTTTTTTTATTAATTTTTAAAATCAAAACAATTTTTAAAGGCCAGATTTTTCCAAAAAAGAAGATGTTGTGATTTTAAGATTTGCCGGGTAGGGGGCAGGAAGAAAAATGAAACCTATAAAAAAAATTGACCAAACACAAGGTTACGGGCGAATTAATTGTAATCGGTTCAGTTTCTCACATCTCTCTTTATTTCCCTTTTTTAACATGGTTTCTGTTTCTGTCATTATTTCTCCCATACTTCATGGGATTATGTAAGGCTACGCGTGAATTAATTGTAATCGATTCAGCTTCTCACATCTCTCTTTATTCCCTTTTTTTTGTCATGATTTCTGTTTTTGTCATTTCTCCCTAACTTCGTGTAATTATGCATGCTTGAGAAATAGTTCATGATAATAGGTAAAGAGACAAGAAAAGAAATGGATCAAGAATTAAATATTATTATAAATTTTAGGAAAAGATTTGAGAATAAGGACATGTTTATTAACCAACTCCTCAAAACATTTAAACCTGAATTGATTCTTCTCATACAATTATGACATGTACGAATCGATGGATACATTTGAAACACATATCCTTACCCGTGCCGTTACGGCACGGGTTGAGACCTATTATTAATATAATCCATATGCAAATTATTAAGTTAATTATCTTTAAGATAAAAATAACCCTGGAGAGAGGCTAGTTTAGATACATAGTCGAATGAATCCAGAAAAATACTGAATTGGACACATATCTCTTATATAACCTATAACAAGTGGAGGAGTTCCGACCGGAAAGGTACACACTCTCCAATTATTTTCTCCTCATAAATCCCGCATAGAGCTGCAATCATTGAAAAATTAATAGAGAACTAAAGTTGGCAAAAAATTATCGAGCATGAAATATTATTAATCAAATACGAATCTTAAAAAATATTGTAATGACATTTTTGCTACAACCGGTCTATGATTTCATCGATGATATACTAACATGTCATAACATATCCGTATGAAAATCTGCACAAAATGCTTTAAACATGTTACATTTGGATTTTATATTTTAGGATTTCGGATACTTAGTTGACGCGTATTGGCACTCTGTATATAATTGGTATTAGTTTAAAATTAAAATATTAAAAATATAATACTTATCTTAAAATTCAATGTGTGAATCTGATAAAATTTCAATCGTAGCAATTTATGTTTTTAAGAAGCTTGAAAGACTTTTTCATATATTTTTCCCATAAATTCTTATTCCTCGAGTTTATTGGAATTATTAAAATTCATTGTTTACCGTTAAATAGGTGTTTTATGTAGTACACTATCGATATGTGAATTTATAAATTTGATAATCATTTATATATTTAAAAAATTTATTTTTTGAGGTTTTATATAATTTGATATTTGAGTTTATAAAATATTAATTTTTAAGCATGTATTTGACAATAATTTTCTCTTTCTTCTCTGAGATTTTACATAATTTTATACCTTAACCGTGTTCCGGGTGGTGTCATTGGAACCTAACTTCATAGACTTGAATTTCACACAATCTATCGGTGTGGAATTTTCTTCTTATCTTATAATTCAAGGCTGAATTGGGGGTCATGGAAACTAATTGGGGGCCGGGACACATTTTATATCCACACCAAAAGATATATGGGGCTTCCAAAATGATGGTGAAATAACTATTTTACCCTTCTCTAATAACTTCTTCTCCTCCCATTCTTCTTCTCCTCCGCTCCCTCTCTCCCACTGTTTCCCATTCCATTAACGACTTCTGAGAAAAGAAAAGTCTCATCGATTCATCGTCGTAAGTGAACTAAAAAAAAATAGGTTTTCAACTGCAAAATTGCAGTTACAGTTACAGGGTCGTTAACCACGGTTTTTTATTGCTTAACGATTTTTGATATGCATGTTGAATTGATAAAAAATCGTTAATCATTAGGGTATAGTAGATAACGACCCTAAACCTGGTTTTCTGCCCTAGAATAGTGTCGTCTAGGGATTTCTAAATCGCTAACGACTCTATATGATACAAAATTTGTTCCCTGTTCAAAAAATAGGAAGGGTCGTCATGTCAAATGGTTGTAGTCGTTAACTATGTTGAAGGGTCGTCATGTAAAGTCGTTAACGATGTTGAAGGTTCGTTTGGTTTTATAAATTTTGCTTGCCGACCCTTGATCTATGAAATGGCTCGCTAGGGTCGCCAGTATATAGGAATGCCTAATAAACGACCCTAAGAGTAACATCTTCAGAGAATAAAAAGTTTTAGAGTCGTTGGGTTCTAAACATATTAAGTTAACGACTCTATATGACCTAACTAGATGGAGTCGTCAATTATATCACACTTGGTTCGACGATTTTTCATAACCTGCAAAAGTTGCAGGTTTGAGTCGTGAAAGGTTGTGTCAAGTAATTGACGACTCTTTAGAGTCGTTCGTTTATTACCCTGTCGACTTAACGATCCTCACTCTGAGTAGTTGCATAGTGTACATGAATCGACCACTTGGGGCATCATTCATACAATTTGAAGAGTATAGGAAGTTTACCTGATTGTTTTGAGCTTCGGGTTCTTCATTTTGAGGATTTGTTCCTTCATTTTGAGCAATATGATTCCTCTACTGGAATCCCCCAAAAACTCAACTTCTTCTTCTCCACAACACAAAAACACAATTTTTCTTTTATCAAAATTTTATCCCTAAATCTGATTTTAATCTAATTAAACTAATTAACAATTATTTAACTTAATTACCACTAATGATTTGTGGTAGTTTATCCATTTAAAAATGTTGGGATAAGGGATAACTCCCAATTACTATTTCATAACCTTTTTTGTCCTGTAATTAGGGTCCTTAATTATTTTTCCAGGACCCCCAATTCAGCCTTGTTATAATTGTGTGTTGTGTGATCCTCCAAAAGAACGAGCCTTCTGGAAAAGTAGTGGAGAGCCTTGACCCTTGAGGGCCAAGGGAAGCAAATAATTGAGGGCCACTCATTTTCTCCAAGTAAACCGCAGAATGTCCAAACAAGTGGGAAAGGGAACGGTGGACCTTACATACGTGGCTATGATGTGGGGCATCGAAAGGCTATTGCTCAGCATTTGGTGTAATCTGGCTAACCACACGACGCCCCAATATTCATACTCACTACAATTTCCGAGAAGAGCTATTATTGTTTTCTTTCATTTAAAAACATTTAAACCAATGTAGTCGATATCCGCCGTATCGGCCGATATATCATCGAAATATCGGATATCGCTCTGGAATGATACGATAAACAATATATCGGTGATAAGATATCTTCCCGATAATATCGACCAATATGAGCCGATACGATATTTTTACGAAAATCCGGTATGGATTAAATCAATCGTTTACGTAAAGATTAAAGGTATTTTAGGTTTTTCGAAGACGGGAAGGGATAAATCCTTGTTTAATTACCATTTTTGGTAGTAAATTTTAAAGTTATTGAAGTTACTCTCATGTCTCTAGTTTGAACTTGTTTAATTATCATTTTAGGTAGTGAACTTTAAAGTTATTGAAGTTACTCTTTTGTGTTTTTGATAAAATTGATGGTATCTATTACATCTTAACAGAAAATGTATGAAAAAAATGTTTGCTATAAAATTATAGTCTCTAAATTTGGAACCGATATTATACCGATATTTCAATGATAACATCCCCGATATAAAATCGTACCAGTGTATCGGTCCCGACCGAGATGAACCGATATCTGATATTAACTACATTGATTTAAACTAAAAATACGATAAAAGGAAAAAAATGATAGGGAGTATTTCTTTAACAAGACCCTTAAAGCAACTTCAGTGTTGTTGCTATAAGGCTAACCCTTATGGACTAGATATCTAGCAGCTAGATTGGTCATCCACATCAGTTAGGGCAACCTCCTAAGTCATATGGTATTGCTAATTGAGAAGTGAAACGCTGAATAAAACAGCGTTGAACGCTTAATGGTTCAGCGTCACATGAATTTATTTTCCAACCAACTAATTATTACCATTTATCTCTCCTACTTTTTCCCTTTCTCTCTCCTCTTTTTCCTCTCTCTCTCTTTTTTCCTCTCTCCATCACGTTCTCCCTCTTTTTTCCCCCTCTCTCCCTTTTTTTCCTCGCGTTTTTAGGGGCCACCCGAAAGGATTTAGGGGCCATCAATTTATACCCAGCCAAAGACTCTAGTTAAGGGGTACCCTATATAATATTGAAGTTACATAAATGCCCTTCTGGTAAAACTGTATAAAAACCAAATCAAAAAATTCTACTCATTTCAACTGTATAAGAACGCGAAGAACGCGTACCCGGCAATGTAGTCGGTGGTGGCGATTCCGATAGTCAAACACTTCGTCAACTTCAAATGGCCCCAATTAGGTAAGAGTCTATCATTTTTGGGGTTTATTTCGCTTTAATTCGTCGAATCGAGAAAAAAAAATTCTAGGGTTTTCGGTTATTTATCCAGATTCGGGCGATATTCATGCTTATTTAATTCCGAATGTAGTCGTGTTCTTCATTTCTCAAGAACATCGACAGTATTCGGGAGAAAGATTTGATAATTATCTGCCGAATATTGGTGGCCATATCTTCCTAGATACAAACTGCTAATAATCGGTAGTTTAATGAATTTTTTGGCTACCGAATATATTTAAGTAGACACACAGTATTCGGAAGAACACTCACTACCGAATGTATATATTGAAAAAATCTCAAAATTTCTGATATAGGAAAAATCCCATTTTGGGGCCATTATTTGGGCCATCGTACATTCGGAACTTTACAAAAAACCTATCCTCCGAATATTACAAGTTCAAAACAAACCATGCCATGGCTCCAGGTGGTTCCAAGGGCCAATATTGAAGGTTAGACATCCCATATTCGGAAGTTTTGGTAACTAATTTAACTTCCGATTAGTTCAAAGACAAAATTTGAAAAGTATAAGTTTTTCCCAAATTCTGATTTTTGGGCCATCGTACATTCGGAACTTTACAAAAAACCTATCCTCCGAATATTACAAGTTCAAAACAAACCACGCCATGGCTCCAGGTGGTTCCAAGGGCCAATATTGAAGGTTAGACAGCCCATATTCGGAAGTTTTGGTAACTAATTTAACTTACGATTATTTCAAAGACAAAATTTGAAAAGTATAAGTTTTTCCAAATTCTGATTTTTGGGCCATCGTACATTCGGAACTTTATAAAAAACCTATCCTCCGAATATTACAAGTTCAAAACAAACCACGCCATGGCTCCAGGTGGTTCCAAGGGACAATATTGAAGGTTAGACAGCCCATATTCGGAAGTTTTGGTAACTAATTTAACTTCCGATTAATTCAAAGACAAAATTTGAAAAGTATAAGTTTTTCCCAAATTCTGATTTTTGGGCCATCGTACATTCGGAACTTTACAAAAAAATTATCCTCCGAATATTACAAGTTCAAAACAAACCACGCCATGGCTCCAGGTGGTTCCAAGGGCCAATATTGAAGGTTAGACAGCCCATATTCGGAAGTTTTGGTAACTAATTTAACTTCCGATTAATTCAAAGACAAAATTTGAAAAGTATAAGTTTTTCCCAAATTCTGATTTTTGGGCCATCGTACATTCAGAACTTTACAAAAAATTATCCTCCGAATATTACAAGTTCAAAACAAACCACGCCATGGCTCCAGGTGGTTCCAAGGGCCAATATTGAAGGTTAGACATCCCATATTCGGAAGTTTTGGTAACTAATTTAACTTCCGATTAGTTCAAAGACAAAATTTGAAAAGTATAAGTTTTTCCCAAATTCTGATTTTTGGGCCATCGTACATTCGGAACTTTACAAAAAAATTATCCTCCGAATATTACAAGTTCAAAACAAACCACGCCATGGCTCCAGGTGGTTCCAAGGGCCAATATTGAAGGTTAGACAGCCCATATTCGGAAGTTTTGGTAACTAATTTAACTTCCGATTAATTCAAAGACAAAATTTGAAAAGTATAAGTTTTTCCCAAATTCTGATTTTTGGGTCATCGTACATTCGGAACTTTACAAAAAACCTATCCTCCGAATATTACAAGTTCAAAACAAACCACGCCATGGCTCCAGGTGGTTCCAAGGGCCAATATTGAAGGTTAGACAGCCCATATTCGGAAGTTTTGGTAACTAATTTAACTTCCGATTATTTCAAAGACAAAATTTGAAAAGTATAAGTTTTTCCAAATTCTGATTTTTGGGCCATCGTACATTCAAAACTTTACAAAAAACCTATCCTCCGAATATTACAAGTTCAAAACAAACCACGCCATGGCTCCAGGTGGTTCCAAGGGCCAATATTGAAGGTTAGACAGCCCATATTCGGAAGTTTTGGTAACTAATTTAACTTCCGATTATTTCAAAGACAAAATTTGAAAAGTATAAGTTTTTCCAAATTCTGATTTTTGGGCCATCGTACATTCGGAACTTTACAAAAAACCTATCCTCCGAATATTACAAGTTCAAAACAAACCACGCCATGGCTCCAGGTGGTTCCAAGGGCCAAGATTGAAGGTTAGACAGCCCATACTCGGAAGTTTTGGTAACTAATTTAACTTCCGATTATTTCAAAGACAAAATTTGAAAAGTATAAGTTTTTCCAAATTCTGATTTTTGGGCCATCGTACATTCGGAACTTTACAAAAAACCTATCCTCCGAATATTACAAGTTCAAAACAAACCACGCCATGGCTCCAGGTGGTTCCAAGGGCCAATATTGAAGGTTAGACAGCCCATATTCGGAAGTTTTGGTAACTAATTTAACTTCCGATTATTTCAAAGACAAAATTTGAAAAGTATAAGTTTTTCCAAATTATGATTTTTGGGCCATCGTACATTCGGAACTTTACAAAAAACCTATCCTCCGAATATTACAAGTTCAAAACAAACCACGCCATGGCTCCAGGTGGTTCCAAGGGCCAATATTGAAGGTTAGACAGCCCATATTCGGAAGTTTTGGTAACTAATTTAACTTCCGATTATTTCAAAGAAAAAATTTGAAAAGTATAAGTTTTTCCAAATTCTGATTTTTGGGCCATCGTACATTCGGAACTTTACAAAAAACCTATCCTCCGAATATTACAAGTTCAAAAAAAACCACGCCATGGCTCCAGGTGGTTCCAAGGGCCAATATTGAAGGTTAGACAGCCCATATTCGGAAGTTTTGGTAACTAATTTAACTTCCGATTAATTCAAAGACAAAATTTGAAAAGTATAAGTTTTTCCAAATTCTGATTTTTGGGCCATCGTACATTCGGAAATTTACAAAAAACCTATCCTCCGAATATTACAAGTTCAAAACAAACCACGCCATGGCTCCAGGTGGTTCCAAGTGCCAATATTGAAGGTTAGACAGCCCATATTCGGAAGTTTTGGTAACTAATTTAACTTCCGATTAATTCAAAGAAAAAATTTGAAAAGTATAAGTTTTTCCCAAATTCTGATTTTTGGGCCATCGTACATTCGGAACTTTACAAAAAACCTATCCTACGAATATTACAAGTTCAAAACAAACCACGCCATGGCTCCAGGTGGTTCCAAGGGCCAATATTGAAGGTTAGACAACCCATATTCAGAAGTTTTGGTAACTAATTTAACTTCCGATTATTTCAAAGACAAAATTTGAAAAGTATAAGTTTTTCCCAAATTCTGATTTTTGGGCCATCGTACATTCGGAACTTTACAAAAAAACCTATCCTCCGAATATTACAAGTTCAAAACAAACCACGCCACGGCTCCAGGTGGTTCCAAGGGCCAATATTGAAGGTTAGACATCCCATATTCGGAAGTTTTGGTAACTAATTTAACTTCCGATTAATTCAAAGACAAAATTTGAAAAGTATAAGTTTTTCCAAATTCTGATTTTTGGGCCATCGTACATTCGGAACTTTACAAAAAACCTATCCTCCGAATATTACAAGTTCAAAACAAACCACGCCATGGCTCCAGGTGGTTCCAAGGGCCAATATTGAAGGTTAGACATCCCATATTCGGAAGTTTTGGTAACTAATTTAACTTCTGATTAATTCAAAGACAAAATTTGAAAAGTATAAGTTTTTCCCAAATTCTGATTTTTGGGCCATCGTACATTCAGAACTTTACAAAAAACCTATCCTCCGAATATTACAAGTTCAAAACAAACCACGCCATGGCTCCAGGTGGTTCCAAGGGCCAATATTGAAGGTTAGACAGCCCATATTCGGAAGTTTTGGTAACTAATTTAACTTCCGATTATTTCAAAGACAAAATTTGAAAAGTATAAGTTTTTCCAAATTCTGATTTTTGGGCCATCGTACATTCGGAACTTTACAAAAAACCTATCCTCCGAATATTACAAGTTCAAAACAAACCACGCCATGGCTCCAGGTGGTTCCAAGGGCCAATATTGAAGGTTAGACAGGCCATATTCGGAAGTTTTGGTAACTAATTTAACTTCCGATTATTTCAAAGACAAAATTTGAAAAGTATAAGTTTTTCCAAATTCTGATTTTTGGGCCATCGTACATTCGGAACTTTACAAAAAACCTATCCTCCGAATATTACAAGTTCAAAACAAACCACGCCATGGCTCCAGGTGGTTCCAAGGGCCAATATTGAAGGTTAGACAGCCCATATTCGGAAGTTTTGGTAACTAATTTAACTTCCGATTATTTCAAAGACAAAATTTGAAAAGTATAAGTTTTTCCCAAATTCTGATTTTTGGGCCATCGTACATTCGGAACTTTACAAAAAAATTATCCTCCGAATATTACAAGTTCAAAACAAACCACGCCATGGCTCCAGGTGGTTCCAAGGGCCAATATTGAAGGTTAGACAGCCCATATTCGGAAGTTTTGGTAACTAATTTAACTTCCGATTAATTCAAAGACAAAATTTGAAAAGTATAAGTTTTTCCCAAATTCTGATTTTTGGGCCATCGTACATTCAGAACTTTACAAAAAATTATCCTCCGAATATTACAAGTTCAAAACAAACCACGCCATGGCTCCAGGTGGTTCCAAGGGCCAATATTGAAGGTTAGACATCCCATATTCGGAAGTTTTGGTAACTAATTTAACTTCCGATTAGTTCAAAGACAAAATTTGAAAAGTATAAGTTTTTCCCAAATTCTGATTTTTGGGCCATCGTACATTCGGAACTTTACAAAAAAATTATCCTCCGAATATTACAAGTTCAAAACAAACCACGCCATGGCTCCAGGTGGTTCCAAGGGCCAATATTGAAGGTTAGACAGCCCATATTCGGAAGTTTTGGTAACTAATTTAACTTCCGATTAATTCAAAGACAAAATTTGAAAAGTATAAGTTTTTCCAAAATTCTGATTTTTGGGCCATCGTACATTCGGAACTTTACAAAAAAATTATCCTCCGAATATTACAAGTTCAAAACAAACCACGCCATGGCTCCAGGTGGTTCCAAGGGCCAATATTGAAGGTTAGACAGCCCATATTCGGAAGTTTTGGTAACTAATTTAACTTCCGATTAATTCAAAGACAAAATTTGAAAAGTATAAGTTTTTCCCAAATTCTGATTTTTGGGCCATCGTACATTCGGAACTTTACAAAAAACTTATCCTCCGAATATTACAAGTTCAAAACAAACCACGCCATGGCTCCAGGTGGTTCCAAGGGACAATATTGAAGGTTAGACAGCCCATATTCGGAAGTTTTGGTAACTAATTTAACTTCCGATTAATTCAAAGACAAAATTTGAAAAGTATAAGTTTTTCCCAAATTCTGATTTTTGGGCCATCATACATTCGGAACTTTACAAAAAACTTATCCTCCGAATATTACAAGTTCAAAACAAACCACGCCATGGCTCCAGGTGGTTCCAAGGGCCACCCTCCTTCCACTTTTCTTCAAATAGCCTATCCTCTTCCTTACGTTCTTCCACGGTTAATTTACTAATGCGCTCATCCTCTTCCTTTGACCTCTTGGTACCCTTCCTTGGTCTTTTAGCTTGGAAATGATGATGGCAATTGGTTTTGAGATTGCATTGAATGTGCCACGTACATTGCAAGTTTTGGGATTCCGGAAACACTACCGATATTGCATGCATTAAGGTTTGATAGTTATACGTTACAATAACCCTTGGAAAATTATCACCGTTATAAATGGACCTCAACGTCTCCAACATCCAAATGAAACTCACATTGTTCTCATGATCCATTAAACCCCATGCAATCGTAAACGTGTTTTTGTCCGAAGTATGGCAAGTAATGTTCAACAACGGCATGTTATACTTGTTTGTCTTATAAGTAGCATCTATCAACAAAATTTGATGAAAGCATTGAGCCAATTGGATCATTTCGGGATGTGCCAAGAAAATACGAACCACTATACCATCATTTTCTTCCCTTCTCAAGGTGTAGCCGTGTAACTCCGCTAACCACTCCGATTGTTGCATGACCGTTCTACCATCCCAATCAGTCCTTTTGATCGTAGCTAGGGCCGACTTAATTGTAGACAAAGAAGACAAGTTGTCGGGATCGTCCGCCTTTATTTTACTTAAGATCGCACTCGCTTTTTGGATCCGCATAGACCTCACCGTCTGCATTTGATGTGGTTTTAACTTGGCAACCAATACATGTCCAATTAAATCCAACGGATCATCATGGTTGTGACAACCGTTATCAACTTTATACATTTTATACTCTTTACCTTTAATACCATCGGGCTTATAGAAGACAATCTTAAATGGGCATCCTATCTTCTTGGTATTGCTTCGGTATTTCCTATTCGTCTTTCGTATGTACTTACTATTCTTTCCCTCGTGACTCTTTCGCGTCCCACCTCGCTCACAAATCATTTCAAATCGAGTGTCACTAACATGATTATTTTGAACTACCACGCACATGTTATCTTTTGCCTTGTTCATAAGCCATTCCTTTGCCTCCTTCTTACTTCCAAATGTCTAAACGTGCATAAAACAAAACAAATCTAATAAGCATAACCATTTAACATATAAATTTTGAAAAAAAGAAAAAAGTAGTAATGAGTATACCAAATCGTTTGCATAGTATAGGGAAGTGTCGGGCCTCAAATAGAAGTCATTAACAAACTCTTCAACGGCCTGCATATGAAAGCAACAAATTATTATACAATAATCGGAGGTTATTAAATAAGTCAAACTTCCGAATACTCTATATTCGGAATCCTATCGGTTACCCAAAACACCCGATTTATGCAAATGAATGTACACAGTTTACTGAGTGCAAAAAATGATATAATCGGAAGCTAAAATATATAGTAAACAGCCGAATATAAATAACCGGGAGATAACTTTAATCGATAAACATCCGATTTTCAAGTTTTCGGAAATTTTATTTTGAGGCCACTGTTATATTCGGCAGTCAAATAATGTTAAACTATTACCGATTGTAAAGGATAAGAATACTGAGTTTTGAAATTTTGAGGAATTCGTTTTTGGGGCCATTCGGGGGTAAATAACTCTACATAACTACCGAATGTAGATTTTTTGGAAAACCAGTTTGGGGTTTTTTCTCAATTCGGCAGTAAACTATATCTTGGAACTACCGAATATACATATTTGGTACTCAGTGTGTTATATTCGTAAGTTTATTCAAATTATCTACCGAATCTGGGTAGTTCATGGCATTCAATGCATGCAATAATCGGTTTTTCTTGTTTACAAAAGCACACAAACGCATGCAAATCGAGTATTTGAGTTTCTTAACACAATACCTGTGTTTTACATGCATCGTTAGCTTCAATATCAGGCGATTCTCCATTTTCTTCCATGAAAGGGTCGTCTAGTTTTCCTCTCCACAAAAGTTTGGATCATTCAACATATACCCCAAATCGTCTTCTCTAAACGGTCGTGAACCCTCAACATTTTGTTCTTCGCATGATTCTCACCTTCTTCTTCATATCCATCCATTTTTGTAGTGATAAAATGGGTTTTCCCTTTTTTCCTTCACCTTCTTCTCTATAACTCTAACAACTCAAAAATGAAAAAGAAATGGAAAAAATGAAACACAAATCATTCTAATACTGCACCGACTACAATCGGAAGTCTGGGAAATATTTTGGCTTCCGATTGCAATCGGAGGATAACAATGTTATCATATCCTCCGAATATATAAGGGTAATTTCGCCATTACGAATTACGCGAGATAAGGGCTAGCTACATTTTCCCTTTGGGTGACCTTTTTTGTTTTATTGTTGGCCTCTAAATCCTTTCGAGTGGCCCCTAAAAACGCGAGGCTTTTTTTCCTCTCTCTCCATCACATTCTCTCTAAAAATTTAATAAAAAATATGGAGCGCTGAATGGTTCAGCGTTTATGTCACTTTTTCAGCGCTGAATGATTCAGCGTTTCAATCTCGCTGATAGTTGGACTGCGAGCAACTGCTAGGAGAGAGAAGTATCAAGAAGTAGTGTTAATTTTTTTCCACACTTTTTTCTTGATTTGCAACACTTTTTGGCCAATCTAGCAGTTCAATCTAGCCCATAGGGATTAGCCTAAGCCATATATGGCAACAAAAGCAAGCACACTCCTAGCTATATACAAGTCTCATATTTCTATATTCTCAAACAAGGTGTATATATATGAAAATTTTATTTGGCAAATCTCATATATAACTTCACGATGTTATAAAATACGTGGGATAATAAACGTTAATTAAAATTGGGTTGAACTCAAAAAGGAGTTGAAGTTTACGTTTAATAGGACAACGTACTTTAAGAAAGCGTGTGGATGAAACAGACTTTAAGAAACCGTTTTCATAAGAACGTGCGATTGGGGGATATTGAAACTAATTCAGGGATATAAATTACTCCCCCCATCCAATAGTGTCCGCTAAGGGGCGTTTTTTGGGGTGGAAATACTAAAATACCCTTCCATCTAGTTAAAATTTAAAACCAAAAATCAAAATCAAAATAAAATCCTAACAAGTTCTTAAAGATAAGTTAAATTGAGTTGTTGTTGAGCAAGAATAAGAAGAAGAAATGGCTTCATTGAGAAGGTACATGATACCCAATCATATTTAAAGTGTTATTGATGTTTTAAATATTCGTTTGTGTTAGAATCATAAATTGAAACTTTTCAGTTTCAGTTTCAATCCGGCTCCTGGCTTGTGTTCATGATGAATACCCTACTGCTTTTTGTGCCGACATGGTTTTTAGGATGAAAACCATGTCGTAACTGAGTTCCGACATGGTTTTAGGATGAATACCATGTCGTAACTGAGTTCCGGCATGGTTTTTAGGATGAATACCATGCCGAAACTTGCTATTTTTGACAAATTTTTTCTATATTTTTTTTGTCCTCAAACCGGCACGGTTCATTTGGGAATCGACTATACCGGCACCACTACGGCATGCTCGATAATGAACTTTTTGTGTCGGTAGTGTACTTATAATTTCAAAATTGGGGGATATTGTGTATCGGCATGGTAAAAGTATGAATACCATGCCAGCAATGAGTTTTTCAGGCGTAATAATGGCGGTGAAAAAAAAATCAAATTTCAATACATCAATACCTATATATGACTAATTGGAGCACTTGTATATTCAGCTTGTTTATTTTCCTGGTTGGTTTTTCCTCTAAACTTTCATGATCATAAATATCTTGATTTAATGTTGTTGGATCAACAAATTCAATGATACTGATTTATTCAAATGATTATCAAACTAATCTATTAACTTACCTAATTATAATTAACCACTAAACATGATTAGTGAGGGGTAGATTATGAATTAGTTAAAATACATGGATAAGGGATGACTTTAATTTACTATTTATATCCCGTTTTAATCTTTTTCTTCTATCCCCAATTAATATAAGTATCCCCCAATCACGCGTTGTTTTATAAACGTAGTTTTTGATAGCAGCTGCCAGCTAGCCTCTAACGCATTTTATGATTGTGTCTTAATTGGACATAATTTATAACCCCTTTTCACTGAACGACTCTATTAAAAACGTCTAAACTAAACGTAATTTATAATCCCTTCTCACGGTTGGACGTTACTGAAAATCACGTTTGCTGAAACGTTTTTTCTAACACCGTATTCATTTCTACTCCTTTTATAGATACCGTCCAAAATAAACGTAATTTGAAAAAACGTCTCCCACTAAACGTGTTTATAAATAACATATAGAGTGAAACGTAGTTTTTGATGCCGTTTACTCAAACATAATTATACACAACGTTTACCCAACAAACGGTTTTTTAAAACTCGTGGAATTATAGACGCAATTACAAATTCCTTCCATACCAAACTCAATTATTAATTTCGTTTGAGTTGGATGCATTTTTTTGTTGACGTTTATGCGGAAACGGTGATATTAACTACGTTGATATGTATCCATTACGGCACATATCAATTTACTAAGCCAAAAAAAGCCATATATGACTTGAAAATACGAGAATATAGTAACTTAATACTAAAGTTGCTCTTAGGTATCGTATATGATGCGGATTTGTACATAACAAAAAAAAGGTATTATTCAGTTAGGACAACCGTACCCTTGAAGGATGATTCTCTTTTCTTTCTTTCAGATTTTTTTAAGCATGGTTGAATATCTGATTTGTTGGAATTTTTAATTAATTATTTTTATGCGAGTGAAAATTGGTTTTCAAGATTTAATCATAAAACACCTAGTCACCTAGTTATGAATACGTGTTATGGACGGTCAACATTAGACATGATGAGTCACCTATTGGTAAAGAGATACCTTGTAGAGTCGTTATTGACTCTATAAATTTCCATCATTTGTTGTGATTTTATGCTAATATGACTGTAATAAGGGTCAGTCAATCTGTGACTGGATCTTATATAGTGTCTTTCCCTTTGCCTGTCCGTTTTTGTGAAGAATCCAGAACTGTTACTATTAGATTATTGGTCTCTCTCTGACATGGTATTAGAGTGAGAACCAATTTAGGTTTTCCAATTTTCGGCCCTAAATCACCTCATATTTCTCTTAACTTCAAACCTCTCGTCAAACTCACATCTACCAATTATTTTCTCTGGAAACCGCAGATTACTTCATTGCTTCGTAGTTATGATCTTTTTAGATAAGTTGATGGTTATTTTCAGTGTCTTGCCAAGTATATATGAAGTTCTGGTATTATTATTCATATTTCAGATCCAGAAATTGCTAAGGATGTGATTCTCAATCCGTTATATACTGCCTGGGTACATCAAGATCAGGCTATTTACTCGTGGTTGTTATCATCTCCCTCTGAAGAATGTCAATATCAAGTGCTTGGATGTTCTACTTCGTGTGATTTTTGGAGACTACCTGAATTGGATTATTATGCTAACACCAAATCCAGATTGATGCAGATTCGAAGTGAGTTTAAAGAAAGGTACAGATTCTATGCAAATATATTTCAATCGTACTAGGTCTTTGTCACATCAGTTATCCCAAATTAATCGACCAATTCATGAGGATGATCTTGTTTTTCACATTCTTCATGGTTTGCCTGCTGAGTATCATGCCTTTGTTACCTCTGTTAATACTCAACAGTTGAAGAATTTGGATCATATTACTTATACTGATCTTCTAGGACTTCTTTTATCTAAGGAATCTATATTAGATGCTGCTTCTTCTTATTTAACTACTGCATCTGCTAATGTTAGTCAACAACATTCGCCTACTTTTTTATCCAATCCTTCATCTAGTCATAGTTCTCCTAATTATCCTAGGGGCAATTGTTACTCACATCAGAATTGGGATTCTAACTATGATGTGTATCCTAGAGCTTCACAATTTGGTGGTTATCCTAGAGCTTCACAATTTGGTGGTAGAAATGCTAATCTTGGTGGTGTTTGAGGGTAAAAATTGATTCTGCTGTTCTTGGTAATTTGGGGTGTGTTGATGAGAAACGAATTCAAACCCTAAACAAATGCACTGCACGGGAATGCTTTTAGGTTCGAGAAATCAATCTGTAAGACTCTGGCCTAAACCAAGAAACGGCCGTTCCGGATTCAATTCAGTCACAAAGTGAAGGAGAAGATTTGATCTTAGTGAGGGAAGCGGAGAAGGTGTTTGAGATCAGAGTGTTGAATTATGAAGGTGTGGCTATTTATGACTTGTGTATCAGAAAGTGGTTTCTAGCTACTTGTGTGTTGGTAACACTTATGTTCTCCTTTGTTGAAATAGATTGAAAATCTATTTATACAAGTCATTGAGCGCATCATGATCTCTTAGGAAGTAGAGGAAGTGAAGTAGTGTAGAAGTGGATTTGTGCGAAAGGTAGTGATTATCGTGTTTCCGTTATGAAGGAAAACTGATCACACGTCCTTCCACTACTCTTAACCGTACGTCTTTCCTGTCACGTTCTCGTAATGGACGCGTTGCACGCCGCACGCTGTAAACCGCCAGACCAATACCCCAGTAAGCATCCCTCAGTTTGTGACATGTTTGATGTCTCGAATAAGTGGGTCAAGTCGTGGGACCTGCCGCGGAAAATAACATGGTGCTATTAGGTGAAACAACCAAGTTGTTAATGAGGACAACATAAAATATCGTATGTATTTGATGCTTATGAAGCATCGTGTTTAAGCAGATCAATTTAATCGATGTGTATGAAGCATCATTGTTTTAGAGCCTGATTGAATAAGTCGCGGATAAGCGTCTTAAAAGGGTAGCGGGGTCGACCACTTTGGGTGATCGTTCGAGTATCTTATGGGCAAACTACCATCTGGTCGATCACTCCCTGTGGAGGAGTGATGGCTGGTGTTCACAGCGCCACTTTGTTGATTTTCTGAGAATAAATCTACACCGTCCTACTAAGCTGGCGAAGTTGGATGGTTGTGATTGATTTGCGGCAGTTGTTCAACGTCGTTGACGCGATTTTTAGGGTTTGGAGGCCGATCAACCAACTCCGTTTTGAGCGAGCGATTCGAGGTATTACATTTGGATTTGAGTAGGTCGATCGACCATGTACAAAGGTGGGTTTCCAGCGAGCACGCTGACATCTCTGGGTCACCTAAAATTAAATCTAAGCCACTCAATTCGGCTGGCAAAGTTGGATGGTTGTGATCGATTTGTGGTAGTAGTGTGTTGCCGCAAACGTAATTTAGGGTTTCTAAAGCAGCGCGTTCACCCTACTTTGGGTGAACTATTCTATACGTTATCGGCTTGCCATGAGCAAGTCGATCAACCATGGGTGTAGCTGGGTCGCCGGTGGGCACGCCTGCGCTTCTTTGATGCTCAAGATGCAATCTAAGACGTCCAACTAGGCCGACTAAGTTGGACGGACGTGATGTGTTTTTAGACCCTCTTTGCCGGTCTCAATACGTTTGAGCTATTTTACATAGCGTGAATTCCCATGTTTGGGTAAGCGATTGAGCACTCTATAGGTTTACCACATGCAAGTCGATCGACTAGGGCACTAATGGGCCCACTGATGATCATATTTTTGCTTCCTTAACTGTTCGTAGGAGAATCCAAGACGTCCAACCAGGCTGGCAAAGTTGGACGTTTGTGATGCTTCTAAGAGCGTTTTTAACGGTCTTAGCTCGTTTGAGCTTGCGTGAACACCCATCTTAGAGTGCACGTTCGGGGCGCTTCAGAGTTAATTGAATAGAACTTAATCAACTAGGGCTTTAGTGGGCCCACCGGTGGCCATCGTAATGATTGCCTAATTCCGTTAGGAGCAGGCTAAGTCTATTGAATCGTGCGACCAAATCGTGCGGCCGTGATAATTTTTGAGACTGATATTAACAGTCTAGATTTTCCTTAAGGAATTTAAGCGTGTTCGATCGTGCCAACTTTTAATTAAAAGGTGTGCGAACGCTGATCTCTTTGTCAGAGAGTGGTGTAGCCTATGTGGGTGTTTTCATGCAGGTCTCAATACTAACACTTCGGGAGATTCATGCTACTCCGTTGCGAGTGAATATTAATCGTCATGCCATGCCAATATTGAGAGTTAGGCTGAGGAATATAGCATAGGAAAACACTAGAAAGGCTATGCATTAGTGAATAATGTTGGTGCAAGATAAAATTTATAGAATATTTGGGATTGTTGCTACATGCACCATTCTGAGTAAATTTTATATACACAAATATATTGAATTGCTCAATACATATATGAGCTAAGAGGCTTTAGGCACTCAACACTTTTAAATGACTCCATTTCATTAGTGAATAATGCAACTAGGCGCTTAAATACTCATTAGGCTCTATACTAGTGAACAATTCATCTGGGAGCTTGAGTTTCAATACAATATGAAGAGCGACATAGACATTCATCAGATTTGATATATTCTTCAAATTCCTTGCGGAATATAGACATATCAAGGTCTATTACTTCTTATGTCGAGTCAGGTAGATAGACTTTTAAAATTTTCGCCCTAAACTAAAAACCACCATCAACATTAAGTCCCCTGCTTAGCACGTAACAATGACATTATTGCGGGATAAGCACTAGATGGTGACACACGAAAAACAAAACCAATATGATGAAGTAGATAGATGTTACCAGAGGTATATTGCATGGTTTGAACTTCCTTTGCAGTCGTACTGGCGAAGCATCTTTCAATCAGGGTCTACCAATAAATCACCGCTCTTGCTCATCAATGGTAGGAAAAAGAAAGCGGCATGTCCGGTCAAGTCTTTGGAGCTCAAATAGATTCTCTAAATCCCGTTCGTATGAGCGATAGGAAGAAACCCTTTCCAGCTTTAAAATTTCGTCGGGTATAAAGGGAGCTTATGCTCTTTCCTGTTTTGCACGAACATCAAGACCCACCCATCGTCATGTACACCAAACAAGGTAAGTCCATATCGTCTTCATATTCTTAATGTGAGCGCAATATCCACGTTCAATTCGATGTGATTGACTTTCTTTGTCAGCAGTGGAGCGAGTATCAACAACAACAAAGCAATCTGGGGATATTTCCGCCACTAAGCCAAGGGGAATTAATGATTCCAAAGACACGCCCAATATGGATGATGAATTCTTCGAAGTATCATATACAATTGTTATGACTCATCTTATTCACGCGACGATTATTCTTCCTGGACCAGAGGGTGTAGAAGTTGTACCATCGACCTTCTCTGGAATGTGTAATTTCTGTCTCCAGCCTCTCCAGTAAAATTTCAAAATTTTCCGAACTCCGTTGTGCTCGATTGCAAGAGGCCTTGACTTTAAGTTGTTCGGTGGGCGTATGAGTGGTATCCTCTAAGAAAGGTGGAGGCAGTCCCAGGAGAAATAGGTTCTGTCAGAGAGGATTGCAGGTGGCGCTCGAGCAGCTACAGTGATCTCCAATTCTTTTGATGTACGTGCATGTACATGTTTTTCTCTGTTTGATTGGACGAATTATCTGGATAGCTTTGAACTAATCTTGTTCAACTTCTTTCGTAGTTTTAATGCTTTGAGAAGATGAATGCCCTTGTTGGACTTACATGTATCCGGGATGACGTTGCAGGAAGAACTGAGAGGTAATGGAGGCGACCGACGGTTTTGAGGACGTGACTGCGCCCTCGACCGTCAATTTGATGCTCCTCATGTAAATAATGTGTTAATTGGGGGGTTCAACGTGTCAGCGAAGTATGCTGAATTGTACGCCCGAATATTGAAGAAGTATGGACACATTTCCATAACCAAATGTGTAGTATGATCAGGCACGCTGCTTCTGAATGAGTGATCGAATATCGGAAGTATCCTCAAGACATGTGTGTAAACTTCGAACTTAATATTTCCTGGTTATGTGAAGGCATTTCCAAAGTCCCAAATTTGCATTGAGAAACTGTCTCAGGAGTTGAAGTTGAAGCAGGCTACTCTTCGGGATATAAAAAGTGTTTTCTCTAAAAAAGATGAAATGTTTCTGAATGATTTCTCTTGAATGCCTTTATTTCCTTCCCAAGACTTTTCCTTTTAGGTGTTTTGGAAAGACGAGACATTCCTTTGTGGTTTGATTTGGTTTTGAATAGGTAGGCGGCTGCTCTTGAAGAATAAAGGCTTTTGTTTTGTGAAAGAAATGGTGTTTCACTGAAATCTTAACTATGAATGCAAATTGGTGCAAACATTTTGGATGAATCGTAAGTATTAGATGAAAACAAGGAAAATACTAGCGAAATGGCAATATAATGTTTCAGGAACTGACGGGAGCTATCTAGTGCGTATTGATACTCCTCCCAGCTGTCAGTACCAAGGAGTTTGCAATAGGCACCTTGTTTAATTTCAGAAACTAGGTAAGTCTCCTGCTACTTGACCTCTGGACCTCTTATCCTCGATTGAGACTTCTTCTAAACATTTAATAATATTGACAGAGACCAACTTCCTCTTCACATCGCCTAGCCGCAGTCGGATTGACGATCGGATCAAGTCCCCAGTTCTTGATGAGATGAGGATTAATAGACTGCAAATGAGGTTGTTAGAGAAGACTTACTCGTGCGTTTGAGCCTCTGGATATACGATATAGCGCTTCTGGACTTCCCTTCGTAGTCCTTGTGTTAATCAACGCTTTTCCCAACTCGACATCTCTAATATAAGCAGTAGTTAAGAGCCCCCAGACGCTTATGCCAATCATGTCTTCCAGAAGAGATTTAGGTCTGGGGGAAGCTTCATCGATCGAAGGTAGTTGCTTTACCGGTACAACACAATTTAAAGCGGCAAAGATATCTTGACATTGTGCCTTGGAGAAAGAGAGAAATTCACACACATGTTCCATGGTTGACTGCTCAGTTTTGTAGATGGAGTCCCCAGAAAGCATGCAACAGCTTCTAATATGAGGATGGTATTTGTACACTCCTTCAGTGCCTAGTTGAAGTTCCCCTGAGTCGATCTTCTCCTGTAAGATGTGCTTCAATTTGTTGCAGTCACTGGTAGGATGGTTGACAAACCTATGGAAGCGACAGTACTTGGGATCTTCCATTTCTTGTTTAGATGGAGGACGTTTGACACGAGGTAGCTTGATGACGTTATCTTGTATCCAGACCTCCAAGAGTTCAATCACCTATTCCATTGGAAAGTGAAAATCTAGGAATGGTGGAGTCTCATTTGTCCTATGTGAAATGGGAGTCGGACGCTTAGAATGTTGATAGTTGTTCCCCTGATGCTTTCTCTTTCCACCCTCACGAGTGATTAATTGGAGGTTGGGTCTTTTATTGGAAGGACACCTGCTTTCCTGAACATCTTTACGAGTTCCTTCATTCTGGGAAGGTTCGGATCGACTGAGTAAAGCAACAGCGGATCTCTTAGCAGCTTCTGATGCAATATGGGAATTGATATTTTCCAAGAAGGATGCACATAATGAAATCACCTTTTCATTGCGAGGACCTGATGAGATCGTGCTAAATCCCACGAATCTTCTTTCTGAGTTTGAGGAAGCATCTCTCGATCTTCATGAGCAGACACGTTAGGTTGGTGGCAAATTTTGCATTCCATACGATCATAGGCTTCATCTTCCTCACCAGGAATAGGAATATGAATCTTGGAAGAAGAACTACTACCATCAGTATTGATCCAAAATGGATTGTTGGTGGCGTTTCCTTCAGAATGAATGCGTGTTGGTTCCTTCGATAGTTGATCCGTGAGGACTTTCAAGAGCGCAAATACTTCGTCCTGCGTCTTGACAATAGTAGCTTGATTCCTGACAATATCATTCAGGATTTTCATCAAATCATGAATAATTGTTAAATATCGAGACTCCATGGCCTCGACAATGGTTTTGAATGAAAGAACGGATTCATTTATAACATGTGAAGTATTGTTAGTGCTGGGAGAAGTAAAATTGGGATTGAGGGTTTCTGAACCATTCCTAAGATCGACCATATTGAGAATTTTAGGAAATTGAAAACAAGATAGGGAAAATGATTTTTTGCAACCGAGAGATCAATCTCCCACTGTGGTCGCCAATTATTTGAGGGTAAAAATCATTCTGCTCTTTTTGGTAATTTGGGGTGTGTTGATGAGAAACGAAATCAAACCCTAAACAAATGCACCGCACAGGAATGCTTTTAGGTTCGAGAAATCAATCTGTAAGACTTTGGCCTAAAGCAAGAAATAGTCGTTCCGGATTCAATTTGGTCACAAGGTGAAGGATAAGGATTGATCTTAGAGAGGGAAGCGGAGAAGGTGTTTGAGATCAGAGTGTTGGATTATGAAGGTGTGTCTATTGATGACTTGTGTATCAGAAAGTGGTTTCTGGATACTTGTGTGTTGATAACACTTGTGTTCTCCTTTGTTGAAATAGATTGAAAATCTATTTATACAAGTCATTGACCGCACCCTGATCTCTTAGGAAGTAGAGGAAGTGAAGTAGTGGAGAAGTGGATTTATGCGAAAGTTAGTGATTATCGTGTTTCTGTTATGAAGGAAAACTGATCACACGTCCTTCCACTACTCTCACTACTGTTAACCGTCCGTCTTTCCTGTCACGTTCTCGTAATATACGTGTTGCACGCCGCACGCTGTAAACCTCCAGACCAATACCCCAGTAAGCATCCCCCAGTTTGTGACATGTTTGATGTCTCGAATAAGTGGGTCAAGTCGTGGGACCTTCCGTGGAGAATTGCATGGTGCTATCAGGTGAAACAACCAAGTTGTTAATGAGTCCGACATAAAATATCTTATGTATTTGATGAATGTGAAGCATCGTGTTTAAGCATCTCAATTTAATCGTTGTGTATGAAACATCATTGTTTTAGAGCGTGATTGAATAAGTCGCGGATAAGCGTCTTAAAAGGGTAGCGGGGTCGACCACTTTGGGTGATCGTTCGAGTATCTTATGGGCAAACTACCATCTGGTCGATCACTCCCTGTGGAGGAGTGATGGCTGATGTTCACAGCGCCAATTTCTTAATTTTCTGAGAATAAATCTACACCGTCCTACTAAGCTGGCGAAGTTGGATGGTCGTGATTGATTTGCGGCAGTTTTTCAACGCCGTTGACGCGATTTTTAGGGTTTGGAGGCCGATCAACCAACTCCCTTTTGAGCGAGCGATTCGAGATATTGCATTTGGATTTGAGTAGGTCGATCGACCATGTACAAAGGTGGGTTTCCAGCGAGCATGCTGACATCCCCTGGGTCACCTAAAATTAAATCTAAGCCACTCAATTCGGCTGGCGAAGTTGGATGGTTGTGATTGATTTGCGGTAGTAGTGTGTTGCCGCAAACGTAATTTAGGGTTTCTAAAGCAGCGCGTTCACCCTACTTTGGGTGAACGATTCTATACATTATTGGCTTTCCGTGAGCAAGTAGATCAACCATGGGTGTAGCTGGGTCGCTGGTGGACACGCCAACGCTTCTTTGATCGCTCAAGATGCAATCTAAGCCGTCAAACTAGGCCGGTTAAGTTGGACGGACGTGATGCGTTTTTAGACCATCTTTGCCGGTCTCAATTCGTTTGAGCCATTTTACATAGCGTGAACGCCCATGTTTGGGTAAGCGATTGAGCACTCTATAGGTTTGTCGCATGCAAGTCGACCGGCTAGGGCACTAATGGGGCCACTGATGATCATGCTTGCGCTTCCTTAACTGTTCGTAGGAGAATCCAAGCCGTCCAACCAGGCTGGCAAAGTTGGACGTTCGTGATGCTTCTAAGACCGTTTTTAACGGTCTTAGCTCGTTTGAGCTTGCGCGAACACCCATCTTAGAGTTGACGTTCGGGGCGCTTTGGAGTTAATTGAATAGAACTCGATCAACTAGGGCTTTAGTGGGCCCACCGGTGGCTATCATAATGATTGCCTAATTCCGTCAGGAGCAGGATAAGTCTATTGAATCGCGCGGCCAAATTGTGCGGCCGTGATTATTTTTGAGACTGATATTAACAGTCTAGATTTTCCTTAAGGAATTTAAGCGTGTTCGATTGCGCCAACTTTTAATTAAAAGGTGTGCGAACGCGCTGATCTCTTTGTCAGAGGGTGGTGTAGCCTATGTGGGTGTTTTCATGCAGGTCTCAATACTGACACTTCGGGAGATTCATGCTACTCCGTTGCTAGTGAAAATTAATCGTCATGTCATGCCAATATTGAGAGTTCGGTTGGGGAATATAGCATAGGAAAACACTAGGCAGACTATGCATTAGTGAATAATGCTGGTGCAAGATAAAATTTATAGAATATTTGGGATTGTTGCTACATGCACCATTCTGAGTAAATTTTATATACATAAATATATTGAATTTCTCAATACATATATGAGCGAAGAGGCTTTAGGCACTCAACACTTTTAAATGGCTCCATTTCATTAGTGAATAATGCAACTAGGAGCTTAAATACTCATTAGGCTTTATACTAGTGAACAATTCATCTAGGAGCTTGAGTTTCAATATAATATGAAGAGCCGCATAGGCACTCATCATATTTTGATATATTCTTCAAATTCCTTGCGGAATATAGACATATCAAGGTTTATTACTTCTGATGTCGGGTCAGGTAGATAGACTTTTACAATTTTCGCTCTAAACTAAAAACCACCATCAACAGGTGGTAGTTCATTTAGAGGAGCTTATAATAGATCTGGTTTTAGAGGAGGTTCCCATAGAGGTAGTCGATTTTCTCGTGGTGGTAGACCTGCTTCCAATTACCATCCTCCATCTGCAGTTAAGTATGACTATTATATTGAGTGTCAGTATTGTCGAAAGCCTGGTCATTCGGACGCTGAATTTCGTCAAATTACAACTGATTATAGTCATCCTGTGCAAGCTCATTACACCTTTTCCGAGGAATTCTATGATGATACCTTTGAGGGTCCTTGGTCATCTGAGGCTGAATCATATCCCGTGTACAATGATGTTGGTCCTTCTACTGCAAATAGTTGGCTGCCTGATTTTTGGGCTACTCACCACATGACTCATGATCTCGCAAACTTGAATCAACATTCTCCATATGATGGTTCTGATCAAGTTATATTTGGCAATGGTTCATGTTTGTCCATCCAACACATTGGTTCCGCTGCTTTTGCTTCTCATAGTACTAAATTTCATCTTTCCAATGTTCTCCATGTACCTTCTATCACTAAAAATTTATTGTCATTTCATCAGTTTTCTATGGAGAATAACTAGTATTTTCAATTTTATCCTGATGAATTTTATATTAAAGATATTAGTTCACATAGAGAGCTACTTAAGGGACCTTTTAGGAAAGGGTTGTATGAAGAGAATTTGGATTCTGACACAGTGAAACAAGTCTTTCTATAACAATCTGTCACTCATGCTTGGCATAGTCACTTAGGCCATCCAGCTTACAAGACACTTAAACATATTTTAGAGGAGATTGATTCCTCTTTAACATCTCATTTGCAACCTAGTATTTGTCAGGATTGTCATCTCTCTAAATCCCATGGCTTACCCTTTTCATCCTCACAAACTGATATTCATGGTCCGTTAGTCCTTATTCACTCGGATGTTTGGGTCTCTCCTGTGTGTTCAATTAATGGGTACAAGTACTATGTTTACTTTATTGATGCTTATAGTAGATTCACTTGGCTATTTCCTTTAGCTTATAAGTCAGAAGTTTTTCAAACTTTCATCAAGTTTCAGAAATTAGTTGAAAATCTTTTTAGTAGGAGAATCAAATATTTACAATTTGACTGGGGCGGAGAGTATATGACAGATTCCACTTACTTACAATCTTGTGGTATTAGTCATCGCATTTCTGGTCCACACACACATCAAAAAAATGGGACAGATGAACAGAAACATCGTCATATTGTCGATACAGTCCTTGCTCTTTTAAATCATGCTTCTTTACCTCTTACTTTCTGGTCATATGCTTGTGAAACTGAGAATTTTTTGATCAATCAATTACCTTCTTCTGTTTTGAGCAATAAATCTCCTCTTGAGACTTTATTTCATTCTGCGTCTGATTATCCTTTTCTCAAAATATTTGGGTGTTCTTGTTACCCCTGTTTATTACCTTATAACTCTCACAAGCTAGAAAATAGGTCTGTTAAATGCATATTCTTAGGGTATAGTTTGCAGCATAAAGGGTATCGTTGCTTGAATCCTCGCACCAATAAGATCATTGTATCTTGCAATGCTGTTTTCGATGAGAGTGAATTTCCATATGCTTTTATGTTCTCCTCCACTTCTTCAGTTAGACAAGCTGTCACTTCTTCTCTTGCCCATATATCAAATATAGCTTCAGAGTCTATTTCATCTCCATCTCCACATGTTTCATCTCCACCTATACCTGTTTCATCTCCATCCATATCATCTCCACCTCCACCTGTCTCATCCACTTTGCCCATTTCAGATGATGTACCGGCTATTCCACCATCTGACTCCATTTACACCATGACTGCTAGATCAAAAAGTGGCATATTAAAGCCCGGATCGTTTGCTACTTCACGTGCTTCCGCTGACTCTGTTGAAGATTTTGTTACTATTTCCTCCACTTCTGCTAACTAGATTCCAGTTTGGAGAGATTCCATGGTTGATGAAGTTCATGCTTTAAAGCTGAATGATACTTGGTCCCTTGAATTTCCTCATCCTTCTCAGCATGTCATAGGATGCAAATGGGTGTTTCGCATTAAAAAGAAGGCAGATGGCTCTATTGAAAGGCATAAGGCTCTTCTTATCGCCAAAGAGTATAATCAGATAGAGGGTGTTGATTATCATGACACTTTTAGTCATGTAGTGAAGCCAACCACTATTCGAATGATCTTGTCTATTAGCTTGTACAAGGGATGGACTGTTAGGCAGTTAGATGTTAAAAACGCATTTTTGCATGGAAATCTTTTGGAAGATGTATACATGACTCAGCCACCTGGGTTCATTGACAAATACAAACCTAATCATGTTTGCAAGCTCAAAAAGTCTATCTAAGGATTCAAGCAGGCTCCTCGTGCTTGGTTTGATAGACTTAGCAACTTTTTGTTCCCTCAGGGTTTTCTGGCTTCAAAAACAGATACTTCCTTATTTTTCAAAGTTACTTCTACACAATGCTTATATGTCTTGATTTACGTTGATGACATTCTAATTACCGGTAGTTCTTCTGAGATCATCTCTTCACTTATATCTATTTTGAGCACTGAATTTGCAATCAAGGTTCTTGGTCCTTTGTCCTTGTTTTTAGGCATTGAAGCCACTTATAATTCACATGGTATTCTTCTTAGTCAAATATATTCTGAATTTGCTTAAGAAAACTAATATGGCAAATGTTAAGCCTGTTGCAACCCCAGTGGCACAACCATCTTCTTACTTAGTCTGTGATTCTACTGCTTTTGATGATCCTGATTTATATAGAAGTGTTGTTGGCGCTCTTCAGTATGCGACTATTACACGGCCTAATATTTATTTTTCTGTTAATAAGGCCTGCCAGCACATGCAAGCTCCTAGCAATGATCACTGGAGCCAAGTCAAGAGGATATTGCGCTACCTTGGGACTTTGGCTCATGGTTTGCAGTTAAAATGACCATCCTCATTACAGGTTCAAGTTTTTTCAGATGTTGATTGGGCAGGTTGCCCCATTGACAGGCGTTCTATTAGTGGTCTAGTTATCTTCCTTGGTCCTAATCTTATTTCTTGGTGTTCTCGAAAGCAAAAGACAGTCTCCAGGTCAAGAACGGAAGCTGAGTATCGGGCCATTGCTGATGCTACTTCTGAAGTTCTTCGGATCCAATCATTACTTGTTGAACTCAACTTCTCTTCTCCTTCTCCTCATGTTTTACGGTGTGATAACTTAAGGGCAACTTATTTATCGAAGAACCCCATTTTTCATCATCGTATGAAACATATTGAAATTTCCTTTTACTTTGTTGCCGCAGGAAAGTTGTTGGTGAAGTTTATTCCTACTGAAGATCAACTTGCTGATATTTTCACTAAGGCCTTATCTTCTACTAGATTTTCTTCTTTGTGTGACAAACTCAGTGTCACTGCCTCTGGACTTAGGGTGGGTGGGGTGGGGTGTTAGAATATGACTGTAATAAGGGTCTGCAAACTTTATTTTCCGTTTTTAGTATTTTGTTTAGTCAAGTTCAGTCTGTCTGTTGACTCGACCTTATATACTGTCTTTCCCTTTCCTTGTTCGTTTTTTTGAAGAATCCAGAGTTGTTATTATTAGATTATTGGTCTCTCTCTGACATTTTATATGGGTTTTCAAATCAAGAGTCAGAATCATGTCTAACGGCGCACTAATCATCAACATTCGCCACTCGAGTGGTATTGTAGTGCCACTTACTACAAGTCATGATCGTTGTATTTTGGAGACGACATTCGTGAACTGTGAACACCGTATGCGGGGATGAATTGTCTTTAAGGAAAAAGGATTACTTCGCCTTGATCAATCAATCCGATAAGTATTTACAAGTTACAACTCTTTTCTTCGTTAGTATTTTGTTTGTCACATAAATATAATCTCCGAGAAACGGAAACTGCATATTTTTGCAACTCGATTGTTGGTGGGTTTATAGTGAAAGCCAGAAACAAATATTGATAGATGGAAATTTGGGTCGGTATTAATCTAAGCTTCTTGAATTGTCTGTTTTTATCATTTGAATGAAAGCATCAATCGTCCAACATGTAACATGCAACAACAAGAAAAAGTCGTAAACTAACGATTCCCTTCTTTCTCTAATGTCGGTATTAATCTAAGCTTGGGCAAGTAACCTACCTTCTTTCTCTAATGTCGTAATTGACGGTATCATTGTAAATTGGGTCGTATGACATCCTTTGTATATAACCTTGTTTCCCTTTTGGGCTATGCTTCTGTCATATATTATCTTTACCGATCAAAAAAAAAACGATTCCCTTCGAGTTGATCTTAGAAATTTAAATTGCTGAGTGATGTCAATGTACATACAGTTCACGTGGGTATTCAATTTTAAAGTATTTGATAGTAATGGTATATTCGGGATCTCCTAAGAAGTTTAAGCTGGCGGACGGTGGCTCAGTGTTAACAACCCATCTCCCCTTCTTTAAAACACTAAGTCATATAAGCTCCCACGTCGCACGGTGAGTGTGACACCCCTCTCAAATTAAATTAGATAAAATCTTTCAACTAAAGCAATTCTGGAGAGGACAAGTGACGGGAATCTAGTGGTCGGAACATTGAAACATGAATAAAACTCTGTTTATACCATTTATTTAACTGTCCGTTAGTAACACCATTAGAAAAAACGTGGGTATTGAACACTTATACGTGGATTTACACCTAATTAATAATTTACACTTGGTTTACACCAAATACTTAATTGGATGTTATTACTTATTAACGTCAGTTAGATAGGCGATACATTCGTTACTAAACCTAAAAAAGAAAATTAATGCGGAGATTCTCTCAGCCTTTTCTTCTGCGAACCATAGCTCTTCCTCTCTCTATTCTCCTGCTGCAACAGAGCTCTATCAATCGCATCGTTTCTTTTCTGCCTTCCGTTCTCCGCCTCTCTTCCTCTATCTATTTTCCTCTCGATTTTTCGACTTAATTATTTTCTATTTAGATCTCTCTGTGTTGTTGATTTAAAGCTTAGCAACTAGGGTTTTCGGATTCGCAGAATTGATTGATGGAATTAGAAAAAGAAGAAGAGCAAGGATGTCATTTCAAGGTGAGATTTATGAAACCCTAGCTTGATTTCTTTGTCTTTTTTACTTGATTTGATGATGATATGTTGAGAAAAATTCTTTTAGAGTTTCTTAATTGTAATTTTGGATAACAAAAACCACATACATGAAAAGCGAACACACATCTCTACAAGCACAAGTCGTGGCCTGTTTTCAATGGTTCTTACTTCTTCTTGCAGTGAAGCTTTGTGGAGATGCATTCCTGCAAGTATTTGTTGGAATATCTGGCTCCAAAGGAACTCTAGATGCTTCAATGTTATTAAAATAGCAGTGAACACAATGTTATCATGTATTGTAAAGTCAGCTCCTTCCGTTCATTGCAGTAGGATTGATGGACTCATTGGGTTCCCTGGATTAAGACTTGGTAGCAGTCACAAGAGCTTTGATGATATCTTCATTGGCGAGACGAAGCCGAGCCAAATCAAATGAAAATGCATTACAACGGGGCAGGTGAAGCCTGCGATACCAAATAAAAAAGATGCAGGCGAAGCCAAACCACGACAAACCAAAAATATGATAAAAGAAAGAAAAATGGGTGGTTTTCGGGTCTGCCCATGCATAGCACGGGCACAAGATCTAGTGTTTATTATATAATTCAACAAATCTTAACCTAATTAACAAAGTCACCACCAACCCGTCGTCATGAAAAACAAAAGATAGAGCAAACGAGTGACGTAAGCCAAACTATAGAAGTATCTAGAAGGAAGAATAGTGGGAAGTTTGCCAACTTGGAAAAAGATGTTGCTGAGGGTCGAGTTATATGAGTACGTGTACCGGCTTGTCTAGTAACCGGCCTATCCCGCATCAAAACAGCTCCATGTATAGACACCATATAAAAGTAGGAGACATTATCCGTCGACAAAGGCCTTGCACTTGTTCAGAAGTGTTCCACGACTTCATTGCCAAAAAAAGTTACACATGTCAATGACACGATGTGCTATCTACAAAGGAGGGGTGCCAGGTTCATGCCTGATTTGTCTTTGTTTTGCATTGTTTTGTTTCTGTGTGGTGCGGGTGAAATATCAAATCCATATATTGCTTTCAGATAATGGTTTGTTTGTTTACGTATGAGCCTAATTTAGAATATTAGACGATGACCAAAGATTTTTATATCCAAACATCTCATATCTGAATGAAAAGTAGGGTTGATTTTATTTGTTTAGATCCAGCCAGTCGCTTTATACGGAAAACATGGTATCCCTTTGTACACGAATTCACATTGAATTCGTCCAACCTTGTTATGCATGAATCTATAAGTGTAATCGGTAGAGTTTTTTCTCCTCCACAAGGCTAACTCTTGCCAAGAATCAGCGAATCCTTCTTTCTCTGCTTCTTTATGTTTTCTTTGAGACCCTCGGACTCTGACTAACAGGGGGTTTTCTTTAAGGCTTGTGACGTCTACAGTACACTCACCGAGCATCAGGTCTTGGATACTTACAAAACTTCCCCCACCCGCAGACTGTGGACTAACAGGGGGTTTTGAGGGCTGTGGATCCATGGAGTGAACCCAGGCTCACTCTATCATTTTCGGTCTTCTTTCAACTCCTCCATTTCCCCAAAATACCTTCGAATAATAAATATTCTTTCAGATTATTCCCATACGGATAATCTTCCCCTCCAAAAATCAGAGGTGTGGATTTGGTGTGTTTCACGCCTTTAAGACCAATATTGGTCTGAATGGTTGAATCCAATTTTGTGGCGTTGCTTATCCAGAAACGAATCTTTCAGAAATTTCACATGTTCAACTGGGGCCGACAATAAAACATGGCAAAATTGTCCAAACCAAAATAAAAATCAAACAAATCATCCAATAGAAACACGAGAAGATTAAACTCTGTGCATGTGGACCGATGGTATCATTATTATCCCTGTACCTTATTTAATTTATTCGTTGGGAAATTTATACTTTGGATCCGGAGAATCTTAATAATTTGACGGGTATTAGATGAGATTCCATGTACCACCCAAACAATTATACTACTTAATACCACTAATTAATGTCTTTTGCTTAGCTAATGTCTTTAACTTTATCCTATATTAAAACATGTTTATTAACATTAAAGACTGCATTTTTTGATCTACCGTAAAGCGAATCAATTGATGATCCAATCTTATTTTGCCAAGTTGATATCCTAGGCCATGTTCGTTAGTGCAGCTGGAATCCTGGAGAACATCGTGACCTGTCCAAGGAAGCCATGAGGGGAGAAAAAAGAAAACCATTAGATCATCTATGTATAATTTACCCATGAATGAGTCACGGATGGTCTAATTGGTCAGCTATTTGGAATGTTACAGCACAAAAAAATCAAAGAAACGGAGAAGACGGTTGTGGAGAGATGCATTTTAGCGTCTTGATATGTTTTCGTAAAAGCATATGTCTAAGAACTTGTAGATACACGAGTAGCCAATACAATCTGACTCTCTATTGAATCTAATGAATAAATAAATGTTTGTCCGTAGACTCCATGGTACTACAGACTACAGAAAACACGTGAAATTAAAAAGCGCCAGGCCAGATCGTGCTGATTACTTATTTCTTGTGCGATTAGAGTTTACCAATAATCTTTTAGGTGGAAGAGAGTACGTAGAAAAGTATAATTCTTATTGATCAAGTTAAGTTGAATCCCCACAAAAGTAAGGCCAAAAATAAGAGTGCGCAAGCACTTTGATTGTACTTTGTGGGAAGAAAGTTCTTTTAACGAAAATATTTATTGAGAATAATTGTTATATTTTTTGAAAGAATATATTGTCGAATATTTTTGTTATCACAGAAATATTTATCTTGGAGAAATTATAAAAGCTATGCTTTCGTTGTAGTTCATTTCATATTCGAACTATGGATGTAGATGATGTATCTTCTCCCTCAAAGGTGTTAGATCTAAAAGATTTTTTCTTGGATAAGAATGCACTATCCCTCAATTCCAAGGAACTGAAAAGGAAAATTAAGAAGAAGAGGTGGTTCGATAAGAAAAAAGAATAATGCTTTGAAATGATGATTTAATTCTGTACTCAAGCCAAAACAGGATTACGGGCTCTTGTTGAGTCATCCACTAAAACTTCACAGATACAAGAAGTTATTGTAAAGCATCAAGGTTTCTTCTGAAAGAAATTTATAAGATCAAGTTTGGTGATACTAATTTATACTGAAAGTATGAAGAAATAAGGTGCATCTAAAGATTAATAAGAGTTTTTAGTTTACAAGATTAGCCTCTCGGACTTATATATAGTTATAAGCGTGTAAATCACGCTGAATACATGTCTGATGAGGGACTACTCGTGTCTGCATAGAGATAATGACACGATCCTCTCAGACTTTACTTTCCTATTAAGTTACCTTCTCGACCTGGACTCTTTATCAGTACTTGATTTCCAGATCTTGACTCCTGACAGCTATTGGTTTTGTCTTCGCTTCTTGCTCCAGAATTCATGTATTGCACGTGTCACAATATTAGTTATTTGGTCTCGCACATGGGTATGTCGTTATTTACAGGTCGTGCTCGAGCTGAAGACTTGTTCTCTTTATCTCGACCTGAGCTCTATCTTGGTGCCGAGCTCCAGGACCTTACAACTGTCAGTTGTTTGGTAGATGCTATATTTTTTCGTCTACGACCTATTTTCAAAATTATAAATCTATAGTAATAATATAAAATTATGTTTATACTCGTTGCATTGATGTTCTAAAAAGAAAAACCCAAGTACATAAAATTTACAAATACTTTTTTTTTCTTTTTTTTGTTTAAGAGATCATTTCTGAATTTTGCAACATTGTGACTCATGGCGATATAAACGGGAATAAAGACACTTAAAATCATCATTTTTTTTTGTTTCCTTAAAAATTGGGCAAATAGAAAAATAACTCAATTGTTTTAGGACGAAAGGAGTAAATCCTTACATAACTAACGACATGCTGACGTCTTGGTTTCCCATTGACCTCTGTTCTGGATGTGGAATAAAAAGATGGTTTTTGTTTCCAATTGACACCCACATGTAACAATAGAAATTGTTTATTTAGTCATTTTCACTCAAGTAGTCTGATATCACCAAACTAGATTATTTCTTCTTTTTTGTTAGGTTCATTCATATAATCCTACAATTGGTTAATGGGAGATCCACTGAGAAATTTCAGACTCGGGAAGGGGTGGAACAGGGCGATTCACTATGACCCTTCATTTTCATAATGGTGGATGAGGTCGTCTCCAAGCTCATGTTTAAAGCTCAATAATTGGGTAGGTTGCAAGGTTTCACATTTTCTAAACGTGGAGCTCCAATAATTCATTTACAGCTCGCAAACTATACAATAATCTTTGAAACATATCGGAGGTTGAGCTCAACAACATTGGTGATATTTTGTTAATTTTTGAAGTGATGGCAAGTTATAAGTTAACTTGGATAAGAGTATCTATCTGGTGTAGGTGTTGATGACTCAATCAAAAGGTTAGCTCAATTGATGGGATGGGATGTAATGTAGAAGCTCTTCCGATTAAGTATCTATGTCTTCCTCTTGGAGCAACCACTAGACATACATCCATCGAAGATATTTGTTGGAGAGAATGTAAAGGAAGTTAGCCTCATGAAAGAAGAAATTCCTTGCAGAAAGTGGAAGATTAGTGCTGATAAGAAGTTGTATTTTAAGCCTGTCAATATACTATTTATCACTCTTTCAAATCCTTGGTTGCATTGACAAACAAGTTGTTAAACTAGGATTCTTATGGGGATCAACAAAGCAAAAATAAATAAATTGGGTGAGATGGGGTAAATGAAAACTCCTAAAGAGGCACGTGGTTTAAAAATTTGAGATATTACAAACAAAGTTCTATCGGCCAAATGGGTGTGGTGCTACGATGAAGAAAAAGATGCCTTGTGGGAGAGAATTATTTATCAGAAAATGAACCTTAAAACAAGATGTCATCATTCCTCAATATTATTATAAACCACAAGGAACTGGTATGTGGACGTTTATAAGAAGTATTCCCCATGTAATTCCTATTTGGTGGTGCGAAATGGGCAAAGCATACTTTTCTAGGCTGGATAATCGGATTGGGAACCAAACTCTCAAAGAAGTATTCCTCATGTTAATCAAAATTGTTAAATTCTAAGAATCATACAATTCCATCTATGATTAATTCTTCTTCTCAATGGGTTATCAACTTCAATAGAAGCTTATCTATCTTTGAAGAATGTAAGTTGACTGACGTATTAGTAATTATTGGTTCTCCCCTAATCCTCGCCTCATCTAATGACATCAAAATATATTCCCTAACAAAAGATGTAAAATTATCTACAAGGATGTGCTATAATTATCAAAACTAAGCTGAAGAGTGTGAATTCTCCAAGATCATATGGACTAATCAAACACCCTCAAGGGTAAATATGTTTATTTAATTTATTTTTCTGATGATGTTCAATTTATTGCCAATTTAGGAAGCAGATGTGTGTTCATTCAACACAATTTCCATCTATTCAGTAACAAAGATGAGTCAACATATCATCTGATTTTGCATTGTGTCACTTCAAGGAAACTATGTGATCATTTTCTTTTCAGTTTTGGTACTTATTAAGTCTCTCCGGAATTAACAAAGACTCACCTTGCTATCTGGATTCAAAATAATATTTTGAAGAGATGGAAACCTATTTGGAATTGGATTCCCTATGCTATAATTTGGGTACTTTGGAAAAATAAAAATAACATTTCCTTTCAAGGGAGGAAGAAGAAGGTAGAGGAGCTCATTACAAATATCAAGCTAACTGTTTATTTGTGGGGGTCATCTGATAGAATTTGTAGTGGGTTTACGGCAGTCGACTTCATGTCGAAATGGGATTTTGTTATTAAATCCCTGAAAGTTTTATTTTTTGACTTTTGCAGCTTTATGCTACTTTGTACAACTATAAAAACAAGATGCAGTTTTTTTTCCCATTATTTTCTTACAGTTTTCTTTCAAAATAAATAAATAAATATAATCCTATAATTCTCAAAACATTACCCATGACATATTATTTACGTGAAAACTAATAAATAAAGTAAATGAAATATAATAATAGTAAATGTAAGAAGAGTCTGTTTCACATAACCCATATTGATCTAAATCATAACATGAATTAAACAAACTTATATTATTATTGGTTTCTAGTTTTAGTATGCATGACGATGTTAAAATTGAGACTTTTGAATAGTATTTAGCAACATGTGGAGGGTTGAGTACAATTATGTTGGTACAAGTAATCTTCTACCCTTTAACAGAGACACACCCAAGGTGGCATTGGTATCGGTCAATGAAGACGGACTACTAAAATTCTGTGAACCTAATTGTATATGAAAAAGAGAGGGTACCAAGTACACCACCAACTTTTTCGTTCGGAGACCTGTATGGACAATACCTAATACAATCGCAAGTAGATCTAATTAAAAAAACCTTGAACAATATGCATATAGAGTTTATATCTCTTTATCTTCACGATCAGGAAGTCAAAACAATAAAGTCCGTGAACCTACTTGTATAGAAGAGTACTTGGAGGATCTCAAAAAATCAACATCTAGACGTATCCAAATAAAGAGGATCTGAATTCTGCCAAGTATGAAACTTGTTATTTATCTTTCAAGATACGATTTCTACAAGAATGAGTCTCGTAATCGACCATAATTTTAATGGACTTATCTACTAATATTGATTACGTACTACTTGTGATATTCTTATTATAAAGATAAAACAATATAATATGAAAAAGAAAAAACACAAGACACCAGAAGTTTTGTTAATAAGGAAAACTGCACGTGCAGAAAATCCTGGGACCTAGTCTAGATTTGAACACCAAACTTCATTAAGCCGCTACAGATACTAGCCTACTATCAGACTTCAGAATAAAATGTAGTTGAGACCGAAGTCACCCTCCAAGAAATTTAGCAGCAGTCATGCTCCTTACGTATCTTGAACCTCGCAAGTCTCTACGCAATTGATTCCCTTAGCTGACGTCCTTTACGACCTTTGCTTCAAGCTAAGTGAAGACTTTTGAGACCAATGTGCCTCTAACAAATAAGCCTATATGATTTCCCTTTAGATCGAATAGATCAAGGCTTAGAAATCTGTTTGCAATAGAAAAAGCTAGAAAATTCACAAATCCGAAACACTTATACTCAGTTAGTTGAGAAGCTGGATTATTAACCACCTCACAAGAACAATCTTAAACTGATTAATAAATAACTGGCTTCACAAATCCCTAAGTGAAGTCTTTAAGTTGCAATCCTAATTATGTTTCTTAGAGGAGACCTAGATTAATGGAGGACGACTTTATCATACAACTAGGATACAAAAGTGTCGGAGATTTAAGTTCTCGGTTTTTTGAGTCTCTCTATTTATAGACTTTCAAGAATGAGGGTTACTTAGAATTCAAGCTAAGATAACTTGGCATTCAAGTAAACACTTCTCTGCTTAGATGAAACTCTTGTTAGGAGTTCATGCAAGCATGTTAGAAGTTTGTCTTGAAAATACATAGGAGAATATATAATATGGTCCAGGGTACTTGAACCGTGTATAATGATAGTTCGTGGCAAGTATGTCGTACGAATGTATAAGCATAATCTTGTTCATTAACACTTTAGACTTGAATCATGATACTCAAACACAAAATGATTTAGTGATCAAAGATTTCTTAGAGATTTTTATAGGAGTTGTAGATATACCAAACATATTTGTAAAAATAGTACGATTATACTGGGTAGGTATGTGTAGGGGTACACGTACCTACGAACGAGTTCGTGAAATCAGAGAGCTAAGGTACGCGTATCGTGTATGCATACCCTTAAACTATTGACGAACTTAGGACCTTAGGGTACACGTAATTGGTATGCGTACCTCCTCCCATTCAAGAATTCATAACCTCAGGGTACGCGTACTAGATATGCGTACCCACATTGTTTCAGAACTCAGTTCACCAGGGTATGCATACTGGGTATGCATGCCTACCCTGTGTTCAGTAGTCCTGAAAACTATCTTTTGATGTTTTTAAACATTCCCAATTGCCATAAATATAAAATATCATTGCTTGGGGATTTTCCAAACTATTCATTTGAAAAAAAAATAGTTCTTGAATAATAAATTGTTTTGAACTTAGATTACTAAGGATCTATGAACATCTATTGTTCAAATCATATTTCGAGATGTTTAACAAGGCAAGCTTGACTCGAAACTTGTCATTTGAAATATTAAATCTACTGGAAGTCATATGACAGAGTCTTGTATATAGATATAATGGTAATGATGTGAGTAAATAGAATGGTCCAGTCTTCACATACCTCTTTGTTGATGAAGTTGTCCAAATGGCTTCGTTTGATCTTGAGTCTTCAATCTTCGAGGGTTATTTAGTGATTCTGATACTCAAGTACCATACTGTATTCCAGAAACTTAACTTTAGTATATTAGAAATTAAGATATAGTTTTGTGATGCTAACATTGATAACAAGCTTCAGATATCAAAACTTGCGAGTTCAACTAAGCAGTGCTCTAACATGAGACATACCCTATTTATTTGAGGCCTACCACTAAAAAATAATATCAGGTCATTATGGTAATTTATCTCTGATTAATTAGTATTGATTTGGTCGATTAATAGATATTTAATCTCTTAACCGAGAAATCAACTAATGTTAATCAAACTTAAAAACATGGAATTTCTGTGATTTTTTTGTAAGAATATCAACCATGAACCGATGGATGTTCATGCCCTCGTATTCATATTTTAGGTTGATGTTCTTCATTCACGAAGGACACCAGGAATCAATAGATATTACTTACTAAATAGACCGTCTATAAGAATCGACGGTGTGGATGTAAATATTGACCGATTATGTTATACTTTCACATAGAAAATATTCATTCATAGTTTTAGGAAATCATCACATTACATAGTCAAGGAAATTAACGCTTTACATAATTCATCACACATGATAATTTAGTATGTGTTTTCTTGAATCTCGCACATTAATACATCATTAATGAACCTCGGAGCACGTTTGTTCAACACCCTATATTCTCTCACGTGGATGAATCTTCATTCACCATTACGTATTCTCCATAGGCTACAAAATCATTCGACATGAAATTAAACGATTTACATTTTAGTATGCAAATATTAAACAATGCGAAATTGATAAATATGTTGAATTACTCACTTTCTCCATACAAGTATCTTTGAGTTGATGTCCGATAACCATTATTTTAATTTTATGGAACTCTCGTTTATCTTCTTTGGCTTAGTCGAAACTAAATGCTAGTCTCTCCATCTGCGATTTTTGGGATTGCCGGTGAGCTCATAAAAGAATTCTTTAACTCTCGTACAAAAAATTGAATAAATTCATGAGGACCAACGTAAAAGATATAGGAATAAACGATTTCACCAGCTTCATATCTCCCTCCAGTTCCCATGTCAATTTCCAAGTTCTATTTGAGTAATGGATGAAGTAAGAGTGAATGAAAGTTGAAAGTTTGGAGCAAAATATGCTTGGGAAATAAGTTTTTCTTATATAGATGAATACTCAGTGGCTAGTTATTTTGAAATAAATTCCAACAATCCGCTCATATAAATATCCACACAAATCGATTTAGGCCTTGCAAAATCACATAAGAGTTGTATTGCTACACTCGGTGGATAAGAGTATCCGCATCGAACAATTTTAGCCTAAGAAACATCCAGGTAAATTTAGTTATAAAAATCGGTCTACAGGATTTCGCACATCGACCAATTTTTTCAGCATGTCAAAATTTTGGAAAAAATTCTCAGAATCGGTCGATACGGATGTCTTTATCAACCAATTTTATAAGCCTAGAAAAGTTCTAAAACTTATAATTCTGATAAAAAGATACAATAGGTCTTTATAAAGGTGCACGTCGACACAAACCAAATCCAGATTCCAAGAAGTGTGGTGTACAAGCCAACGATATTAGATCACGCTTCAAGCAAAGTAACAAAAGCCAAAAAAAGACAAAGTTCCTGCATTTTTGACCTAAAATGTAGTTCTTTTGTCGTGTCTTAGGAAAATACAACAGTATTAAAACCAACCAAATTCATTCATTCATAAACTAACAAACATAACATGTGTTAATCACACCAACTAACTTAAGTTAAAGACATGAGTTTTGACTCCATAGTTTATATAATAAAGACATAAGTTTTAAAAAATGGAAATTAGATAAATATCCTTGCTTTTGTGGGGTCTTCATAAATGTCCCTACCAACAACAATTATACCCTTCTAGTTTCTGGAAGAAACTGATTTTACTCATTAATACGAATATGCCCTTTCTGAGTAAGTCGAGTTATAACATATATCTTTTTAGTTTCAGATCTACAACATCTCTGTTTCTCTCCTTCTCTCTACAGCCATTATCACCACCACCACTACCACTATCATCACCTAATCATCCACTAATACCACCTCTGCCGCCTCAAACATATCCAAGTCGTTATTTTCAACTGCTTTATTTAATTTTCTTCTCAACTTTGATTCTCTATCTGAGTTCGGTGAAAATTGAGTTGATATCAAGATCCAATCGCATCAGTTCTAGTATGATAATAATTGATTCAGGTAGTGAGATAAGATGATTTGATTTTTAGGTTTCGTTTGGATAATTTCAGAGAGATTTGAGTGATGATGGATTTTTGGTAATTTTAGACTCAAACTTGTTCGTATTTGGGGATTTCTTTGCATGAACTGAATTGATGGTCGAAGGTGTTGCCGACTTGCATCTCCAAGATGCGTGAGAAAGTGAAAAAGGTTCTGAGATCTTGAATTTAAGAAAAGAAGACAGGGGATCGGACTTATTGGTGGTCTAAATCGATGGCTCAATTGGGGATAATTACATGGACTGAAATTGGGTATAACCCATTTGTTGATGAAGACGAACTGATGTCAATTGCAGGCTAGAAGCTCGCAACCCAATCCACTGCATTTGTAGTACCACCGGCAACACCAATACGTGAAGAAGATGGATAAAGGTGTTCAATGGTTGTGTATGCATGGGGCGTAGTTGGCAGTTCTTATAAACTCGGTTGAGGTGCTGTAGCGATATTGGTGAGGTTGAATGGGATTGAGATTGTTTGGATATTTCATGCTAGCTGTGGTCGGAGTTTGAGAAGGAGTTGGGATCAACTACTGCTGTTGATACCATTATGGGATCAACTCTTGTTGTTGACCCAATCTTTTATGGGATCAACTACGGTTGTTGATCCATTTATGGAATCAACTCTTGTTGTTGACCCAATTTTTTAAGGGATCAACTACTGTTGTTGATTCTTTAAAATATTATTGTTGATAATATTTTTCTTGGATAAGTATAAGCATGCTTGTAGTTTAAATCATGTTAATTCCTTCCAACGTTAAACTTGTGGTGTAATGGTAGCATGACTGACTCCATGTCATATGATGCGTGTTCGACTCACGCCAAGTTCACTCCATTTACATGGATCAACTTTCATTCTTGATCCAATTTAGGGGATCAACTACCATTATTGATCCTAAATTGGATAAACTTCTACTGTTGATCCTTTTTTTTTGGATCAACTACCATTGTTGATCCCCTAAATTGGATCAACTTATACTGTTGGTTCCATTTTTATTTGGATCAACTACTGTTGTTGATACAAAAATATCTGAACCAGTGGTCTCGGCGGCGGCGCGGACTAGTGATGGTGGCGGAAACAGACTAGTGGTGGTGGATGATTGGTGGTGGTGTAATGGTAGTGGTGAAGGAGTGGTGCTGGAATATTAGCGGTGGTGGCGGTTGGTATGTGGTGGTAGTTGAACGGTGGTTGTGGAATGGTAGTTGAATGTTGGTGGTGGTGGTGGTGCTAGTGGTGGTGGTGAAGTGGTAGAGGAAGAAATTTGTTCCAATTTGAAATAAAGAAAAATATTATCTGGGTGAGGGTATTAAGGTAATCTAGTTTTAAATGGATAAGGTTATTAAAAAGTAGGGATATATTTATTGTTGTATAAGGATATATTAATTGAGTTTCAAAAGTAAGGACATATAAATAATGTACCCTTTAAAAAAATTTATCAATTCATTTATTATCATCTTCATCACCATTAATATCCCCACTTGTCCATCTAGACCATTACCACGACCAAGGTTGTGAAATCGCTAATCGTGAAGCGAATTGTTTTTCATATTTTATGAACCGAATCGTATGTTGGATCACTGTCGATTTCTAAATCTCGTTAATTTAATATTATGCTTACAAATAATAATAAATCCCGTGAAATATTCAAAAAATAAATAAAAAATCAATAAGTTTCATAAGTAAAAATTTGATGTCTTGGCAGCTAATATATATGGTGCACATAAATTCATAATATAAACACTTTAAAATAATATTAAAATAAAGCCACAGTCCACTATCACATGTCAATAAGTTTCATAAATAAATAAAAAACCAATAAGTTTCATAAGTAAAAATTTGATGTCTTGAGGTCTTAAATGTATTTGCCTGCTCTGATACCAATTGAAAAAGCGGGGGTCTAACAACACCACCCAATATTTCGCTTAGCAATCTGTATGGACAAACTCCAATATACTTTTAAGAAAATCAACAAGACTCAATCAATTAAAAGTATATCAACGAGTTTATATCTCTCTTCTTGATTTGATTTACTCAATCAAGAACTGCGAGTTCTAATCAAATACAAGGAATAACTTGGATGGTACCAAAGACCAATATCCAAGGATCAACCAATATCAATCAACAACCAAAAGGTCGGATATTCTAATTGATTGAGCACCGCACAACCTGTGATATTTCAATTATATAACAAAATATAAAGCGGAAAAGAAATAACACAGACACCAGAATTTGGTTAACGAGGAAACCGCAAATGCAGAAAAACCCCGGCACCTAGTCCAGATTGAACACACATTGTATTAAGCCGCTACAGACACTAGCCTACTCCAAGCTAACTTCGGACTGGACTGTAGTTGAACCCCAATCAGTCTCCCACTGATCCAAGGTACAATTGTACTCCCTACGCCTCTGATCCCAGCAGGATACTGCACACTTGATTCCCTTAGCTGATCGCACCCACAACTAAGAGTTGTTACGACCCAAATTCGAAGACTTGACAATAAACAAATCTGTCACACACAGACAAGTCTATCAAAGGATCAATCTGTCTCCCACAGATAAACCCCTAAAAGGTTTTGTTCCGTCTTTTGATAATAATCAAGGTGAAAAGGAACCAATTGATAATCCGGTCTTATATTCCCGAAGAACAGCCTAGAGTTATCAATCACCTCACAAAAATCTTAATCGTATGGTAGCGAAACAAGATGTTGCGGAATAACAAACAAAGAGACGAAGATGTTTGTGATTACTTTTTATATCTTGCCTATCGGAGATATCAATCTCAAGCCAATCAATCTGATTGTACTCGTACGATAAAAGATGCAATATCAGATCACACAACTACGATAAAAGTAGTATCGGTCCGGCTTCACAATCCCAATGAAGTCTTTAAGTCGTTAACCTGGTTTTAGAAGAAGAAACCCAAAGGTTAAAGGAGAACCGACTATAGTATGCAAACTAGTATCACATGTGAGGTGTGGGGATTAGTTTTGCACAGATACTAGAGTTCCCCTTATATAGTCTTTCAAATCAGGGTTTGCAATTAAGTTACCTTGGTAAAAAAGCAATCAATATCCACCGTTAGATGAAAAACTGATTTAGATTCAAGCTAATATTTCTCAACCGTTAAATCGAAAACTTTCCTTGTTACAAACACTTGACAATGCACGCTTCTAGGTTTGTTAACCGTACCCAAACGTATGCACTTGTTGGTTCAACAATAGTTAACCAAATGGTTATCCATATGAGCATTCCATATCAACCACATTCTTCTTCACCATAACTAGTTCAAATGAACTAGTTAGAGAGTTGTTCAATTACAAGGAAATCTCATGTACTACACAAGATACAATTGAAGCAAAGATGATTTGATTCAGTCGAATCGGTTCATGAACTTTTATAGCCACGGTTTGCAAACTGCATTCCTTAGTCTTTTTAAGTTTAAGTTGAGAAATTATCTTCAGATATATAACCTTCTCAAGTTCGCAGACTAGGTTCGCGGATTTAAGTTACCGGGAAGAGTTTACAAACTCCAGCAGAAATTCTCGGGTATGAGAACTTCGCCGGTTTGCGGACTGGGTTCGCGGACTGAGTTCGCAGACTTAGTTTCACGCAAATAGTTTGTCAACTCCAGCAAAAATTCTCGGGTTTGAGAACTTCGGCAGTTCGCGAACTTGGCCCACGCCATTCTTCCGGTTTTCTTGATCAACAAAGTTCGCAAACTTTGGTTCAAGGAATGGTACTTATACATAAATGTGTTTCCACAACAATGATTATGTCCACAACTGGTTATGTAATCTAAACTCTCATTTCAATCATTGAAACATTCTTAGAGGACGTTATACAGTTGTTACACCATTTCTCGTCAAAGCAATTTTCAAGATGATTGAAACATATCATGAATTTTGTCACATGGTAAAGATAAACTTGGTTAAAGCGAAAAGCTTATCAACTCGTATTTCGAGATATATATAGGCGAGGTATACTCGGCTCGAAATACCAAATGTGTACAATCAAAGTATATATATATAGCATACGATTTCCTGTCTGAAAGAGTAGGAGATATAGTAGATAGACTTTTGAGTGATAGATAAGTTCAAGTCTTCACATACCTTTTTGTCAAGAAGTTCCACCGGTTCCTTGAGTAATTCTTCTACTTGTATGATGAATCGCCATGAAGTCCTTGATCTCAACTACACTTTCTATCCTAGTCCGAGACTTAGCTATAATAGACTAGAAATCAAGACTTATAGTTTTGATCACTAACATTAAAAAACATGCTTGAGATAGCAATGCATGCGAGTTCGACCGAGCAATGCTCTAACAATCTCCCTCTTTGTCAATTTTAGTGACAAAACTATCAATACATATGGAATACAAAAAAGATAAAGAAACTTTAGTAGATCCTATTCCACACGTCTAATCTTCAACATTCCTCGAAATCTTCGTGACTTCCAAGTACTCCAATGATCTCAAAGGTTGTAAGTTTAACATCACCGCTGTTGAAGATCCGTAGCTATAACAATGAGAAAACATAGTTCTCGATCATAGTTATATAGTGTCATAGTATTATTACACAACGTCAAAGTTCAATTGTATCACAACTTCAACAATAATACTATGGTGATATGTATCACTCCCCCTTAGTCAATACTCCATCTCACATGGAAACCACTCCCCCTTACACAATGATCCGAAAACCATATGTATTTGTAGTGTGAACTACATATTAATTCTCCCTCTTTTTTGTCAATAAAATTGGCAAAGGTACAAGAACGGGATCATAATGAAATTTCCGAGAGAGACATTTCATGACAAAAGGAAAAAAAATACAGACCAACTAATTTAGATGCAATCATAAAGCCGAAGCTAAATGCATTCATCAAGGAGTTTAAAGATACAAGATAACCCCTCTAAAATTCCACAGCCGCACACCCCTCAAGATATGACCATTAAGCACAAGTTCAAAAGAACTCTCCCCCGTAATATGTCATTCCCGAAGGAACAACAAGAGCGACCTTAATTTCGAAAGAAAATAAGAATTTTTATTGGACACAAAAAACCATGAGAATGATTTCCTATATCCAAAAACTCAATCAAATTAATCACAAGTAAACCCATGATTAATTTAATCGGAATACGCAATCAAATTAAACACAAAAAGTGATCAATTCAATTGATTATGCTCAACATAAGAGAACTTATGGAGACACAAAAATACTCAACTAGATTAATTACAAGAGAACCCATAATTAATCTAATTGGAATACACAACCAAACTAATCACAAAAGTAATGAATTTAATTGTAATTTGTTTTGCTCGACATAAGAAAACTTACAGAGCAATAACTAAATAACCAAACAAGATGATTAATTTAGTCCAATATGCTCGACATAACATATCTCACGGAACAACAACTAAGCTGAAAAATCAACTTGGTTGTATAGTGCTCAACATGAGATTCATTACGGAGCCTCACAGTAATACATAAAATATGGATCAGGGATGATCAATACTGTGGATACACAAGGATTTATTCTATTTTCCATCACTATTCGCATAACAACATTCAATAGACATAATCCTTGTAAACAAAAGATTTTAACCTATCTTCCATCAATAATTGACATAATAGGATTAACTTTTGTATTTGTCAAAAGTCCATTCATTCTTTTATCAATACATGAATATCGACTTACGAAAGACTTTATTTTTGACAAGGTAAGGGACAATCATAGTTCACGGACGCAAACACACATATCCCATAACAAATTGCAATATATAAAACCATAAAGATTAATACTGCAAAAATCATCTTCCAAACAATTTTAGAATTTAAACAAATAAACCTAAAAATATGAAGATGAAAACGTTGGACATAGCTATGTGTAATCACAATAATGGCTATTCCAAACTCTAGTAATCCTTCTCAAAAACAAGAATAAATTCTCATAAGAAGTTTCCTAGGCACCAAGACAAGCTCGTAATGCACATATAAGATGATTTGTCCTTAGAGGGTAGAATCAATCTTTTTCGCCCGGATTTACACCAAGAATATCTACCAAAGGCGTATAAAAAGATTTTATTAACAAAGAATATCATACAAAGTCATTAACGACCATGCACCATAATTCACATAAAATGATTGTGAACATTCAAGAATCCCATAGTAATGCGTGTTACTGCCCATTATTGAACTTACTTATTTGTGATTCACCAACAACGTTCTTGTAAAAGCTATAAATGAGCTTAGAAGAGTAGTACTCCAATAATCCAAGTGTCCAAGTCCAAGAGAAGTGGAACAAGTGCGACGAAACGGAGCAAGACACTCAAAAACAATAGACAGGACAAATACCAATCTTAACTCATTCAAATTCAATAATTCTCATCTTCATTTTGAAGATAATTTCAAAGAGGAAGAGAATGCAAAAAGAATGATTTCATTCCGAGTTCGGACGAAGAAGTTACGGCCAAAAAAAGTCGACCGAATATCGACGTCTACAGGCAAATATGCATACGGGTTTGCAAACGAATTTTCAAGTCCGCGAACTTAAACCCCTGGATTTTGATTTTAAAAGATGGTAAGCATACCAGGTATGTGTACCATGGAGTCCAAACATCCCTAACTACTATTTTCAAACCTAAACGTTTAAGAGCCTTAAACACAAATCAAGTTAGGTAGAAATGAATAATAATCAAGGTACATGGATCATAAAAACACAAGTCTTGCTTAGTTTTATAGACATACCTTTTTAGAATAATCCAGTCGAATTACAGCCTTACCGAACATAATCTGTGTGCCCCAATTCTCGTGCTTCCCTTACCGTATACATATCAGGGCATTCCTTGGTGAGGATGCACTTACAAAACAATCAAGTTGCGTTGGGGTGAACGATGTCTTGCTCACCACAAGTGACCGTTGGATTATCATGAAAGAGATCGCTTTTAGAACCTTTCATATCCAATTCCATTTTTCCAAAAAACTTGTTAAGTTCCAATATCATGGATATTGCCTTCTTCATAGTCATGGAATTTTTTGGAAGATCATTCCTTTTCACACTCAAAGCATCATTGGATTTCTTTGGTACCCACTTCTGAGTGCGTTTAGGAACAGTTGGAACCTTCTTCCCATTACTCTCTTCTAGATTTGAAGAAAGAGAATTGGATTGACTATTCTTTTGCAAGTTAGTCTTTCTCCAATTGGGAGCATCGGATCTTGTCTTCGTCTTTACAAAGTTATTCTTTTGATAATGATTAAAATTGTGAAAGACTTTGTATGACGTTTATAGGCAAATCTAGGATTATCAAGCACTGATTCCTTTGCCTAAAGGTTGGACGTTTACAACCCGTAATGTCAAAATTGTTAGCCTTAACATATGATCCCGGTTTAATCATTTCTTTTGACACCCAAACAAGAATATCATGAAGTTTTTCATCCCTTATACGAAAACGACATCTCCTTTCCAGGTGACCTTTGTTTCCACAATAATGACAAATATAAAGAACGTTCTTACCCGGATTCATGTGTGCTGGTTTTAGAGGTTGATATACTTTGCTCTTTTGAACCTTAACTGCCGGTGAAGGTATTTCATTTTTTTCCATCAATGGAAACCTTTTGTTGAGAAGAATCACTAGCCTTGACAAATTTTACCTCTTTGCTAATATTTGGAGCATCTATTCACTTATAGCCCAATCCTCGTGTATCACGATGATTTTTGCTTGCTCCTAGCATAGTGGTTAATTTGATTGAACTAGTACTGAACTTTTTCAAGTCATCTTCCAACATCTTGATTTTATCAAGAGCATTAGTTAAATCAGCCTCAAGGCGTTTTTCTCGAATGAGACAAGCATTTTCTCTGTCATCAAAACTAATTTGTTGAGAATTAAATTTTGCTTCAGATTTTGCATGTTTCTCTTCCAACAAAAAGTACTTTTGATAAAGATTATCACATTCAAGTGACTTCATACGAAGTTTTTCCTCAGAATCCTTGAGGATCTATTCGTTAGAATGATTCGAAAAATAAACCCCTGCGTAACATCTTCTCAATTTCTTGTTTTCTCGACAGAGAGGAGTCAGAAGAGGTGTGACATGAGAAGTTGTAATCTTCTTCATATTCCACAAATCCAAAAACTTAACATACTCTAAGACTTCCTCATCAACATCTCTATCAATATCTGAATCACCTTCATCAGAAAGTTCATCCAACTGTTCTTCTAGGAGAGTTTCCCAATCAACAGTTTTTACATCAAAAGAATGTTTAGATATTGACTTAGATGTGACAGTTCTCTCAGGTGAATCCAAGTTTTTACAATCATCCGGTAATTTCTGAACTGGTACGTTATCAGAGATAGACTCGTCAATAATCAGATCGTTACAAACACAAACTTTTGAGGTCTTAAACGTGTTTGCCTGCTATGATACCAAATGAAAAAGCGGGGGTCTAACAACACCACTCAATATTTCGCTTAGCAATCTGTATGGACAAACTCGAATATACTTTTAAGAGAATCAACAAGACTCAATCAATTAAAAGTATATCAACGAGTTTATATCTCTCTTCTTGATTTGATTTACTCAAGCAAGAATTGCGAGTTCTAATAAAATACAAGGAATAACTTGGATGGGACCAAAGATCAATCAATATCAATCAACAACCAAAAGGTCGGATATTCTAATTGATTGAACAACGCACAACCTGTGATATTTAAATTATATAACAAAATATAATGCAGAAAAGAAATAACACAGACACCAGAATTTTGTTAACGAGGAAATCGCAAATGCAGAAAAACCCCGGGACCTAGTCCATATTGAACACACACTGTATTGAGCCGCTACATACACTAGCCTACTCCAAGCTAACTTCGGACTGGACTGTAGTTGAACCCCAATCAGTCTCCCACTGATCCAAGGTACAGTTGTACTCCATACGCCTCTGATCCCAGCAGGATACTGCGCACTTGATTCCCTTAGCTGATCTCACTAAGAGTTGCTACGACCCAAAGTCGAAGACTTGACAATAAACAAATCTGTCACACACAGACAAGTCTATCAAAGGATCAATCTGCCTCCCACAGATAAACCCTAAAAGGTTTTGTTCCGTCTTTTGATAATAATCAAGCTGAACATGAACCAATTGATAATCCAGTCTTATATTCCCAAAGAACAGCCTAGAGTTATCAATCAACTCACAACAATCTTAATCGTATGGTAGCGAAACAAGATGTTGCGGAATCACAAACAATGAGACGAAGATGTTTTTGATTACTTTTTATATCTTGCCTATCAGAGATATCAATCTCAAGCCAATCAATCTGATTATACTCGTACGATAGAAGATGCAAGATCATATCACACAACTACGATAAAAATAGTATCGGTCTGACTTCACAATCCCAATGAAGTATTTAAATCGTTAACCTGGTTTTAGAAGAAGAAAACCAAAGGTTAAAGGAGAATCGACTCTAGTATGCAAACTAGTATCACACGTGAGGTGTGGGCATTAGTAATGCACCAATATTTCTCAACCGTTACATCGAAAACTTAGCTTGTTACACACACTTGACAATGCACGCTTCTAGGTTTGTTAACCGTACCCAAACGTATGCACTTGTTGGTTCGACAATAGTTAACCAAATGGTTAGCCATATGAGCATTCTATATCAACCACGTTCTTCTTCACCATAACTAGTTCAAATGATTTCAAATGAACTAGTTAGAGAGTTGTTCAATTGCAAGGAAATATCATGTACTACACAAGACACAATTGAAGCAAAGATGATTTGGTTCACTCGAATCGGTTCATGAACTTTTATAGACACGGTTTGCAAACTGCATTCCTTAGTCTTTTTAAGTTTAAGTTGAAAAATCATCTTCAGAGATATAACCTTCTCAAGTTCGCGGACTAGGTTCGCGGACTTAAATTACCGGGCAGAGTTTATAAACTCCAGCAGAAATTCTCGGGTATGAGAACTTCGCCGGTTCGCGGACTTAGTTTCATGCAAATAGTTTGTCAACTCCAGAAGAAATTCTCGGGTTTGAGAACTTCGGCAGTTCGCGGACTTGGCTCTCGCCATTCTTCCGGTTCTCTTGATCAATAAAGTTCGCAAACTTTGGTTCAAGGAATGAGACTTATACATAAATGTGTTTCCACAACAATGCTTATGTCCACCATTGGTTATGTAATCTAAACTCTCATTTCAATCATTGAAACATTCTTAGAGGACGTTATATAGTTGTTATACCATTTCTCATCAAAGCAATTTTCAAGATGATTGAAAGATATCATGACTTTCGTCACATGGTAAAGATAAACTTGGCTAAAGCGAAAAGCTTACCAACTCATATTTTGAGATATAGATAGGCGAGGTATACTCGGCTCGAAATGCCAAATATGCAGAATCAAAGTCTATATATATAACATACGACTTCTTGTCTCAAAAAGTAGGAGATAGAGTAGATAAACTTTTGAGTGATATATAAGTTCAAGTCTTCACATACCTTTTTGTCGAGAAGTTCCACCGGTTCCTTGAGTAGTTCTTCTACTTGTATGATGAATATCCATGAAGTCCTTGAGCTCAACTACACTTTCTATCCTAGTCCGAGACTTAGATATAATAGACTATAAATCAAGACTTATAGTTTTGATCACTAACATTGACAAACATGCTTGAGATAGAAACGCATGCGAGTTCGACCGATCAATGCTCTAACAAATAGTTTGTATGAGACATCTATTGTTGTCTTCTAAGAATGTTTTAATGATTGAAATGGGAGTTTAGACCACTTAACCATAATCGGATTTAAGCACAGTATGCGTACTTGCATATGTGTTGGTCCAAGACCGGAATGTGGTATGCATACTTGTACGCATACTGGCGAAGTCAGGTAAAGTCCGGGAGCTAGAGTATGCGTACCTGTACGCATACTGGCGAAGTCAGTTGAAGTCCGGGTATTATAGTATGCGTACCTGTACGCGTACTGGACTTAACTGAAGTTTGGATGTGTACGACAGTATGCGTACCCGTTTGCATACAGGCGAACACAATCAAGTCCGGCTACTTAGGTATGCGTACTCGTTTGCATACTTGAGTAGGTTATGTTCTAAAATCGTTTTTTTCATGAACTAATACATTTATATAGAAAGGAATGCGATCTTTTGCAAACCGTGGCTATAATGTTCATGAATTGATTCGAGTGAATCAAAATCGGTTTTGCTTCAATTGTGTCTTGTATACTTCTATGAGAATATAAACAATTGAACAACTCTACAACTAGTTTCATTTGAGTCATTTGAAATAGTTATGGTTAAGATGAATAAGGTTGATATGAAAGTGTTCATATGGCTAATTTCGGTTAACTATTGTTGAGCCAACAAAGGTGCACACGTTTAGGTATAGTTACACCTATCTAAATGAAGTCACTTTTCATTTGTGTATAACAAGCTAAGTTTGATATAAAGGTTTAAAGATATTAGCTTGAGTCTAATCAAATTTTCATCTAACGGTGAATATTTAATGCTTTGTTACCAAGGTAACATTGATTGCAAAACCTGATTTGAAGACTATATAAGGGAGAACTCTAGCAACTGGGAAACCTAATCCCCACACCTCTTATGTGATACTAGTTGCGACTAGAGTCGATTCTCCTTTAACCTTAGGTTTTTCTAAAACCCTGTAGGTTAACGACTTGAAGACTTCATTCGGATTATGAAGCCGGACCCAACTATTTTCTCTGTAGTTGGGTGTTCTGATCTTGCTGTTTTCTATCGTGATTGAGTATTATCTTCTCTAAGATTTTTTTGAGATTTAATCTCCGATAGGCAAGATAAAAAGTAGTCACAAACATCTTCGTCTCATCGTTCGTGATTCCACAATATCTTATTTCGCTACCATACGATTAATATTATTGTGAGGTGATTGATTTCTAGGATGTTCTTCGGGAATATAAGTCCGATATATCAATTGGTTCATGTTCACCTTGATTTATCAAAATACGGAACAAAACTCATAGGTATATCTGTGGGAGACAGATTTATCTATTCAATAGATTTTTTTGTGTGAGACGGATTGGTTTATCAAGTCTTCGAATTTGGGTCTTAACAACTCTTAGTTGTGGGTGAGATCAACTAAGGGAATCAAGTGCGCTTAATCCGGCGTGGTTCTAGAGGCGTAAGGAACGCGACTGTACCTTGATCAGTGTGAGATTGGTTAGGGCTCAACTACATTCCAGTCCGAAGTTAACTTGGAGTAGGCTAGTGTCTGTAGAGGCTTAATACAGTATGATGTTCAAATCTGGACTAGGTCCCGGGGTTTTTCTGCATTTGCACTTTCCTCGTTAACAAAATTTCTGGTGTATGTATTATTTTTTTTCCGCATTATATTATATAATTAAAATATCACAGGTTGTGTGTAAGTTTACTCAATTGTGAATCCAACCTTTGGTTATTGATTAAATTGATTGACACTTGGATATTGGTTTTTGATACCGTCCAAGTTATTTCTTATATTAAATCGGGGTCGCGAATTTCTATTTGTTTGATTGCGGATCGAATTGAGAAATAAAGATATGAATCTTTGATATACTTTTCTTAGGATTGAGTCTAACTGTCTAATTGATTCTCTTGAAAGTATATTGGAGTTTGTCCATACAGATTTCTAAGCGAAATATTGGGTGTGGTTGTTAGACCTCCGCTTTTTTAGTATGTCCCCTTGACTTAGTTCATTGATTATGAGTTATTTATCCCCCAAATTTTTACCATCCTTTCAACGAGATCCCAAACTCAGAAGACAAGCAGATTATGTTCCTTCTCGCTCTCTTTTCGACTTGCTCTTGCTTTCCTTTGTTATCCCTAAAGAATATGGCAGTACACGATAAACAACAATCATATCCAAGTATATATACGAAATCCAAGTCTAGAATCGATCGTCACGATACATCCACATAAACCGATTCCTAACAATTTACACAACAAAATCGGTGTATAAAGGTGTGAATATAAACTGATTCTAGGCTAAAAATTGTCCATAAAATTTGGGAGTTTTCTCCAATCAAAATCGGTCGATATAAGTACTTATGTAGACCGATTATGGGCTTGACAATTGAGAAATAATAGACTCTATAATCGCTCTATATGGATATTCACATAAACCGATTCTATCAAAAATAACCAACAAAAACACTGTTATTTCTTACATACCATAAATGGTCGATTGATCATGAACATCAACCGATTCTGGTTAGATGTTCTTCAACCAGAAAACACATCCGGACTAATCGGTTAACATGGGGATGAACACCGAACGTTTTATGAAGGAATAAGTATAGGTGAACATGATTCGATCTATTTCAATTTTTGAGTGAATGTATGTTGTTAAAACCTAATCTAGAGGATTGGTTGATGGAAAAGTATCTGATTCGGTCTATTTATTCTGCTTGTGTTGTGCGCAGAGTTTGTTCGTCTTTCAATAACTATTTTCTTCTTTGATTTTTTGTTTCGAATTGCTTGAGCATTTCCTTGATCATTACCACTAGGATAAGTAACTCCTTTTTCTTTTAAAAAAAAAAAAGAAAAAAAAAGAGGTAACTCCACTAGATTTTTTAAATCTTGATGACTTCGACATTATATGGAAAAACAAAATGATTAATCGTCGACAAGACGACATTATATGGAAAAACAAAATGATTAATCGTCGACAAGACGATGTTTTAGTTTGAAAATGAGAAAAAAAAGAAAAAAAGAAAAGAAGCAAAATTGCTGGATGAACGAATTGAAATGAAAATAAAATGTAGATTAGAGTTTTAGGTTTCATTATTAAGATTTAATGGAGGATAATTCAGTTATCTGGAAAGCTCCTTTCCACCGTCTATTTGGGAACAAAATTTGGATTGGCGTCGAACAAATGGAATAGGCTATTAACTGCAGACGCTAAAAACAAAATTATTACCGTCCTTTAGTCGCTTGTACACTTCTGCTGTTTTCCAGTCCTACCGGACCATTGGAGGTCCTAAGAGCAACTGCAATGGACGAGTAAACCTATAATTATGATCCAGGGACGAGACGCAACAGGACGGAGCAAAGACTAAAATCTGGACCAAAACCAAATTACAGACCATATTTGGTCTGGGATCAAGACCAAAACTATATATAGTGGAGCGGAGGTATAATCACCGTTTGGCACCGGGCGTATGTATAATCTACGCCTGTTGTGAAACGTAAGTAAAGTCACCGCCCCATAAAGAGGCGTGTATATAAGTTACACCCGGTTCAGGCGTTGATAAAATGTTCGCCCGTTGGGACGTTGATAAAGTTTACGCCCCACGTCAGGCGTTAATAAAATGAACGCCCCATTCAGACGAAGATTATACAAACGCCCCAGCCCGGCGTTGATATTCTTAACGCCCCACGCCAGGCGTTGATAAAGTGTACGCCCCACGCCAGGCGTTGATAAAGTGTACGCCCCATTCAGGCGTTGATATAGTTAACGCCTCACGCCAGGCGTTTATATAGTTAACGCCCCAGAAAGGCGGTGATATAATTAACGCCCCATGCCAGGCGGTGATATAATTAACGCCCCATCCCGGCGTTGATATAGTTAACGCCCCACGGCAGGCGTTTCTAAAGTTAACGCCCCAAGCTTGAGTTTAAAAAATAAAATAAAATACTTAGACAAAATTAATTTTGAAATTTTTTTATACCGTTGGTAATTCGAATGTTGAAGAAAATGGAACGTTGAAGAAAATGGAACGTTGAAGAAAATGGAACGTTGGATAATTTGGAACGTTGGAAAGTTTGGAAGACATTTCGGTTTTTTCGGAAGAAACACCTATATATACACATGAGATCCTGTGACATTTTCCCACGACCAATACTTCAAACTATCCACACCAATAAGAAGAAATATTGTTTCTGCTTTCAAATCAGTTGGAAAATTTTCACGGATTCGCTTACAATGGCACCAAGAGTAGCACGAGGTCCAAATTTTACGACAATCGAAGATGTAACAATGTGTAAAATTCATTTATCTATATCTCAAGATTCTAGTGTTGGAGCTGATCAATCAGAGGCGACGTTGTGGACTCGTATCAAGGATGATATTGAACTTCATTTACCTAATAATCCAGAGCGGTCTTGGAGTTCTTGGAAAAAACGATATCAGGGAATAAGTAAAGATGTGGCGTTATTTTCGGCAAAAGAGGCAGAAGTTGAAGGTGAATATCATACTGGATGGGGTCCTGAAAAGAAGGTAAGCATTCTTGATTTTGCAGACCATTGTTTTCTAATATTTAATAAGCGCCCATGTACTTAAGTGTTTTTAAAAACATTAACAGCTTGAAGAAGTTAACAAGAGGTTCAAGGAATGCAACGATGGGAAAAAATTTAAGCACGAAGAGTGCTACCAAGTTGTGTTAGAAAATATAAAATATAATCGACGATCGACTTTTGTATTCGATACGACGCATGATTTGGACACTTATGAGAATAACGAGGAAGATGATGAAGGACCGCAAACAACAACTCAAGGAGAGACCGGTAACGATACATATGGGGGAGACATAGAGAACACATATCTTCGTAAGATGGGGAAAAAAGCAGCAAAAAGATTGAAGAAAACAGGGAGAGAGAAATCCAGTCACCAAGAGGAATTGATGGGAATAATTATTAAAGAACAACAAAATTTCAATACTCATTACCAAGCACAATCAAGATTCAAGATGGAACAAAGAGCAGCAGAGTTTGCAGCAAAACAAGCTGAACATGCTGCAAAAATAGCCAAGCAAGCTGAAGACGAAGAATTTCGCATCATTATGATGGATCTTGAAAAAATGGAACCTGTACAACAAGAGTACTTCCGACTTCGCAGGGCGGACATAGTTCGGAATAAAAGAAACCAATCTTAACACAAAGGCGGAATAGTTCAAACCTTAATTATTTCTCCTATTTAGTGATTAGTAGTATTATTAGTATTATTTTGTTTTAAATTTCTTAGTATCTGAACAATTAGCATTATTATTATGTAATTTTTGGATTTTAAATTTACTTCCGTTGATTTGAATTAAATTTCTACTTTTTTGAAACATACGACCTTAATTAAAACTTGAGGATGTTTACATACAAAGAGATAATAGAAAGGAAATGACAAACGACAATTTTTAATTCCCATATTCTGCCCATATATATTCGATCAAGTCATCACGCAAGCGAATATGTGCATCTTTGTTACGCATTGCACATCGGCGTTGCTGAGCTCTAATTTGGGAAAACTCGTCACTATTGCCTCTTAATATATTAACCGGTGCTGCGTTGCTACGTTGTTCATAAACATGTGGCCAGTCACCGGGTAGACGCTCATCCTCGACTATCATATTATGTAAGATAATACAAGTTTTCATGATATAGGCAAGCACATCTGGATTCCACATTCTTGCAGGTTGTTTGATGATTCCAAATTGTTGTTGAAGTACACCAAATCCCCGTTCAACATCTTTTCTTGCACCCTCTTGCATCGATGAAAATATTTCCTTTTTCCTACCCACCGGATGTTTAATGGCCGTAATAATAGTAGGAATCTCTGGGTATATTCCATCACCTAGATAATACGGCATATCATATGAATGTCCGTTCACCTCATAGCTCACCGGCGGTGCTTTTCCTGTTACAAGACTTCGAAAAACATATGAACGGTTCATAACATTAATATCGTTGTTAGAACCGGGCATACCAAAAAAAGCATGCCAAAACCATAGGTCATACGACACCACTGCCTCCAACACGATACTTTCGCTCCCTTTATACGCGGTGTAAGCCCCAGATTCTGCCGACGGACATTTATCCCATTTCCAATGCATGCAATCTAGACTACCCAGCATCCCAGGAAATCCCCGGTCTTTGTTTTGCTTGAGCAACAGTTCAATATCACCAGCCGTTGGTTCACGCAAATATTCTTTCCCATACAAATTCACAATCGTCTTACAGAACCTACGAGTAGCTTCCAACACAGTTGTTTTCCTATGCGTAAGTACTCGTCTATTGCATCTGCCGCACATCCGTAAGCTAACATTCGTACTGCACTTTTTGATGAGGGTTTAATCAAAACTCCACAAGCATCGGGCTTTTGAACAAAATATCTGTTTGCATTGGTAACACCTTCCACTATCCGGTTAAACAATTGTCGACGCATTCTAAATCTTCTGCGAAAAAATTGGGTGGTTGGTTTGGGTACGGAGAGAAATAGTCGTTCCATAGAAGTTCAGCCCCTGACTCACGATCTCTTGGTATTCTGATACGAGTTTGAGGCCATTTTGAATTTGTAACAAGGACTCCCAAACTAACGGCCATGTTATTTTGCATAATTGCTATTGCATCATCATCCGAGGAATAAAAACTACTATTAGAAGAAAAGATGAAGAAGAAACAGAAGAGCAATAATGAGCGGTTTTCTCATATTGTTCCATTGCTATATGAAGCAGAAGAGATGTATTGTTATTCATATATTGAGTGAAACCAGTCTTTAATTTATAACCCATTTTCAAGAGCATTAAAAAAACCAAAAAATAGATATTTTTTTGGGTTCACGCAAATGTGTTTTCCAAAAAAGATAAAGTTTTTGTCAGTGACCTGATATGACAATACTATATATGATTAGACTATACTATATATATGACTATACTATATAAGATAAGAAAAGATAACTCCAAAGACAGTTCATCTAAATAGTCATAACAAATTAACCCTTCATATTATCATTATCCGAAGTGGACGATCTTGGTGCCACAAAAGGCATGTGCGTTCTCGGATTGGTATTGACTGAGGACATTGTTGAAGCTGATCCCTGATTCATACCACTCCAAACTTGTGATGGCAGGGTTTGGGAAAAGGAACCGTATCCAAGCTGAGGTTGGACAGTGTGCGGCATACGGAAAAGAGATAGTTGTTGCTGCAAATCAACGTTCGCATTATTTAGCCTTTGTATTTCTGCTTCTTTCGACATGATAACGTCCATCCTCTCCTTCGTTTGTTTTAATGTAAATTCGCGAAATTGTTGATTAAAATCAGCATTTTCTTGAAATAATGTGTAAGCTTCATGCTGTGAAGAAAAAATAAAATATATAAGTACAAATATACCAACAAAAATCGAACGTACAATAAAAAGTCGAAAGTACACTTACGTGGGATAATAGATGTGGAGGAGGGATATGTACATGTTCAACAGGTTGTTCAATTGGGACCGTATACAAGTCACCGACATACCCATATGTTTGGGCTTCCCAAATAGGATGAGTCACGTAATCTTTGGAGTTGGTTACCATTGTCCAGTATTGTAAATATATATCATAATCTTTAACAACTTGCACTATCTCTGTTGCATCGACCAAACCTTCTTTTTTTAGGCGTTCGGCTTGAATATTGCCAATATCCCCTATAACTGTGTGTAGTCTTATAGGAACAGCGAAAGTACAATGGTTTTGCCGCCAACACCTTTCACCAAGATACATGTTGTGTGTACAGTTAGAAAGGGAATAAGAATTTAGTAAGTATGTTATATAGGAAAAAAGTATGTTATATAATAAAATTTACAAATTAACTCACAATGCCCATGTAAGAAAATATATATCTCGAGTCTGATAGCCGCGTAGCCGTGCATCCCATATCAGATGCAAGAACTTCTCTGTATGATTCCCATGGGCGCCATGTCACTTGTTCAGCAGTAAGCTTACTTAGTAAATCCCTACAACGGAAAATATCATTTGTATTCTTCGGTACATTCCATTTAGAAGATACGGGCCATTTTTGTTCTGTACTCGCCTCTGGGATTTCTGGTCGACATATGCCCAGGTATTCATACCCCCAAAACTACTCCATCAAAATAATTAGCCAATTTAATAACTTAGCAAAAAATAAACAATGAGAGGAAAAATAACTAGATTGAAAGAATACCTCTAATACTTGGAATGGACCACATAGTGCCTTCTGTCTCCTCCCAGATAAACGGAGTGCCGCATACAATTTCGAAAACGCAGCACCACCCCAGTCATACGTGGATACTACATCAAGATTTTCAAAAGCAGCTAACCATCCAGCATCAATATAAGTCTTTGCATTAGAAAAGAAAAAATGTCCCAAAACATACATGAAAAAGGCAATTGCTACTCTATGAGCCAGGGTGCTATCATTTTCAGCCGCAACCAACTTGTCTTCGATGAAATATGACCTTAAATATTTAATTGTAATTGAATTTGAAACCCACGACGGTGCTTTTGGACAGAGCGTGACATCTTGGATATCCGGAAAGATATGCTCACGAACATGTTCAAATTGGTACTTCCCCGAATCATAAGGAACATCAGGCCCATCACCGATACTCAGTCCAGTCAACATGAGCCAATCTAGGGGGTGAATCCCATCTCACCAAATGGGAAGTGAAAAGTGTTTGTTGTATCCCAAAACCGCTCAGCAATATAATCAACCATTGAATGGTTGGTTTCGCTACATTGTATGTCCAGTAAATTTTGCCATCCCGCTTTTTCAATAATATATTTAGCTCTAGGACAGTGTTGTGAAATAGTTTGATAGTGATGAATTACCGATGCCAAAGATCCACGATGTTGATACTTCAATTTGTGCTCCCCTGTAAATGTGATGTCCGTAGTAGCGTGCGGTTTATCATCTTGCAGTATAGGAAACCTCCCTAACCGGGGAATATCAACCTCCTTAATTGTACCAGTAGCGATTAAGTTATAATCCTCTTCGGCTACAGATTTTTGTTTCTTGTTCGTCTTCACGCGACCATTGAAACGCGCTGTGAATTTGTTCAACATCTGTGCACACACAATATAGATGCAGTTACATTATTAAAAGACCAACCCTCATTAACGAATATTTTTATTAGTCCATCACCATTTATATTCCAAATACTATAAATCCTTAACACAAACCATATCAATTCCAAATTCTATAATTCCAGAAACACAAATTAAATCGTCACCGATGCATTTCCAAAATCATTACAAGATTCCACAACCCAATTTAATCACTTCAAGATTCCATAAAAATCACTAAAAAATCAATTCCATACTCACGCAATTAGCTCTTCTACATATGTAACTCCCAAAATTTACATAACTACAATTTACATAACTAAAATTAATCACCTCAAAATTCAATAAAAAACAATACAAATTCAATTATTGGTAACCATATTCACATACAACATGCAGAAAACCAATAATTAATCCAATAATTTACATAACTACAATAATTTAAAATTAATCCAATAATTTACATAACTACAATTATTGATAACCATATTCACTAAAATTAATTACCAACATACAACATGAAGAAAAACAATAAAAGGAAGCTCTCAATTGAAATAGGTTGATTGAAACAGTTGAAGGGTGAGAACTATTTCCCACATAATCTACATAACCACGGATTTTTACAATACCCAAAAATAATAAATCAAATTTTTACAATACCACTGTGGAAGCTCTAATAAATTTTAGTGAATAGATTATAAATCAAATAAAAATTTACAATACCCACAAATCAAATTTTTACAATACCCACAAATAAATTTTACAACCACTGTGGAAGCTCTAATAAATATTAATCTCTATAAAAACATAAAACACACATACCCAATTTTTTCACATACATATTAATCTCTATAAAAACATAAAACACACATACCCACAAATATTAATCTCAAATTTTTTTAAGCTCTAACTATTTTAAAAAAAAATTCAACCAAATTTACATAATCATCAAATATGGTTTTTTTCACATACATATTAATCTCTATAAAAACATAAAACACACATACCCAATTAAATTTAACCAATTTCATATTCTTATTTGTTCGTTAAAACCAAAATTTAGATAAACTAATTTTAACAAATAAAACCCTAAATAAATTATACAAACAATATGGATAAAACAAAAGAGATTAAGAAAAAAAAACATACCTCTTTTTTAACCCGGGTTCATCAAGTATCTTGGTTTTTTCTTTTCTTTTACTGCCCTTCACTGTGATGTTTTTGTTAAGAAGTTGTGTTGTGTTTGTGGACGGTAGAAACAAAGAAACAAAGAGGAGGTAGAAAAGAAAAGAAGAAGACGGAGAAGATTAGGGTAAAGGGAAAGTGAACACGTGGGCTATACGTGGTGGTTAGAGATTGGCCGGGCTTTAATGCCACACGTGCTAGATACGTGTGTTAATGGAAGTCCAACACTATACGTACGCCTGCAAACCAAGCGTTGATTATACGTACGCCTGAGAGAAGAGGAGGCGTTGATTATACGTACGCCCCACGTCAGGCGTTGATTATACGTTCGCCTCAAACAGGCGTTGATTATACTTACGCCTCAAAACAGGCGTTGATTATACGTTCGCCTGATACAGGCGTTGATTATACGTACGCCTGATACAGGCGTTGATTATACGTCCGCCCCACGTCAGGCGTTGATTATACGTACGCCTGATACAGGCGTTGATTATACGTCCGCCCCACGTCAGGCGTTGATTATACGAACGCTTCATTCAGGCGTTGATTATACGTTCGCCACACCAGGCGTAGATTATACAAACGCCCCTTCTCCGAGCGTAAAATATATGTACGCCCCACAACAAGCGTATTCTTTATCAACGCCCCACAAGCAGCGTTAATTATATCTCCGCCCGGCCCAAACGAAGATTATACCAACGCTCCACATGCAAGCGTGGATTATACATCCGCCCGACTAAATATACTCCACTGCCTTAACGTGACACTACAGACTAAACTCAAATTTGATCGTTTGTTTTGGTCTTTGATCTTTGGTTTTGATCGTACCACTGTGGACGCTCTAAGCACTAAAAATCATTTTCGTTCATAAAGTTATTTTTCTTTTGGTGGAGTCCTAGTTTTGACTTAAGTCTTTTCTTTCTTTTTGTTTCCAATAATTCAACTACAACGTGCGTTAATGAGGCATACCATCCATTTAATAAGCCTGATGGCTAAGGTTCTAGCAATTATTAAGGATCAATAGTATCAAAACACAATTTTAAGTGCACAATCATTCATGTGAACGTTTATTTTATATTCAGTGGTAGATAGATTAGACAATAATTTTATAAAAAGTTAACATAATATATGACAAAGATTGAAGAGGATGGAACCTTCTTGGTACCATACTGAAGCATGCCGTATCAAATGAATGAAGGTGCTTCAAGAGGAGAAAACAACATGTTTCCAAACAAGTAATATCGTGAGGAACTAGAGAAACATATATTACTCAACATGTTTCCTTTTAAATTTGTTGTCTGTGTTATGCTCTTGAATTTGCTGTTTGTCACATTCATTCCAGTCCCTTCTACTATTTCAAGCTTCTCCAGATTCTGAAGCAAAGCAAAACATCGTCTTAAGTTTACCAAAATTGTGCATTATTTTCTATATAAAAATAGAGTTTTTTCGAGCAACGTGGTTAAGCGGAGATTCTGGTTGATTCTGGCCCACCATTCTAAATTTCAACCAATAGAATTTTGAGAAAATCTTTTGGTTCCGCGAAATATTATTTGGCCAATCATATTCTATAAATTATTTACCTAAATTATAAAATTTAAATAATCTAAAAAAATTACCAAACAAACATAAAAAAAATATAACACTACCAAAAAATAGAAATTTTTTTTGTTAAAATTAACTATGAAATATTCGTCGTGATTTCATCATAAAATTAAATCGATCATAAAAATTTAAAAAAAAAATGTCCAAAGTCCAGTGTCCAATTACACTTCTTATAACTTATAATAAAACTCACCTATTTACAATTCCAGATTACCGATAATTAAAACCCCTAATGTAAAATTGCAATTACCCGTCCAAATGATATGAAATTATCGAATTATTGATTATCAACAATAAAAATAAGAATACCTGACCCGTGAATGGTCGCCGTTAGATAAGGGGATCTTCTTTCTCCCAGGCTTATAAAAGGTTTTGTTTATCCTGTACAATTATAGAGAACACAAAATCATTAAGAGGAAATCATGTTGATGGTGTTAGAACATTATAATCAAGCAAATAAGAAAAAAAAAAAAGTAATAACATTGCGGAGAAAAAAACTATTCATGCCATTTTTTCTGAATATTATCATTGCATAAAATAACAAAAAAATAAATTTTTAATAATTTTGACCCATAAAAATATTAAAAGAAAATTAAAGAAATTTCTATTTTCGGAAGCGTAGAAGTTATTTTGGAAAAATAACTCAACAAATAAATGTAGCAATTCGAAATATAGTGGACATTCAAAAATACAATATATTGTTTTATGTTTTTGCATGTAAAAATGGAAAAAAATATTGGATGCATGATATTTACGGTAAAAATACCTTTGGTAAAAAGTTAAAGGTAAACCCGTGATTTTCATAATCTAAACTTTCCAAAAATGAAACAACAGGTAAATACAGCAGGCCGTAAAAATAAAAATCTTATACTATATTTTTACACATTTTATTATTTTTTATTTATACAAAATCTTTTTATTGTGGGTAATATATCTCTTTATATAAAGAATCGAGCATAAGCAAATCCCATCATTTAACGCCGCTTCTCTCTTCTAATGGTGTTTCGTTTTGGCTTTTTTTTTTCCCTTTTTCCTGATTTTGTTATCTGATCCCGGTATGTTATTGTTTTGTAGGTATCTATAAACGTTGATCGGTATTGTAAATGCTTAATGTCATTTGAATGGTAAATCTCCTCACTTCAAATTTTCTTTGGCTTTCCTTTTCCCCTTTGTTAACCGGATAATGATTTCATGCAGAGTTCAAGGAAGGAGATAAATTTTTATACAAAGTTTGTTTTGTAGATAAGATGGATGGCGACTTTAAAGTCATAAGAAAAATCTTTTGGTGCACCACTGTAAGTGCAGTACTTGATCGTGATGAAATCATTTTTTTAAATGTTGCAACCGCAATTTTTGGTCGGGATGGAATCTTTTTTATTTTCTAGCTTCGTTTAAAAAAGAAGGTAATATCAACATCATAATTTTTATTCTTCATTTTTTTTTTTTTTTTGTATAACACGTACAACTTACGGGTTTAACAAGGATTTGGAAAAGAACTTGATTCGCTTATCCTGGAAAATTTAGGACAAGGAAGTCAATTTCTTTAAATGAAGATCATCAGTCCATCGAGGAGGGAGAAAGTAAGTAATTAATAGCCCATTTTCTTTTTTTTTTCTAACTATATGAGTTAATTTTTGGTCAAAAACTTGAACAAATAAAATTTTTCTCTCTAACTATTTGTATTTATGTCGGAGTATATTTGTCCCTATATTTTCCCTGTAGTGGTATACTGGAAAAGGTAAGTGCCGAATGTTATACGGGAAAGCTGTCCCACTTGATGTTTTTTTGTTAATTAAAATTTTTACTTTGAGTTAGGGTCCTAAGTTAATTGTTCACTTTACAAATGACTGGCAAAGATAAGGATTTCAATTTTCAGATATATGGCAACTTATGATTTTTTGAATGAGTTGTCTAAAGACGGATATAAAACGGATCATGATCTAGAGATGAAGATTTGATGACCTTTCAATAGAGAAATAAAAGGAAATCCCTCGAAAAGTTTGCATCCTTCCATAGTTTTGTTAGCGTTTTTGTTCAATTTTCACTTAATCATAGAACAACACAAAATCCGATGATAATTAACGAAGGCAGCTTGAACAGTCAAACAAAAGCTAGAAGATATTTTTTCGATTGTATTCCTATACTTTTACATGATTTATGTTCATCTAATTCAAGTTTAATCTCAATGACAAAGTCGATTATGTATTTTTTATGTAAAGGAAGTGTTATATATCATAGGAAAGTAGCTTTTGTTGAGAAATCATCAAGCACATTCTTCTCAATTTAAGAAATAAGTTTTTGTCTGCATTTCAAAGCAAAAAATACCAAGCTTAAATACCTATCCAATACTTGATGTCTTCTAAATTTTTTTATTTTACGGCTTACTGTTTGTTGAACCACGGGTATGGAAGAAAATCAGTTTTGAGAATTCTTTTAAGTACCGTTAACGGAGGAGCTCAGGCAGTAATTACTACCCGGACATTTCTGTCCACTGAGAATGCGTTTCTCAATGCAGTAATCGCAGCCTCATATGGAGATTTGGTAAGAAATAGATTCAAAAAATAGTACATCGCTCATGCTGTTATTCTCTCTCTTCAAAATGACAAGATCAATGAAATAAATAAACGCATCGCGGTCCTGTTTCCAGGAGAAGGACGTGAATACCTGAGCAGGGATTATGTATCTTTTACTGCTAATAATTAAACTGAAGCAGTGCAGTTGTATCATAAAGAATTTCTAAACAAGATTGAAAATGTGTACATGCCGCCTCATGAATTAAAATTAAAAATTGGACGGACAATTATTCTCTTGAGTGGACTAACCAGGGACCAAGACATTGTTGCGGGCACAAGGTTGATTATAACTAGAGCTGGCAAACGGGCGGGCCGGGGCTGGCTTGTTACCAACCCGCGGGTTACGGGTAAATACGGTCCAAAGCTTGCGGGTTCAAATTCTTCACGGGTGGTCATTTCTCCAACCCGCGCCCGTCCCGGGTAAAGCTTGCTGGTTCACGGGTTAGCCCGGCTTGTTTAATTAAAAATCAAATTATAATTTAATTAAGTTAATTTTTGGCGAATTACAAGGATTAAACACAATTATTACAAGGATCAAACACAAATCCTTTCGAATCCTTCCCTGTAACACCTAATTACTCCATTTTCAGCTCAACCCATCATTACTTCAACCACAGCAAGAATTTAATTAAGTTAATTTTTGACGAATTACAAGGATCAAACATAATTATTACAATGATCAAACACAAATCCTTTTGAATCCTTCCCTGTAACACCTAACACACGTTTAATTACTTCATTTTCAGCTAACCCATTATTACTTCAACCACAACAAGAACTCTTTACACAGTTGTGTTCTCTGCTCAAACTCAGACTCATGCAGATCAGCCAATGACAATCTCCAACACTTCAATTCCATAACCTGCAACACCTTCAATTCCATAACCCGTGACACCAAGAACACTGCATCACCAACACCCAATAATCCCAACAGTAAATTAATCAAGTAATGATAGTAGATATGATTTAAAAAAATGAAAAAAGAACTTTATGTTTCCTGAAACAAAATTCCTTAGTCTTATCTTCAATACTCATTCTAAATCAACCAAAAACAAAATTCAATAAATCAGTTAACCAAAAATTTGAATCAAACTGAATCCAATACTCGCATCATAGAAAACCCTTAATCAAACCAAAAAAAATAAAAAAATTATCTTTCTTTAAGTATGTGAATTGCAACCAGAATCAACGAATAATAGTTTCAGAGGATAATCAAACCTCACTAGAGTCACAATAAACTATCAAAATCATATACTAGAGATACTGTAACCCTAAAAAATTGTTCTTCTCTCAGATCTATTATAATATATTCTTCTTCTTACATACAAGAGGAGATAAAGAGATGAGAAAGAAAAAAAAAAACAAAACAGAAGAAAGATGCAGGTGGTGACTGGTGAGGAGGCGCAGCACAGTAGGGAAGAGAAGACATTTGAGGAGAAGAAAGAAAAGAAAGAGGAAGAAGAAATGACCCGTCTGCTAGGGTTTTTATCATTTTATATTTTAAACGTATGAATAGGATTAATCCTAGATGGTCTGACGGTGGAAATTAAATAATACTTATTACTTATGGGTTTTTGACGGGTTAACGGGTTAAACCCGCGAATTTGCAGGCCGGTCCGGACTAACCCGTTTTCCTACAAGCCGGCATTTATCCAACCCTAACCTGGCTTGTTTAGACATCAGCCGAGCCGGGTGCGGGTTTTTTACGGGACGGGCCGGGTAAACCCGCGGGTTTTGGCTTGTTTGCCAGCTCTAATTATAACAGAGCTACTATAACATGAAATTGTTGCGGAAGTGTTAACAGGAGCTGTATTCGGGGAAGAAGTGGTGATAGGAAAAGGTGTGATGAAATCAAGGGACACCTTACCACTAACTAGATGTCACTTTTCAGTGAAAATTTCCTTTGCAATGCACACTGACAGATGCAAGGCACAACGCTTACACAGTGTTGGATTTTACTTGGAGGATGACAATCCGTCATACATTGGCTTTTCAAATACAGCTAAGGAACCATCAAAACAAAAATCACTATCATAAGAAAGAATGATTTACTAGATGGATACACCAAAACCATTGTCCATCAACACAATCCTGAAAATTTCGGGTCTATAGACCATAGAGTTCTCCAAGCAGTGGCCTATGATGGGAATCATGAATAGAGGAAGGTTAGAATGATTTGGGTCCTTAATTAGAGTTTTGCTTTATGTTTAATTAGGAAAATGAGTTTTGCTTTTATGTTTCTGAGAAATAGATTTGTTTAGAAATCACAAACAATTCCAACTTTGTTATAGTTTCCCTTTTAGTAAATGTTATGGTTCCCTTTTAGTAAATGTCATATTTAGCCTTCTTTTATTCATTTTTTTTCTTACACACTTAGACGCATCGCAATTTCCAAACAATAACTCGTCTCAGACGAACCTGCATTTCCCTCATGTGCCTTCACAAACACATTCCTCTTGAGATTTGCTTCTCTATCTATATCTGCATCGTATACACAAAACTGAGCAAACGTTGGACTTATAGTAGGAAAAACAGATGAAGACTACAAAGAAAAAAAAATTACACCATGTTATCCTCTATATATATAAACCAAATGTAAGCGATCTTTAACCCAAAAAAAATCACATGATGAAACTAGAAAATCTTTGTAGTATAAACAGGTACGAGTATCACTATCTACAAAGAAAAAAAAAATTACACCATGTTATCCTCTATATATATAAACCAAATGTAAGCGATCTTTAACCCAAAAAAATTCACATGATGAAACTAGAAAATCTTCGTAGTATAAACAGGTACGAGTATCACTACCTACACGCGGTAATCAAAAACAACAACAAAAAATGGCAGAAAAGAACAGATTCACAAAAGAAAGAACACAGAAGACTTGCAGAACAATATGAAAAGGAAAAGTATACTTATCTCTACCTTGAAGAAATTCACGACCAGAAAAAAGAAGAAGAAAAGACATACAAAGACGACAAAGAAACCATAGGCGAAGGATGTGAATCTTCGATTTGATAAGAATGATATGGTTTTATTCAACCAACCAAAACAAGTTTAATAATCGGGAATACAACTAAGGATCCATCAAAACCATGGACGACAAAGAATGTTTGCTATTTTCGATCAATTCTTTGTTGGTTGATGAATCACCAATATTAAAATTTTATTATTATCAATAATTTTGGCTCTTTTTTGTTCATTTTATTTTCTTGCACACTTATTGGGATTACTATGGTTTTGTGATGTATAATCTCTATGTAAAAAGAGCATTCAATATTCCACAAGCAATAAACAGACCCGTGCATCGCACGGGTGACAAACTAGTCCTTGTAACCTTAAACTGTATTGATTTCTACCTGGCATATACCACTCAGCTCTGTATTATACCTTTGATTTTTGCTTTCTGTTTTATACTCTTGATATTTACTGTATTTAGCATTCCTTATGCTTGCTGATAAATATACAAGCTTAAGTTTCATTATAACCTTAAACTGTGTTTTTTCTAGAATCTATTCAATTGAGCTACCAGCATATACCACTCAATTCTGTGCTTTCCTTATGAATTTGTTGTCCGTGATATTCTCTTGAATTTGCTGTGTTAACATTCCTTTAGGCTTGTCGACAAATCTTACTCTATTCTCTGTATAACTCTGTGTAATTTTACAAGCCTATGTTTCCTTGTTTTTTGACTGACCCAACTCCTTAAAATCACTTTTGTCTGGTCACTTAATCATATACTAATAGAACCGTTCCATCTCCTAACTATAACCAAATCTCTTCTCCTCTCTTAAAAGCCCACTTAAAACTAGGTAGCACATCTTCTCAAAAAAGCCCATTTAAACCTACTGTCACAATTAAACTTCTTACATCATTCCGACTGCAAAACCCTTTCAAACTAATTCATCCTTTAAAAGCATGACGATTCTTTCTTGGAATTTTCAAGGCATAAACCTACAACCCTCTAGTCAATATTTGAAAGGTCTAGTTTCACTCCACAAGCCAGGCATCATATTTCTCTCTGAAACTCTAGCTAACGATTAACACATAAGAAGGTTATCTCAATCACTTCAATTCAACAATTATGTCAATGTCCCAAAAATTGGAAGGAGAGGCGGACTATGCTTAATGTGGGAAGATAACTTAAACATCCAAATACTTCTTCAATCTCAAAATTACATCCACAAAAGTTACACCACCACTTCCAGAACAACCATGGTTCTTCACGGGTATCTATGGCCCTCTGCATCCAGATATAAGGAAAAATCTTTGGCAAGAATTTCCAACAATCTTCAACAATATCAATCCATCTACCACATGGCTATTCATAGGAGACTTCAACGACGTCCTAAATCGATCGGAGAAAAAAGGAGGAAGGCAAGTTACATATGCTCAATCTCAACCTCTCCTCACTCTGATGGACAAGATGGGTTTTATAGATTTAGGATTCTAAGGAGACCCATACACTTGGACAAACAACCAAATAGACAAGAAAATATCTTAGAAAGATTAGACAAGGCTTTAGCAAACCAAATGTCGCGAACAACAAATCCCCATGCGGTAGTTACGCACCTTCCAAGAATAGCATATGATCATGCCCCAATACTACTTCAGAAGAAAGCAATGGACTGGCAAGGAATAAAAAACTACAAATTCCAACACCTTTGGCTCTCTCACCCCAACTCAAGCAAATAGTCGAATCGGCTTGGGATCAACAACAAGATAATGAACCTACACTCAACCTCCAACTGAAGCTTATTACAACTGGACAAACTCTTTTAGAATGGAACAAAGAAACCTTTGGCCACCTACCAACTAAGATCAAGAAACCGACAACCAAGATAAAGCACGCCCAACACCAATGTGCATCCCAAACAGGCTCAGATCTGGAACTCTGGCTGATTCAAGAAAAACAATTGAGAATAGAGCATGAAGAATTATTACAATGTCATGCGACGTACTGACAACAAAGATCTAGAATTCAATGGCTACAATCAGGTGATCTCAACACAAAATTTTTTCCATACTAAAGCGACCATTCACAGAGCTTGTAACAATATACAACAACTACAAGACACACAAAACAACTGGATTAGCAAAAAAGAAGACGTAATTCAGCTTATTCTGAATCACTATTCTCAACAGTATACGTCCCCGCCTACATAAATAAATGAAGATCTTTTTAAAAATATCAGACCTCGGTTGACTCCTAGACAATCGGACCTACTTACAAAGTAAGTAACTACAACAGAAATCAAACAAGCACTGTTCTCCATAAATTCCGAAAGTGCTCCGGGTCCAGATAGTTATACAAGTAAGTTTTTTAAAGTCTTCTGGGAAACAACCCACCCTCAATTGATAGCAATGGTTAAATCTTTCTTTAAGAATCTTAATATGCACCCTCTCATGAATAACACAAACATAACACTAATATCTAAGGTCGATTAGGGGTGTACATCGGGTCGGGCAGGCCAGCCCAAGCCCGATTGTAGCATAGGCCGGGCCATACGGGCTCGTAGTCCTTACTACCCATTAAGTTTAACAGGCCATGCCGGGCCTGGTAGTAGCAAAAATTTAGTGTCCATGGCCCGTCCATACCCGTGAAACAATACATGCCAGACCAGGCCGGGCAGGCCTCGGGCCCAAGAGATAGTTTAAAAATTAAAAAAGAATATAGTTTAGTTTTCTTTTTAGCTTGATGAATGATGATACATCTCTAACTCATTCAAATGATAGTTCAAGCAATTCATATTCATTACTGTGAAATGTAAGTCAGATTTTTCTTCAACCTCAATAATTTGTCCAAACTTGAAATTTAATTCCTAGTGAAATCCATCACACCGGTAGAAAACTTTATTTCATGTCATCGGACAGTCGAGTCAGGTAAATAAACAGGCTACCAGGCAGGCAAACAGGTAGGGCTCCAATTTTTGAACAAATACCTGGGTCCGCCCACTTATAATTATCGGGCAGGCCGGGTAAGCCCATGACAGACTGTCGGGCGCCCATGGGCTCCTTCGGACCCGGGCGGTACACAACAAGCTGCAGGCTTCCGGGTATTTTGTACACCCCTAAGGTCGATCACCCTTCAAAACCTTCACAATTCAGACCAATAGGAGTCTGTAATGTAACATATAAAATCATTTCAAAAAATTTAGTCAACCGAATTAGACCTATTCTCCCCTTTTTAATAAGCCCTTTCCAAAGTGCTTTTGTACCACAAAGATCAATACACGACAATATAGCAATCGCTGGAGAACTCTTTCATCATATTAGAACCTCGAAATCCACAAAAGATCCAAAAATAACCCTCAAACTAGACATCCAAAAAGCCCATGACAGCCTAGACTGGGAATTCATCAAAACAACTTTTACAAAACTTGGATTCCCATCAGCCTTTATAGACTACATTATGCTTTGCGTCACAACAGTTACGTATTCAATCAAAATAAATGATACACCGTATGGATACATCACCACAAGCATAGGGATTAGACAAGGAGACCCACTATCTTCCTATATGTTTATCATATGTGCTGAAATCCTATCTACAAACCTGGGAAACCTTGAAAACCAAAAATTAGTTTCAGGACTTAACATATCACAAAAAGTACCTCCCATAATTCATCTAATGTATGCAGATGATCTTATGATTACCTATAAAGCTTCATATCAGAGTAACCAACACCTTAAAACCCTCCTCCAAGCCTATAGCTCCTCTGAAGGGCAAGTAATTAATACTACCAAATCGGTAATCATTCATCACCCTAATTTATACCAAATCAAAATAAATGATCTTCAGCAATTCTTTAATATGCCGACCACATCAAAACCTCCAACCTATCTAGGCATCCAATTTAAACAAGGAAGAGCATCAAATCGAACTTTCACTCCCCTCCTACAAAGATTAGCCAGAAAAGCAAAAGGATGGATGATAAAATGCCTAACTCCAGCCGGAAGATTAGTGCTCATCAAAACCTCCCTAACCCCAACCTACAATCACATAATGCAAACACAAAGCCTACCCAAAAATATACACAAACAAATAGATCGTATCACCAGAAATTTTTTCTGGTGACATGACTCAACAATAAAAAAACTACACCCTATATGATGGGATAAAGCAACAAAACCATTATCCGAAGGAGGATTAGAAATAAGGAAAAGCAGTGATAATAATAAAGCTCTTCTAATGAAGAGAATCTGGAACTTACATGAACAACCTAACTCTATATGCAGAAGTCTATTCAGCGCAAAATACCTTAAAGAACAACCAATTTTTCAAGGAAGCGTTTCCATACCCTCTGCTTCCATCCCTCAATGGAGACAACTCGCATCAATTATCCCTACCATGTAAAACTTGATTTTCCATCGTATTGGAAATGGGTTAACAACTCCGATAGAAGCGAATTGGATTCCACATTCTCCCAATCTAGACCCGACACAATGCTACCCAAACCAAACAGTAGCAGATATCATCGACCCAATCTCCCACTCTTGGAACCATGAAAAATTGAACACACTTCCCAATCCAATAATTCAAAAAATCATCAACAAACACCTTCCCCAAAATAATACCCCAGATAAAATTATCTGGCCACACTCAAAAACTGGAAAGTACACTACATCTTCAGGATACAAATTTCTAACCCATGGCCAACCAACCCACACACCTCTACCACCTACCAAATTCTTGTGGACCTTACCATGTCCACCAAAAATTCGGCTTTTCTTGTGGAAAGCCATCAATGAAGGATTACCAACCTCCTCTCTCTTACATCGTATCCACTTGACCAATACAAACATATGTCCAAGATGCAATACTAATACGGAATCAGTAAGCCACCTTTTAATTCATTGCCCTACGACAACTACTTCTTGGAACAACTTATTCAATCAACTTAGAAATACACCAAACTCCAACCCCACCCCGACCTTCACCTTAACTCCACAAACAACCATATCACAAATCCTGCAACAACCATAATCTCCTCCTTCGGTTTTCTACTATGGACCCTATGGCTATCCAGAAATGATCTAGTTTACCAACAAAAGCAAACAACTTCGGAAGAAATCTTAGCATGGGCATAAAAACTGCAACAAGAATATTTCAGGGCACTGCATGCTTCACCACCAATCATACCAGGAGATACACCAACATTCAACCACCCAACAACAGATAGAAGAACAACAACAATATCGGTAGGTTGGTCCACTCCGAACATCAACTGGATAAAGATTAACACAGATGGAGCAGCCAGAGGCCACCCGGGGTTTGCAGGGGCGGGATTCGTCTGTAGAGACTCTGATGCACGAACGTTAATAGCATTGGCTCAACCACTGGGAATTACCACTGCCCTAACTGCAGAAACCTGGGCTTTACGTTTAGCCTCAAGAACAGCAACAGAGAGACAATGGCCTGGAATTCTCTTTGAAAAGGATTCAGAGAACCTCCTGCGTTTCATCACATCAACCACCATACCACCTTGGCACATAGCGGGAATGATTGAAGAAATTAAAAGTAGGCTTAGGCAAATCCCGCAAGTCGCCATACAACACAACTACTGGGAAGGAAATCAAGCGGCGGACGGATTATAAAACCATGCAGCAGATGGAAGCCAAGCAGGAAACTATTCAACCAAAATTTGGGACCAGGAAATCCCATCTTTTATCAGTCACATTTTATTTCAGGACTCTTTTTTTTATAGAAAAACTTAAGGCAAAAACACCTTAAGGAACCATTAAAACTTCATCAACACCATTATAGAGACCATTACAGAGATAGTGTATGCAACAGAAATTACAAGGATAATATGAGAAACAACAATTACAGATCTGATGTAAGAAACTTGAGCAGATTTGACTAATATGGACACTAAAAACTCTAGAGACATAGCAAAGAGAATCACCCAATTATAAAACTAATTGAATCATTTCCTTGTGAAGTTTAGATGGTATTATTTGGAAAGAACTGATTTCTTCCAAATCAATTAACAATTTTGCACAAGGTAAAATTGTTAGGATCCAAAAACAAATCCATCCATCTCTCAGAGTTTTGGGTGTGTGGAGATGAACAACCACACATAGCACTCCTTTCCTAGTCACGAACAGGAGAGGCAGGATCATACAATGATCCATTTTTTTGTAACATAATAACCTAAAGGAACCCAATACAGGGGTATTGATTACAAATAAGATCTTGCTACTTCGTCTCTTTGAATCAGATGTTATGTTGATTGATCTTAGAGTTGAGTATGTGATTGTTGTTGTTGTTTCTGTGATTCTTCTTGTTGATTCTGTGATTGTTGTTGCTGCTGTAGTTGAAACTCTTGTGATTGTTGCTGCTACTTTTGAAACAAGTGATTTTGTTGCTACTATTGATCCTGATTTAAGAGATGCTGAATAAGTATTGAAAACAGAAATTTTCCTCCCCAAAGAGGGAAAACCCATCAATCCTAATAACGAATCTACACAAACCAGAGAAGAACTACTCTACAGCGATCTAAAACTTAAAGGATGGAACCCCACTAGATTTCTCAAAGAAATCAGTCATATTTAGACCAATGAAATCAAAGCAGTAAAAGAAAAAAAGGCAAAGGGAGAATATGGTTTGAGCTTCTGTTGCTCAGATCCGCTCCAAAAGAGCAAGATCCGAGCCATTTTATTTCAGGACTCAGTGGGTACCACATGCCCACGAAAAGTTGTAACTTAAATTTCATTAGTACAAAACAAAGCTAGGAGAAGTTTGCCTTTGTTAGTGGTGGTCAGGATTTGTCCAGACAAAGATAAATCAAGGGTTGTGGTTCTCCTGACCACCCTCTACAAGTTGCACACGTGTCATTAATTACAATATTATGAATGAAAAATGAATACTCAAGTCAAGATATAGATTTTCAAAAATTATAACGGGGAGGTTCGAACTCATGACCTATTGTGTCATAAGAGTGGCCTCTAACCAGTGTTCTACCTTGGTTGGAATTAATAGAAAAGATAAATTAACAGTGGTGGTTTGTTCAACTTAAATATCATAATTGCTTTATTAATTAGTGTTTCACTAATTGCACATAATAAATAATCTATTCATTATAAAGTGCTCTTTAATTAGTGTTTCACTAATTGCTCATAATAAATGAGTAATCATTTTTTAATTATAAATATTTTATTAATTAATTATAATATTTATTTCTATTAATAAGTAATTTTGATAAATAATATCAATAGACATTTTTGGCGACAATGAGTAGTAGAAGAGGTGGAGGCCGAAGGTTTAGTGGCGGTTAAGGTCGGAGCCAAGCTCAATTATATTTATTTTTGTTCTTTTATCGTAAAATGGGATACAAAGTCCATTTTTCTCATGTATCCATCTTGCCAAGAATTTTTTCTCCCTCTTTCCTCAAAATCCTGGCTCCGCCCCTGGTTTGTGGTGGAAGAAGTAGTAGAAGAGGTGGAGGACGAAAGATTAGTGGTGGTTAAGGGCGGAGCCAAGCACAATTATATTTATTTTTGTTCTTTTATCGTAAAATGGGATACAAAGTCCATTTTTCACATGTATCCAACTTGCCAAGAATTTTTTCTCCCTCTTTCCTCAAAATCCTGGCTCCGCCCCTGGTTTGTGGTGGAAGAAGTAGTGACGGTGAGTGTTGGTGAGTAGTACTGGACAATATTAATTTTATGTTGTCGTTACAACATCGATAACATCGTAGTGTGGAAGATGTGGTTGGTTGTTTTTAACACTTTTGATAAATGAAGGTACCATATATTTCAGGGATGATATCATACAAGACAATATTTTCATGATCGTAGTTGGATCACCCAAATGGTACCCCTGTTATCTTTGGTACTATATCGTATAAATCGTGATTTTTTAATGTTAAAATAAAATTGATTGCAATACAAAAAAAGAATATATATACGGAAATTTTTTTATGAAACTAATCAATTGACGACATTTTGTTCAATCTAAACCTCATACATGGTATTTGTGATTGAAAATTAGAATTGCGTCCAACAACCTACATGGGGTGGGAGGCAGTGATGGTGGCAGTGGTGGAGTCAAAAATTGAAATTGAGGAGGCCTACTATTTTTTTATTTAAAGAAACATGTAAACTTTGGTTGATTAAATCATAAATATATATGGACAAAGTACTATTTATAAAATAAACTAAAAAATTTATGTAGTTATTAAAAATTTAAGGGGTTAGAGCCAGGTTAGTCAACCCTTGGCTCTGCTACTAGGTGGTGGTGGATAAAAAAAAAGGATTCATATGGTTTTATGGTGGTGGCGGGTATTGGTGAACAAAAACATATTATGCTAATTTCGTAACGCCACAAAATATGTAACGTTATATTATAAGTATAAAACGTGGTTGATCATTCTAATGTTAAAATAAACTCGATAAAACACATGTCCATTTTAAAAAATTGGTGCAATCAATTGCCAACTTATATAATAACTAAACGAACGACACGAATCAAAATCAGAACATATGAAATTATTTATTATCGATTTGTCTATGTAATTGTGGTCAGGATTTGTCCTTGGCAAAGATAAATTTACCGCTGGGGTTTGTTCAACTTAACCATTTTTAAATGTTTAATTAATTAGTGTTTCATTGATTGTTCATAATGATTAATTAAATTTTCATTATAAATGTCCCTTTAATAATCTAACATAAATACATAATTTTGTTAATAAATAATTTTACTAAAGATTATAATAATTCTAATGGTGGTAGTGGAAGTAGGGTTAGTATAAATGGTGGCGGGTGTTTGTAAATGGTGGAGGCGGTAACATTACTATTGATGGAAGAAATAGTGGCGGTGGATGGTTTTTATGGTGGTGGGTGTTAGTAATAGTAGTGGATAATAATAGTTTTTGATTTTTAGTGAGCTTTATTGACCGAGTAAAAAAAAATCTTCACAAAACATGCAACATTGTATTGTGAAAGATGTAATTGGTTGTTTTTAGCACGATTGATAAGGACAAAAACCAAATATTTCGATGATGATACCGGAACGTATAAGACAATATGATCATGACTGTTGGATCACCGAAACAGTATCCGTATTATATAAAGGCAATTGGTGTACCCGCGTAAGAGAACATTATCGCTCTCTCAAGTACTATTACATTCTTTTTCCTGAAAGACCATCAATGTCGAGTTGTTTCGCGACAACTACCTACAAAGACAACAACTTTCACTCAATTCCCGATATAAAACCTTATTGACCGGGAAAATATATTTGCATTCTAAAATATTTTTTTGAAAATTATGTTTGTTCATCAAAATCATCATAAAAAACTCTAAATCATAAATCTAAATTTCGCCTCCGATGTTTATAGAATATTTTTTATATTTTACATTCTCAAATCATGCGACCTCTTGATTACAAATCAACAATATCAAATTGCGGATCAATATGTATAAGTTTCATTCACTGGATTAGAAGGTATAGTAGATACAGATGGGTAGATCACACAAAGCAGAACATGAATGAGAATACTTCAATAATTTGGTCAAGAAATAAAGTCAAAAATTTAAGATTAACTTTCGATAGGACTAATTAGATCGGCTTCGATAGGAGCCGACTAAAATATGGATTAATAATAATTTCCATGTAAGACAATTGCAAAACATAGTTTGGCTAACTCTGCCTCTGTAAAGAATGGTCAAGATTTGTCCTTCCTTAATTGCTATGTTATGTGAGAAGAAGGTGATATCTAAGATTGAGGTACAATTTAAATATATTAGATTCGTACCATTTACAACTGGACGCTTTGAAAAAAATTGACGTGTTGTTATTATTATTACAGGTAAGGGATACATTGACCACACTTGCGCAAATATCTTACTTAGCAAATGATTTGTGTTGCATGTACTTCTAGAATGCAACGAGGAATTTGAGGAAACAAGGCACCAGAAGCAGTGTCCGTAGTATTTTGGATATAGTAACTTAGACCTGATGTAATACTTATGTTCTTTTTTTTTAGTTTTCCACGATCTATTTATTTAAGAAAAATGAACATTGCAAATACATAACATCAACAAAAAATTAGATAGATTGCGTTTGAAAATAATGGCTACTGATGGTCCGGAAACGACAAAAGAAAGGAATTGTTGTAGAAGAATTGTTGGGATATACAATGGATTACTTGATACGAATGAAAGAGGTATAACTATTTCGATTCTGAAATCACATAAAGTTCACAGTAGAAGATGACATCAAGTTTAAAGTTAGTAACAAACATAATATGGCTAACTAAAATATTAAAAACAAACATGATATATAAACTTAGAAAGCCGTGGGACTTAAAGAAGCCAATTTTGAAAAATACAATGTTAGAAGGCAACGATCCACAATACCATAATTTTTTTTTTATAAATATTCAACGTAGAAGATGTCAACTTTTGGTAAAGGATCTATTGACAACCTACTAATTTGAAATAGGATCATGGAATACAATATGTGTTCAAGGTTCTTTATGAGGTAATGTGTCGCCAGATTGTATTCCAAGTGAAGGCAGGAACATATAGAAGTGACAAAATGTCCAAGACTTTTGAAGTTACCAAAGCCTTTGTTAAGACGAACTGCTGGGCACAATACTTTGTTGAAGATTTAATGGCAGAGGTTCGCATATATACAATCCCTTCGAAAAGGTAATGGGTACACATTTTAAACATTGTCATCTAATGGGTGTTGAAAAATTACAGGAAAATCATGTCACATTGGAGAGTTTATATCATCCGTTCGATGAAAAACAAACAAACTATTCTCTGCCTATTTGGAGGATCGACAACGTGACCATGATAGATGAGTCAGCTGGAGTGAAATAGGAGCACGGGGAGACTTTTATGGACGATATTGATTGGTTGATTTCACTGAGATGAGCGCTGCTGACGACATATTTCCAAAAAATATTTAAACTTCCATGTTCATGTAGAGCATTATCTCATTATAAGCAATGAACCTAAATAAAAAAGTGTGTGCATGTTAAGATTATAATTTCTTTCGTTTGAGCAAATCTCCGGCGGTAAAATATTAAAGGAAAAAAACAAGAAAAAAAGAGAGGAAAATCCCAACGATTTTTATGACAAACCCATATTAAATCAGAGTTGATAAGTATTCGGGACACAAATTATACGATATATTAAAAATGAACCAACATCATGGCCCGTGCCGTTACGACACGGATTAAGGGCTAGTTTTCTAATAAAATTCATGCTTCAAAAAAAAAAACAAAAAAAAAAGAGTATTTTGGAACTGTACTTATAAGGTTGTGTTCACCTTCCTCGAAATTTCGTGGCTTGCCGAAGAGGAGATTTTGATATCTGCGAGTGCATAGGTTTCTTACGCTAGCTGCCTAGCTTTCCATTGGCAGAAGAGGACAAAATAGTTAGCATAGTCGTACGCAGAGCTTGGAGCCTTGGATGCAGAAAGCGAACAAGGTCTTTGCTTCAAAACCCAGACCCAACGGGCTCCTACTTTCTTTTGTCCAAAGTGCGAGTAGAAAAGTATTTACAGCCCCAGTTTACAAAATAATGGGTAACAAGTAACAACACACCATTATCCACACCGGGGAGAGTATCGATTTCAATTTTGGTATCACATCAATTCTGCATGTCCACCCACCCATTGGAGAGTCACGGTTGTGATCCATTGGATTTGTCCCATCAATATTCAATCCAATATATGATGGATTTAAATTTTGGTATTCGCGTCAATTCAGACCCTCCACCCATCCATTGGACGCGTAAATCTAATCTAATAGATTTATTTTAATGATTATTATTATCTGAAATGGATGGAGATAGAACTATGAAGCATCCTTTAAAAGTAATTTAACTTGTGATAAACTAAATGAATATCAAGCACACCCATGTAAAGATGAACATACTTTCACAATATTCTGATTATAGTTCTCTGATCGAAATCACGATCTTAGTTTGATTACTCTTTAATTTAGGTAATCTGGTTTGTAAAGTCAGGGTTTCCTGATCATCTTCCCAAGTCGGTTGAAGAACAATCACTTGGAGAGAATCAAAATAGAAAGAAACAATGTACAAAGTAAAATATCTATTACTGAAATGTTATTTTTACATTATGAGTCTTTTTGACTATTTATATACTAGTTGACCGTGCCATAATGGCACGGGGTGGAAAGGGTGCTGGTGCTATGACTAATGCTTTTGTCGGTATGACGGGTTGATATTCACCAACATAATGGCACAGAATTTGGTTTGCTTTTGAACGTATAAATGTATCCATCATTCAATTTCTTATCTTCGCGTTAAACCCTAGACCAATTTGTATCACAAATAACATAAAAGTACCGCATTCTCCAAAAACCCTATGATGATATAACACAGACTACAAAATGTTGAAAAAGAAACAATCGTAAAGATATGAATTCATGTATTGTTTTTCACTGTTTTAGAAAGGAAATGGAAATGCAAATATATGTGCCTAAATGTATTCGTGACAATTCAATTCAGTGCGATCAAGTAACATAGATATACCGACGACTTATCACTCCGTATGGTGTAAAACTGTGAAATTCCTATAACACACAATCTATTCCCTCCAAAGCCATAAATTAAAACCAATGTAGGTCCGAATAGAATAATCCTGCCAAATCCAAGTGCCCATTCAATGCTGCAATTAACACAAACTGATATAGTCTAAGTCCTGATGCCAAACTCGGAAGATTGATGTCCATGAGTAGACCTGGCAATAAGTCCTGATGCCGAACTCGGAAGATTGATGTCCATGGACCATGAGTATAAGCATGAAAAATATTTTGAACTTCCGGTAGATCCAACTATCATACAATTGCAGGGTCTGGTCCTGAAGTACCCATCTGGTGCTTCTAAGATCACAATGACTACTTTAGGCACACGATGGATGACAGTGAACATGGTTGTTAAAAAATGCTTAGTTAGTTGTTATCATTTCATTGACATTGATAAATATGCCCTCTATTTCGTTATCGTCATGGGGCAGCGTGATAAAAGTACTTTGCGAAGAATAGAAGACTTACACATACTATTCATTGAGATGGTTCTTAGAGGCTTAAGACTTCACATTCCAAAGTCATACTCTGAATTGCATCAGCACTTATGGCATCCTCCAGTTTATCCCTTCATAAGAATGAACCCATGATATGTTTCTAGAAACCACCAAAGAAAGCAAATTTCATATGGAATTAAACCATTAAAGATCAACTTACTTCCCACAAAACACCTTCTTAAACTTTAGTAAACACCATTCATAATCTCAAGCCTAAGAACTGGAGCTAGATCAGTAAGTCTCGGACTTCTTCGTGGATGACAAGTCAGTGAATCCATCCACAATAGTAATAGAAGATGTTAATGCAATAAAAAATGTTGGTATCCTGTTAGACATTTAGGCAAACAGGTGATGTTCCATCAAAAATGGCAACAGAAACATGGATAGAACAATAACCAAATTCCAAAACAACGGAACAAATTCAATGCATGAGATTGTACTACTCGAAATCCCAAGTCTGAAATTCCAAAACTTAGTATCTAAATTCAAAATTCGTCATTAATTTTCAAAAGGAAATGAATATAGCAACAATAAAATTAACATACTGAGAAAAGACTTTTTCCCTTTAATTTGCAAGCTGAGATTAAGAAATTCAATAAGAAAGTCATGTAACCCTCACCTGAACTCCTCAACCTTGAGTAAGTTCAACACATGAAAGTCAGAGATCAGTTAATTTTGTATAAACACATGGCTCCTTCAAGAATCCACAGCAAAAATGAACAAACGATTAGAAGTGTGGAAGAAAACAAATTTAATAGTTAACCCCAAAATGAAAATTAAGGGATTTGATTTTCTAAGTTTTAACTTTTAACTGAAATTTTCAATCCATACCCATAATTAACTCTTCAACTCATATCCAGAATTCAATTCTAAGTTAAAAACGAAGAATCGAATTGAATGTATCGTGAGTATATAGGGTTTGTGAATTGAATTGAATTGAATCAAAATACACCGTTAATGGTGACTTTATGGTAGCGGTGTGGAAAGAAGAGACTGAAGTTGGTGATGGTGGTGGTGCTTCAATCAGTTCACCCATTTAGATGTAGAAAGCAGAGGACGAATTAGTGATGGTGATGGTGGTTCAATCAATTCACCCAATTCCGAATTTAGGGTTACAGTATAGAGATGATTGAATATTCAATCAACCAAATCCAAACTCTGTAATCTAAAGTCGAAATCTAGTAAAGATTAATCGAAATTTAGAGTGGGAAATTGATGAAAATGAAAAGTTCGACGAAGAAGAAAGGATTCAAGAGAGGAATTTTTGTTCTTCGTTTTTGTTTCAGTAGAAAGATTAATGGAGATAGATACTTGCCCCTGGTTTTGATGAAATCTACGACACAAACAAAAAGAAACTCAAAAAACACGGAGGGGTAATCGCGTCATTACGTATAGCGCATTAGTCTATATTGCCCTTACATCTGTAAGTATTTACACAACTTTCACTGATGAAAAAATTGAAGGACAGTTCCTTTGTCCTTACATCGTTGAACCAAAAGTTTGGTTACACCGAACAAATCATTTTGCTTTATATTATAGATTATGCGAATACAGACATTCTGGGAATGCGAATATTCTGCGGATCACGTGTCACGATCTTAGTGGTTGTCTACAGAATAACTGTGTAGCCCTCGTTATACAGAAAAACCTAAGGGACAGAGGATACTTTCGCATATTTACTTTATCTTATCCCAAGAAGGGATACCTCGACGGCCAAGATGGATAAAGTAAAGCCTAGTCTAGAGAAATGCAGCTGGCGAAGGGACAGAGTTAGATGACGCATCTAATCAGCATTAAATGCACAAATCTCTTATCTACACGCATAACCAAAGCACGTGGAGAGCAGTGACGTGGCGGAATCTGACTGGCAAAGGTTAGCGGTGAACGAAGGTACAATCTGTACTGAGGCTGGGAAGTTCCCGAAGGAACGTGGGTCAGCTGAGGTGGCATAGTTCGACTAGTGAAAGCACGCGAAGAACGAAGGTACCATTTGTACGGAAGGTATATCAGGAAACGATGGATCCAAAGACAACAAAGATATACCAGGAGCAGAGGGGGTTATAAATACCAAGCCTCACCAACAAACTAAGGGCATTGAATATCTAGTAAAAAATATCTAGTCTTAAGCTTATACCTCCTTAATGTTTAGAACTTAAGTATTTACTTAAGCTTGAGTTCTCTCTATTACTTTGGGAAACATTTAAGATCTTTGTAACCACCATAACTTAATACAAATAAATCACTCATTACCTCGTGGACGTAGACAAAAGTCAAACTACGTAATCTCTTGTATCTCTTGATAACTTAGTAGCTTTTACATTATATTTGAGTTCTTAGTTACTATTGTAATCTTGAACATCTTTTATTACTTAGTATTATCAGTTCAACAGAGGTATCGATACTAGTTAGCATCCGATTCTCTGAGTTGTATACATTACGTAGATTATGGGAAAAATTAGTAGTCACGGTTTGGCGCTAGAAGGTTTTGCACACCAGCTTGAGTTTTCATATTTCGTCATTTATTTTAACTTACGCATCTTCTTTAACGAAGAGATCTGAGTTCAACATCGATGAATCGCACTCTCTAGTGATTTGTTCGTCCATGTTTTCGTAATTTCTTGGAGTTCATACCCTCTAAAGACTCTCTATTTTACAGATCTACAAAAATTTCTCCAAAAACGTACTCACAAAACGTTAAAACTTTTGTTTTATACTAAAACAACCTTTTTCGACAAGACATCCTTTAGATCTAAATACATCTGACCGCAGAGGAATCTCAGTAAGATTTAAGGAAAAAGATCTTCTAAAGCATTTAATAACCTCGTTTTTTGGGATCTGACACCCTTTTTAAATTAGTTTTCAACATTTAAGGTTGTTCTTTACAAGGGTGTCATAAGAAATTTAATACCTATCTTTCCAGACGTCATTTCAGTCTTTTTTCTGAAAAAGCGGCTCAGCCGTCTTCTGTGTCAGAGCATTAAGTGCTACTTTTGACAAAAGCACCCAAGTAGAAAATTTTGTCGTTTTTTATGTAACCGCAAGATAACAAAAGTCGAAGGCATGCTGAAACCTAGTGATGTACCAACAAGCTCACGACCAGCAGTTACGAGAGGAAGATCTCAAAAGCCATCTCAAGTGAATCAGATAACCGAAGTAGAGGACGGGCAAAGCGAAATAGCAAGAAGAACAGCTGCTACCAAGCCACCTATTCCTGCTGAAAGAATGGGGAAAACATCGGGAGCACAACCACTTTACAGCATGCCATTACCGGAGCATCCCAATGTCACACAGCACCTGCGACTAACGCAGGGCTACCCAGAACCTTAGTTCCTACGGGATGAGGGTTAGGAAACCTAACTCCAATCCAGATAGATCCCGATGCACCGGTCCTAGAAGAAGAAGTGGATAACTCTGAATATCCGGTCGACAGTACTCCTCAAGGTGGTGGAATCCACAATGCATATCAAATGGCAGCACGAGTAGCAGCTTTTCTGCTCCGAAACAAGGAGCATGAGGATGCAATGCACGTGATGGCCCAGGAGAACCAGAACCTAGAGGATATGCTAGACGTACAAATCGAAGGTTCCCAAACTCACCCTCCGCTAAAGAGGCGTGAGAACGGAGCTATCTCAGGAATACGAAGGGTGGATCTCAACCCACCAAAGGCTAACCCAGCAGGGGGAGCCAGAAGGACACGCCATGATCCAGACGAGACATTTTCCAGAGACGCTCACAATGTGAACATGATTATGGAGCAAATGGAGAAAATGCGGAAGGAGATACAAGGACTAAAAACAGGACACGCAGGCGCAAGACTAGAAGAGGTGCTACAAGAAGCGACAACATCTCCGTTGTATTTTCGCATTTTGAGGGAACCCATCCCTCTGAAATGCCCTGTACCTACGTTTCAGGCATACAACGGTACATCCGATCCCGCAGCCCACCTACGATATTACACTCGTGTCCTTTCCCATTGGTAAAGAGATGGGGTAGTACTTTGTAGGTACTTCCCGACAAGCTTGACGGGATCAGCATTGGCATGTTATGACAATTTACCAGCAAACTCAATTGACTCCTTTGAGCATTTGTCTACAGTGTTCTTGGAGACATACACGAACAACAAGTCAACAAAGGCAGGTTTGGATAGTCTATTTGGTTTAGCTAAAGTACCCCGAGATACATTGATGCAATACAAAGACAAGTGGAAAAAGACATGCCAAGCAATCGGGAAAGTCAATCCATAAATTAGCATTAATTGCTATAAGTATGGACTTGACAGAACCTCAGCCATCTTCGTGGAGCTTTACAACCGAGCCCTTGATTCCGAAGGGAGCTTAGGGTTGTCCAATATCTCTACATCAGACTTGAAGAAATCCAGAAGGACAACCCAAGGGCACAAGCAAAGACGACAACAACTCAACAACGAGCCAACTCTCTGGAACCAATTTCAGAGATACCTAAGAGGCTAAATGAAGCCGGGGGAAGAACCATCTCTTGAGACAAAAGATCCAAATATGGAGATGGCAAAGGCAGAGGAAGAGGAAGAGAAGAATTTGTAGATAAATTCTACACAAAGCTAAACACCACGTTCTCCCACATTCTAAGCAAGGAAGGAGCGAAGCCGGGTTTTCCGTACCCTAACACCAGGGGAAAGCAACCGGATAAAACAAAGGAGGCTAAGGAATACTGTGAGTACCACCAGTAGTACGGTCATACAACTGATACATGCTATCACTTAAGGAACACGATCTAGAGATTCATAGACGAAGGCAAGTTCATGGAGTACGTGCAGATACAACCAGCTGATATTGAGGTAGCCCCCAAGAAAAGGGTAGAACTACCTCAGACGGCAAATACATCAACATGGTTACCTTCTCCAGCGGAGGTCAGGAGGAGCTACTCGAAGACATCCTCGAGTTAGCTCGAAACAGGAGAAAACTAGAAGACCACGAGGTATTCAAGCTGAGCGGACCACCTACTAGCACTTGGGAAGAATGTATGGATACGCCATTAACATTCTCAACAAGGGATGTCAATCAAGAAGTTGATATGCACAATGACCCACTTGTGATCACTCTTCCTATACACGGATGGAATGCCACAAAGGTCCTCATCGATGGGGGCATCTCATTGAATGTATTATTCTATGAACCTTACCTACGTATGGGTTTGACAGCTGAGCAAATGGATTCATCCACTTGCACAATATACGGTTCCAATGGAGAAGTATCTAGACCAAAAGAAGAAATTGTCTTACATGTGCGTGCCGGACCCCTAGTAACCAATACAAGGTTCTGCGTTGTGGAAGCACTTTCGCCACACAACGTAATCATGGGAAGGCTATGGGTCCATCGACTGCGAGGAACAAATTCAACATATCATCAGTACCTTCGATTCCCTACACCTATGGGTCAAATGGAAATCAAAGGTGACCAGCAAGACGCAAGGCTGTGCAATCTGGTAGAGGTCAGACTCAACAAAGAAAGAGTTGCTTCCCAACAACATGAAAGAAAAAGACGAAAGGCGAACACCAAAGAAGTGAAGGACGGAGCCTTCTTAGTACCCGAAGCCACCTCAGTTCTGGAGGCAAGCACCTCCGCCACTCCAGGGGAAAACGTTTCCGCCAAATGAAAATTACAGAAATGCACTCCTCTACGACCTCAGAAGAAAACCTTCTCTCCAGTGGAACCAACAAAGAAAATGAACATCAGCACCGAGGAGGAACCAAAGATGATCAACATCGGAACTTTGCTAAAAGAAGACGAGGAGATGCAACTACAAAGGCTACTACGGTACTACGCAGATGTCTTTGCATGGTCGATGGAAGACACACCAGGAATTGATCCGAATTTGGTCTCCCACCATCTTCGGCTCAAACCAAAAATGCCACAATTCAAGCAACGTATCCGCAAGGTGGCAGATATGTACCAAGAAGCGGTAGAAAAGGAATTGCAAAAACTACTAGCAGCAGGATTCATACGAGAAGTCAAGTATCCCACGTGGATATCCAATATGGTAATCCTACCTAAGAAGAACGGAGGCGTACAAATCTGCATCGATTTTAGAAATCTCAACAAGGCATGCCCCAATACAGCTACCCGCTGCCAAGTATTGACCAACTGGTCAACGCAACCGAAGGTCACCATAGGCTATCCTTCATGGATGGCTACTCTGGTTACAACCAAATCTCCCTTGCAGAAGAAGACCAGAAGCATACTGCGTTCTTTACCCCACGAGGCTTGTATTCTTATACAAGGATGCCTTTTGGACTAAAGAACGCGGGGACAACATACCAGCAATTGATAGACAAGATATTTTAGTCCATGGATAGGCAAGATACTAGAGGTCTACGTGGACGACATGCTAGTCAAGAGCAAAGAGGCGAAAAATCACATGTCAGACCTAAGGGAGATATTTGAAGCCATGAGAAACTTTCACATGAAAGTAAATCCGGAAAAGTGCACATTTGGAGTAACCTCAGGAAAATTCCTAGGGTACTTGGTAACTAAGCGAGGAATATAAGTGGACCCCGAAAGGGTCAAATAAATAATGGAAATGCCATCTCCACAAACACTAAAAGGAGTACAAAAGCTAAATTGAATCTTAGCCTCCATGGGAAGATTCATAGCAAGATCATCGGATAAATGCAAAGCATTTTTCGATACACTAAGGAAAGGAAGAAGGTTCATGTGGACCAAGGAGTGTGACCAAGCCTTCCAGAAGATCAAGGAATACTTGGCTTAAGTGCCCATCCTACAGAAGCCGGAGCCAGGTGAAATTCTCACCTTGTACGTAGCAGCAACAAGCTACGGTGTAAGTGCAGTATTGGTACGATACCAAGGACAAGGACAAAAACCCATATACTACATCAGCAAGACACTCAGTTCAGCGGAGCGTAACTACACCAAGGTGGAGCAGCTTATATATGCCTTAGTAGTGGCAACACAAAAACTAAATATATATTTTGATGCACATACCATCTGAGTCTTCATGAAGGATCGGATAGGTCAAATCCTCGACAACACGGAAAAGATTGGAAGGGTGGAAAAATGGAATGCCATGATCAAACAGTTCCACATCATCTTTGAAACCAGGAATTCTGAGAAATCACAAATCTTAGAAGAATTTTTGGCGGACCTACCTCTCAGCGATGAAGCAAAGATAGACGATATCCCAGGAATGGAGGAAGACAAGCAAGATCCAGAGGACCTGTTAGAACCTCAGAACTCATGAAGATGAGAAATATTCGTAGATGGCTCCTCCAATGGAGAAGGCGCGGGCATTGGGATTGTAATAAAAACCTCTACCGTAGACCGGCTCATCTATGCATTCAGGTTAGAATTCGAACAATACACCAATACATCACAGAATACGAGGCGGTCATACACGGTCTAAGCTTGGCATGAGAGATAGGCTTGTCAGATGTTCATTTGACTAGTGACTCGCAGTTGGTCATTAGACAAATCGAACTCAAATAACAAACCTTGGATTCAGTGCTATCTTCGTATATAAAGCTAGCTCAAGAGCACGCGTCAAAGATCAGCAATGTAACAGTCCGTCGAAAGGATAACAGACACGCAAATGTCTTAGCATTCATATCATCAATGCTAAGGTACAGAAACACCACCGCCGTACAAATTGGAAGAATACATGAGCCTTCAATAGAAGGACCCATCTCAGGCACTGAGGAGGCTTTGGTCGTTCAAACTCGAGCCATGAGACAAGCTGAGAAAGAAAAAGAAGACGAAGGAGTAAGAGAACTAGATAACGAAGCCGAAGAGTCTGAAAAAGATCAATCCATGTCAGACGGAGACAACGAAGATGAAACGGATGATGATTGGAGGATTCCAATTCACCAATACCTCGCCAAAGGTACCTTACCGACAGATGTCAAAGAGGCTCGGAAACTCGAATCAAAAGCAACAATATACAACCTTCGCGATGGGATACTGTATAGGAGGTCATTTCTTGGACCTCTGATGTGGTGCCTCTCACGAACCGAAGGAAGGAAAATACTCCACGACATACACAGCGGAGATGCCGGCAACTATAGCAGAAGAAGGTCCTTGGCGTTCAAAGACAAAACGCAAGGATACTACTGGCTAAGCATGGACGAAGACTCAAAGAACGTGGCTAAGCGATGTGAAAGATGCCAACACTTTTCCAGGAAAATCAAAGCACCAACAATGGAGCTAAACTCGATCATCATCCCTTGGCCATTTGTCAAATGGGGGTGGATATTGTCGGACCCTTGATAGAGGGAACCTCGAAGAGAAGATATCTTATTGTGGCTACGTATTATTTCACCAAATGGGTAGAAGCATAGGCTTTGGCAAGAATAAGGGACATGGATGTCTTTAAGTTCTTGTTTGAGAAAATCATATGCAGGTTCGTAATACCAGCTGCAATAGTCTCCGACAATGGCAAATAGATGCAAGGAAAGAACATCGACATGTTGTTCAATACTTTCAACATCCAGAAAAACAAGTCCACTCCTATATACCCTAAGAGCAACGGGCAAGCTGAGGCGACCAACAAAACAATAGCAATGAACTTGAAGAAAAATCTAGGAGCATACAATAAAAGATGGTGCGAACAACTACACAACGTGTTATGGGCCTACCGAACTACAAGAAGGGAATCTACGGGAGAAACTCCATTCTTGCTGACCTACGAAGCCGAAGCGGTCATCCCAACGGAGATAATACTTCCAAAAACAAAAACGGAGGCATGAGAGAAGAATCTAACAACAGACCTAATGCTGAAAAAGCTAGATGATCTCGAAGAAAGAAGAGAAGTGACCTTACAAAAGATGGTGAATTATCAAAGAAGGCTAGCTCGGGAATACAATAAACGAGTCATCCCAAGAAACTTTGTAGTCGAGGAATATGTGCTACGACAGATTCCACCGTATCAAAGAAAGAAGGAGTGGGGAAAGCTAGCTCAAAAATGGGACGGGCCTTAAATCATACATGATGTCTCTGGAAAAGGGTCTTACTACCTAAGAACCCTAAAAGGTGAAGTATTACAACACCCTTGGAATGCAATGTGCCTAAAAAAGTACTACCAGCAAGAGAATGGTGATTACTTAGGAGAAGAAAGGAACGGGCCTTAGCCCACCATGTTTTATCCCTGATTAATCAATGAAAGAAACCTTTTAGTTTCGGTAAATACAATTGGGTTAGAATAGACACCCTCCGTCAGGATTGACGATGAGACAAGGCAAGACATAACTGCGCATATGTCAATACTCGGATCCTCGGGACGACAGTTTCCTTCATGAGGAAATAAGAAAAAGTAACATATCCCCTATAGAGATACCTTGTCGAAGTAAAGCAGTCTTCGCGCTGGACGCGTAGGGTTACAGGAAAACTATTGCCCACGTAGGAGCCTTCGCCACCACGGTACCTTCTGGATAAAGGATACTTAGGACGATGAATGTTCCACCCAAGGTTAAACATACCTTAGCACATTGTGATAACTTGGATGTGCGATAAATTAGACACAATACGTCTATAAAGAAAATATTTATGCAATAACATAGATAAAGTAATAATGTTACCAAAATACGACTGACATGTCTTAAAAGGTTGCAGATAAAGAAGGTTTAAACCATCACGAAGCAGTGTTTTAAGAAAAGAAGACAATACAAGGCCTCCTCAGTTGAGAGCAGACTGTAGCGCCCCCTAAGCTAGCAGCTGACTAATCCAAGAGTTTAACTAAATAAGAGGCACTAAAAATCTAAATCATTTACTTAAACATTCAATTAGGAAATCTTATACAAAACTTAACCCAAAACTAGCCCCGCTCTGAAACAGATATACAAGAACTCCTCTCAAATGATACATATCCAATAGTGAGTTGATTTACAAATAAAATATGAACACAAAATAAACATAGTGGAAGCAATCTAAATAACGTAATCAACTCCTTGAAGCTTTCGCTGCGCAACTCTGCACATCTTGATCTGTCTCTGAAACTGAAAGTGGGAATGGATGAGCACATCATCCCTAGAAGGGGTGCCCCGTAGGAATAACATTTAACTTTCATGCAATCATTGGAAATGATTTGAAAACAATTCTTGTTTTCCCTAAACACTAATCACAACCAATTTCACAGAGGTAAACAATCATGTATATGGAACTAACTCCTTCCAAACAATATATAATATGGTGACTCGTCCCACACCTAGATAGCTATATGGTGAACTCGTCCGGCACCTATTAAGCATAGCTCGAAAGTGAGTAGTATAAATGAAGGAGCAGTACCTATATACCACAGATGGAAATTCTCATTTCTAAACAATCAAATGGAAATACTTATTTCCCAAACAATTCATAAAGACAAACAAAGCATTGCAATTCCTTTCCAAGCAGTGGAAAGATTAAAAGAAATAACAGAACTTTCGTAAATCAAAGTTGAACAATGCATGGAAAGCACAATCAGACAATGCATGAATTTGTTAAACATAAACTTTTGTAAAGAAAACAACAATAATCACAAAATACCTAAATATAGATTCCCACCTCTTTTGACGACAAGTCATGCCTACCTCGAAATCCACGATCCACTGGTTCATCCTTTGAATCGAGCGTTGTTAATATAGACTAACTGTTAATCACACAAGAATCTAAGAATCTAACCAAAGTGACTCATACAAGAATCATATAGTTCTATCTAATGGTCCTAAGCCCATTTATGACGTTACACATTATATATCTCTATATTTAGCATATCTAAGGTTTATTAACTCTATTGGGTTAATTCCATAGTTCACTAGCTAGGTCAAAAGAGTATCTACAACTTTGTAGAAGAAGACAAAGGCTAATTCGGACCATAAGTGGTCCAAAACATTAAGATATGAAAACTAACTCTAAACCCAAGTCTACTAATCTGGCCCATTAACTCAAGGCCTGGTCCAACTTAGTCAACTAACGGTCACATGTCAACTAACAGTCAACGTTTAAGTCCAAGTCAAGTCAATGGTCAACTGGGTCAAATCAGTCAAGGTATACCGAGTCAAGTCTGTTCAGGTCGGGTCACTGAGTTAACTCAGTCAGAAAACTGATTCAGGTAATTCAACTATACATTTAACTGAGTCAGATAGACTAGGTCGAGTCAGCTAAGCTAAAGAACTCAGTCTAAGATTCTAGCACAAATCATAACTCAAATACAACCTCAACTCCTCATTTATCTTCATAATTTAATCACTTGATTCACTCAAAATCAAATCTCGAATCATCTCTCGGTTCACTAGCAGGAGAAAGAAGAAGAAAGAAGAAGACGAAAACGAGAAGAAAAAAGAAGAAGAAAAGAGAGTAAATATCTTCTTCGTTCAAATGAGATAAGACCAAAGTTGGTTAGTGGGACTCTCTTCAAAAGGATAAGGGAATCCGGGTCTGCCAAATAACAAAATAGCTATTTTTCCCTTCACATGATTCTGAAGATATTTTCTTCGTACGGTATCCGATTGACACGTTCGAGTAGTCCACTTCGCATAACTTTTCGATACCTATTCAATGATATTAGTTTCGTATCTAGATCGTTGTTAGATTAATTTCTAATAACTAACGTTCGAGTTACACTAATCAAGTAATTAGCGGCTAAATCGTCTCTTGACTAGTCTAATAGCGTTGACGAGCTTGATGGTCTTTACATAGTGTTGGTATCAGAGCTCACTATTAGATCTTACATGGGAAATAGTAGATAATAGCCAGTGCCAGTTAGTGAAATTAATAGATTAGTTTAGATCTGGGTTGGGTTTGTGAGATAAATCTTAATCACTAAAAGCTATCAATAATTAAAACAATTATTTGATTGATTAATTTGATTGTTTGTTTGTTTGTATATGTAATGAAGTAAAAATTATAAGGTACACCAATAACTTTAGCTAATCAGGATTTGAAAATAATTAATCTAAAAAGTACAAACACGAAAACAATCTAATACTATAGAAATAATAAGATTAGTATTATTGATAAATCTTGAAAGTCACATAGAAACTTACTGAACACATTGACTTATATGAAGAGTAAACAAATAATTATTACATAAATGTTGATAATATTTTTGGGACTTAATAATATTTGTAAGAATAGTTAGAATAATAGTTCGACCATCAATGTTAATAATAAAAAATATTATAAATATTAATAAAGCAACGTTAGCATTTATCAATTAGTATTATATTGAACTTAAATTAACTAAAATTTCAATGAAGATATATAATGATAAAAATAATAATTATGCTAGTTAAATAATATGGAAAATTACTAACACTTATCTACAGTTAAATTACTTATTAGGCGCTAGACTTAAGAAAGTGAGGATATAACGCACGAACAAAAAAAAGACTAACTTGTTAGTAACCTTGTACCGAAATTATCTTTGGGCTAGCAAATAATCTGGTAAATCTTTAAAATGAAAAAATTAGACACATCGCAATAATAATGGTATTCAGATGCTTAGTGTAATACTAGAATTAAAGCAAAATAAATTCATATATTGATAGGATCCTTCTTCCTAAATAGATTCAATCATCATTTGAAATGGAAACTAGTATGACAAAGTTAAACTGTTAGAAATTTAGCATAACTTAAACTAAAATCTCATTAACAAATATATAATAATAAAATAAGGGTTAGGATTAAATAGCTATGAAAAATTATTAGTCCTTATCTACGGTTAAGTTTGGCAAAGTTAACTAATAATAAATTAGAATTAAATGTTTTGTGTTTAAACCAAATAGTTAATATAAGACATATTAGGTAGGATTAAAAACGTGGAGTCATAGAATGCATAAAATAAAGACTAAACTTGTTAACGATCTTACACCCAGATTACCTTTAGTCTGATAAATGATTCACCACTAAATTATACGCATAAAGTGATACTTATAGTACTTGAGTGGTTGGTACAAAATTAGACTTAAATGAGAATAATTTGCCTATGAATAAGATACATATTATTGATACCAAAATCTAAAGACTATTAGGGTACGTTATAATTTATGCAGACTCAAATATAAATCATATTAAATTACCAACGCCAATATTTAACAAGATATAGTATACGGATTCAATCTGAATAAACAAAATCTATTTATTAATCTTTGTGTGATGTAGAGTTATATTTAGAAGATTAAGGCTTAGTGTACCAACTGGACTATTAACTTAAGAATAATGAAAATGATAGTATAATTAAGACTAGAGTTTGTGATTAGATAGGCGAATAATAAACTAAAACTATATAATACTCATTATTATAAAATTTAAGCTTATTATAAATATTATTTGGGTAATAATTATAGGATAGCAATAGCAAAATATAAATTTTATTAATAGTACAACTTAAGGATCACTTAGCAATAATATAAAATTAAGGAAATAAAGTTAGATTAAATCAAATATAGTATTAGTAATTAAACCTGGCATTATGATTAATCACGATTGACTTTTATCGATCTAAGAAATAACAAATAAATGTAAAAGTAATAAAATATTAATACCAGGCAACTATAAAAAAACTGTTAGCGGTTATTTACATACATCAAGTCACATAGTGAAATAAACAAATAGATACATTGGATATGATAATAGTAACATTTGAATAATCGATATAACATTAAGTTATTGTTAAGTAGTACATGAATTTAAAAAAATATATATATAATATTACAGCAAAGTTAAAAACATCATATATTCTAAATTGAAATAAAATCGAATTCAGATTACTTATATTGGTAAAAGAAATAAACGAAATAAATTTTGATGATTAAATTATTTAAAAATCTGAAAACTATTTATATATTTTGCGAAGTAAATTTATAAGACTTACACCGATTACGATAATAGTTCAGAGATTAATTAATCTTAATAAATTAACATTTAGTTAATCCAGCACTGGGGAATAGTGAGGTTGGTAACTCTGATGTGTTCGGGTGATACTTGTTACGTAGGTAGGCATTGTCAGGAGTCATGAACCTAGACAGGGCAACTGCATTTTTGTATCACTAGGCATTGAAGGGAGACTTGCTTCTTTTAGTGGACTGATAGATCCCAAATGTTACTTGGAAACTTATTTATAGAGTATTTACTCTTGTAATTAGAACCAGTAACTTATTGAAATGGAAATTAGTATTTTGAACCTAGAGCCACAAATTTTTGTTGTAGAAAGCCATACAGGTTTGTGCTTAATTTCTTATTGTTTGCGCTTAGACAAGAGATAAGTTTATTTTATAAGGTGGGGAGTTTCTGAAGAATAGAAGGATGGTTCGATTTTCGAGGACGAAAATTTATAAGGTGGGGAAAATGTAAAGACCCTCAAGCTCGTAAACGTTATTAGACTAGTCAAGAGACGATTTAGCCGCTAATTACTTGATTCGTGTAACTCGAAAGTTAGTTATTAGAAATTAACGTGACAACGAGATATGGAACTAATATCATTGAATAGGTATCGAAAAGTTATGCGAAGTGGACTACTCGAACGTGTCAATCGGGTACCATACGAAGAAGATATCTTCAGAATCATGTGAATGGAAAAATAGTTATTTTGTGATTTGGCAGACCCGGCTTCCCTTATCCTTTTGAAGAGAGTCCCATTAACCAACTTTGGTCTTATCTCATTCGAACGGAGAAGATATTTACTCTCTTTTCTTCTTCTTCTTTCTTCTCGTTTTCGTCTTCTTCTTCTTTCTTCTTCTTCTTCTTTCTCCTGCTAGTGAACCCAGAGATGATTCGAGATTTGATTTTGAGTGAATCAAGTGATTAAATTGTGAAGATAAATGAGGAGTTTAGGTTGTATTTGAGTTATGATTTGTGCTAGAGTCTGAGTTCTTTAGCTTAGCTGACTCGACCTAGTCTATCTGACTCAGTTAAATGTATAGTTGAATTACCTGAATCAGTCTTCTGACTGAGTTAACTCGGTGACCCGACCTGACCAGACTTGACTCAGTATACCTTGACCGAATTGATCCAGTTGGCCATCTACTTGACTTGGACTTAGACGTTGATTGTTAGTTGACATGTGACCGTTAGTTTGACAGTTAGTGACCGCTAGTTGACTAAGTTGGACCAGGCCTTGAGTTAGTGGGCCAGATTAGTGGACTTGGGTTTAGAGTTAGTTTTCATATCTTAATGTTTTGGACCACTTATGGTCCGAATTAGCCCTTGGCTTCTTCTACAAAGTTGTAGATACTCTTTTGACCTAGCTAGTGAACTATGGAATTAACCCAATAGAGTTAGTAAACCTTAGATATGCTAAATATAGAGATATATAATGTGTAAAGTCATAAATGGGCTTAGGACCATTAGATAGAACTATATGATTCTTGTATGAGTCACTTTGGTTAGATTTTTAGATTTTTGTGTGATTAACAGTTAGTCTATATTAACAACGCTCGATTCAAAGGATGAACCAGTGGATCGTGGATTTCGAGGTAGGCATGACTTGTCGTCACAAGGGGTGGGAATCTTTATTTAGGTATTTTTTTATTATTGTTGTTTTCTTTACAAAAGTTTATGTTTAACAAATTCATGCATTGTCTGATTGTGCTTTCCATGCATTGTTCAACTTTGATTTACGAAAGTTCTGTTATTTATTTTAATCTTTCCACTGCTTGGAAAGGAATTGCAATGCTTTATATGTCTTTATGAATTGTTTGGGAAATAATTATTTCCATTTGATTGTTTAGAAATGAGAATTTCCATCTGTGGTATATAGGTACTGCTCCTTCATTTATACTACTCACTTTCGAGCTATGCTTAATAGGTGCGGGACGAGTTCACCATATAGCTATCTAAGTGCGGGACGAGTCACCATATTATATATTTTTTGGAAGAAGTTAGTTCCATATACATGATTGTTTACCTCTGTGAAATTGGTTGTGATTAGTGTTTAGGGAAAACAAGAGATGTTTTCAAATCATTTCCAATGACTGCATGAAAGTTAAATGTTATTCCTACGGGGCACCCCTTTTAGGGATGATGCGCTCACCCATTCCCACTTTCAGTTTCAGAGACAGGTCAAGATGTGCAGAGTTGCGCAGCGAAAGCTTCGAGGAGTTGATTACGTTATTTATATTGCTTCCGCTATGTTTATTTTGTGTTTATATTTTATTTGTAAATCAACTCACTATTGGATATGTATCATTTGAGAGGAGTTCTTGTATATCTGTTTCAGAGCGGGTCTAGTTTTGAGTTAAGTTTTGTAGAAGATTTCCTAATTGAATGTTTAAGTAAATGATTAGATTTTTAGTGCCTCTTATTTAGTTAAACTATTGGATTAGTCAGCTGCTAGATTAGGGGGCACTACATAGACCTCAGAAGACAAAACATTACGCTCTACAGTAACCTTAGCCAACGAATCACAAGCATCTTCAAAATCTGCATGATATTTCTTGAGGGTGATTTCTTGAGCTGAGAGGCGTCTCTCGACTAAGGCAATACCCTCCTTTTTCTTTAAGATGAGACCCTCTTTCCACTTAAGGGCCTCGTCACATTCCTCACGAAGCAAAGCCATCTGCTTCACGAGATTTTCGTTATGAGCAGATTCGAGAGATAGTTGGGCCTCGTTATGAACTGTCACGTTCATCAGCCTATCAGAATTCTTATGATAATACCAAACATCGGAGGTCAACTTGGATACATGTTCCCGGAGATGTCTAAGCTCACTAGGGCTACCAGCTGACAGGCGCAGGATGACTCAGGACTATGCAATCAAACATAAACCAAAACGAAGCTAAGGGAAAAAAGAAACGAACCTATGGCTCTGGAGGACTCAGCAGCCAAAGCAGAATCAGCATCTTTGCGCCCATCCTCAGCAACTCTAGAAGAATTGTTAGCTCTCCCAAGGTCCAGCAAACAAGCCTCCAAGGATCTTTGAGTATTTATCAAATCATCCTCCAACGAAGATATCCTAGCATCAGAAGCAGTATCACTGGATGAAGGTTGATGTGCACCAGCAAAGGTATCTTCTTGACAAGCACGGTCCAACAGGGCATTCAAGTGAGTACACTTAGCCCTATAAAACTTGAACAAGGTACATCCCACATCTATTTGTTTGCAAAGATGCAAACAACGAAGCATAAGAATAAACGAAGGTTCAAGCAAAGCAGGAAACAGTCAAGTAAGAAATCACTTACTGAAAACACCGAAAGACGGGGAAGAAAATCAACATATGTGTCCATGAAGGCCTCCATCTCTTGGATGCTACCCCTGCGGATTTCACCAAAGCTCTGACTAGAGCGAAGGCAGTCCGGGTCAAAGAAAATATCCTTAGCCACACGATACTGAGCAGACAGGATGTCCAGCTGCGAAGCTATCTCCAAAGAACCAGATAGATGGTGACGATCAACCTCAGCAGAAAAAAGACCTTTTGAATCCCGCAGGATGGCTTCAAGAATAGCATCGTAAGAACTCATAAGGTTCAAACTCTCAGGTAACTTACCCTTCTCAGATCCAGCAACGGATACACTAATCACTTGGGAGCAAGCGTGGGGCGCGAGTACCGAGCCCTCACCACGATGGAGAGATGGCATGGTGGATGAGCTAGGAACTGAAGAAAGATCTTGAACACCACCTAAATCCATATCACCAGCAGAAGGGAGATTACTCAGTACGACCCAATCTGGTGACGAAGACGGAGGTCCGACAACCTTACTAATAGGATCAGTAGAAACAGACTGAGCACTCCCCAATGAGGTGGGTGTAGCATTGAAGGAGAAACTGGGCAGTGAAAGCACAATCCTTTTCTTCGACTAAGAGACCGAGCTACTAACCTTCACTACGCGGGAAACACCCTTGGAAAACGAACCACTAGATTTAAACGAAGTAGCAGGAGATGAAGGAAGACTCTTGGAAGCTACAACAACAGCCTCAGTAGTAACCGAGACAACATACAGTGCATCGCTGGGGGCAGAAAACGAGGGTACCTTTGGAAGCGAAGTAGGAGCTGGAGCTTGAATACTAACAGGACTCACCAATGGAACATCACCACCAACTACGAGGTTCTCACCCTCCACAGAGCCAGCACGGATGGGACTGGGGTCACCCTTGGAAAAATCTTCCTCAATATCGTCCAAATAAGGGTTGAGTCCAGTATCCTCAATGTCCTCCATATCTTCGTCATCCGACACCTCCTCATCATCTTTGGGGTCTTCATCAGACTCCTCAAGATCAATAACACCCTTCAACTTGCCCTTTTTCTTAGAGGACTGCGGATAAACACATGCGCCATCTGAAGATCAGGGGAAAGATACTAAGGAACCTAAAAACACAAAGGTATGGCAACGATCCTTACCTCCGCAGGTGTTGGCGTAGCTGTTTCAACCGAAGCCTTTCTCTTCCTAATCATGGTGGCTACGGAATTACTAACAGAACCCAGAGCAGTCCTAGCAGCAGACCCTGGAGAAGTTCCAGCAGAAGAAGTAGGGGCAGGCTACAGAAAAAAGTCATCAGAATACTAAACAAAGGCTACAAAAAGGCACAAAACAAAAAACCTTCTAGGAAAACGAAGGTTACCTCATAAGAAGTAGCAGGGTTGAAGACCCAAGGCTGATATCCATCATATTTTTCAGGCAAGAAAGAGTTGTACGAGGGACGTTGGGATCCGCGGTAGTAAAACCGTAGGCCCAAGAATCCACCACACGAAGGGGGGTACGAGCCCAGCGATCATCATGATCAAGACGGATGCGGTCAGACTTCGGCAAAGGTAGCCTAGCAGAATAAGGGATAACAGTCAAACCAGTCTTATCAATATCCTCCAGCAGACGAAGGTTGTTACCTTCCCTAATTTTCCTAGCAGTAACATGGATGCGACGAGGGCCAACACTCCAAGGAAGAATATTACTCTTCTGAATAGCATCAGCATACGTAGCATTGAAGTTTGCAGGGGTATAATCATCTTTCTTAGACCTCCCATCAGCAAAGGGGTCATAAGACTTCAAAGTGGTCTTTCCCTTACTACGGTACCAACTCTCACGAAGGGCATGCCAGTAATTACCAATATACTGCATAACTCCTCGGACCTGAGTCTTGTTCACCGGGTCATCCCTGGTAGACAACACGTCATAGTAGAAGGGGTCCTTTCTACTAAACAAAGGGAGGAGCATACTTGCGGCCAGCTGGACATCACTAATCAGAAGGTTGTTCTCATCATAAGGAGAACTCCGGATCAGGGACTCAATAAGAACATCGGGGCCATTAACAAAGGAAATCTCAAACTTATGGAGGCGAAAAGATTTGGTGATCTCAGCTAAAGATAGGTGAGCATAGTTATCCTTGTCACGCAGCTGAATCCCGTGAATCTCATAGTGAGGAGGAGAAGGTGGAAGATCCTCAACAACAACTTCTCCTACCTCAGGGTCCGCAGCGACCTCAGGGACCACATTCATATCAGTACTAGCAGGTATCTCAACATCCTCAAGAGGAGGAGACGGTGTAGCATCAGGATGATCCATCCGTGGAGGTGGACCAGTAGACGAAGAGGTTATTTATCCCTTACACATAGGCTTCTTCGAAAGTCTCATAATTCCTAACACCAGCAGGAAGAACATCCCATCAATAATGGCGGACTGAAAATCACAGTCAACTCAAAAGCGAATTGGGGGCAAAAACAAGCATACTTTGGGCATGGGTTTAACTAAACCAACCAGGGGAAGAAATTTAAACCCATCATAAGACGAAATCAAAGGTTATTCATCACCATAAGAAAGATTGCAGGCAAAGAAAAATCATGGCAAAATTAACACCAAAATACGAAATGGAAGTAAACCCAAGTTCTCATGCAACATGGAAAACATAACAAAAGTTTCAAATAACGCATGCAGACATTCAAGAGCATCAATGGCGGTCATTGACAATTAATCACAGCCGAAGCAAGGAGAATCCAAGACGAAAGTCCAGACAGACAGAGAAGAAGCAGGGTATCACTTACTTAAATATGATGATCGAGTGTTGAACAGGAGCCTTGGCAAACCTAAAGAAAGATCAACAATCAACAGCGAAATAAGAATTTCCGTGAAAGAGACAGAGAGCGATAGTTCGAGGGAGAGAAAAGGAGTTAATGAAAATTCCTCCTCTTTATTCTCTTCTTATAGGCGGCTGAAGAATCCAAAAATTTGGACGTCCCAAAATTCAAGGGGAAGTTATTGCATGAAAGGACATGTGGGGAACACCCAATCAGTACGTGCAAAAATGGCGGCGTTACGTGAGTTTTTCTTCGAATCCTACCAAGCGGTAGAATATGAAAGAAAAAGGGCAAACTGTGAATACCAACATTCTGCGGAGCACGTGTCACGATCTTAGTGGTCGCCTACAGAATAACTGTGTATCCCTCGCTATATAGATAAACATAAGGGGCAGAGGATACCTTCGCTGATCTACTTTATCTTATCCCAAGAAGGGATATCTCGACGGCCAAGATGGATAAAGTAAAGCCTATTATAGAGAAAGGCAGCTGGCGAAGGGATAGAGTTAGATGACGCATCTAATCAGCATTAAATGCAAAAATCTCTTATCTACACGCATAACCAAAGCACGTGGAGAGCAGTGACGTGGCGGAATCTGACTGGCAAAGGTTAGCGGTGAACGAAGGTACAATCTGTACTGAGGCTGGGAAGTTCCCGAAGGAACGTGGGTCAGCTGAGGTGGCGTAGTTCGACTGGATAAAGCACGCGGTGAACGAAGGTACCATTTGTACGGAAGGTATATCAGGAAACGATGGATCCAAAGACAGTAAAGATATACCTGGAGCAGAGGGGGCTATAAATACCAAGCATCACCAACAAACTCAGGGAATTGAATATCTAGTAGAAAAGATTTAGTCTTAAGCTTATACCTCTTTAATGTTTAGAACTTAAGTATTTACTTAAGCTTGAGTTCTCTCTATTACTTTGGGAAGCATCTAAGATCTTTATAACCATCATAACTTAATACAAAACAATCACTCATTATCCCGTGGACGTAGACAAAAGTCGAACCACGTAATCTCTTGTGTCTCTTGATAACTTAGTAGCTTTTACATTATATTTGTGTTCTTAGTTACTATTGTGATCTTGAACATCTTTTATTACTTAGTATTATCAGTTCAACAGTGGTATCGATACTACTTAGCATCTGATTCTCTGAGCTGTATACATTACGTGGACTATGGGAAAATTAGTAGTCACAACTTCTATATCAAGTATTCTTTTTTGACCACGTGAAGGCTGGATCGATTAGTTTTACCGTCTTGCGCTTATTTAGACAAAGGACAACTCTTCGTTGTGATCTCGCCTTCTAGGTCTTAGCTCAGATGATAGCTTCGAGGTTCTTCTCAGCCTCTGAGGTTGAACTCAGGTCTTCCGTATCTATCTTCGCGTTTCTTCTTCAGTTGGTGACCCGTATGACCTTGAGTCTCGTTTCAGATCTAATGGAAACAAGAACTTTTCCCAGTAAATACACTTACCCAACTCGACTCTTTTGATATCTTTATTCAATCGAACTTTGTACGGTTTGATTCTGGATTGTGTATGATGTGGTCTTACACTATTGGTATTTCATTAGCTAAAATAAAATAAAAAAATTGCGAAGAATTATCTTCGTTGTCTGCTCTTATAGAATGGAAAAAGTATATTATTTCCGTGAGATTGAAATACTCTAAAGCACTTGAGATATATTCTAAACCACTCGAGATATAATGATCATCCATGCATTATGATAAAAAAGTATATCATCTTCATGAATTGTAACATTATAAAGTAAATGAGATAACTCTTCTTATGTTACATTATAAGGCCACACAACTTATTATATAAATCCCTTGAGGAAATGCACAACTACTTGTTGAATTATTTCATTCTATAATACCACGCGACGATTGGATCATCACAAGCAATAGTCGATTGAAGTAATGCTCTAACTTTTGTGACCTAGTTGGTATAAAGATTAAGATTTACATGAGCTCTTTAAGAACCAAGAGCTAATCACACTTTGTTAAGTTCATACAGAATCTTACAAAATGGTTATCGTACGGAAACTCACAGTGACAATGGATTGCCTCCAACGAATGTGAAAGGAATCACATTTTAGAGAAAATAATGAGGAAATTAGTCTAGTGAGTTGTACATCACTAATACTTGGATAATTGAATCCATATCATCACTGACAATGTAATATTAGGGATTGACTCTTCAAGTTTTTACATAACCATAAATACACTTTGGTTGTGACATGATGTTCTATTTCGAATGAACTCAAATGAACGTGCCTTTATTTGAGTGATGGCATCTCTCACATTCAACACTTTTAAAGTACTAGATGCACCACCTCCTCTCCCGTCATGATTTTAAAGTAAGGGTGTAAATGGATGTCCGAAAACTCCGGTATTCGTTCGAATTCGCATTCGGAATATCAAATATTATTCAAAAATAATTTTCGGATTCGGATATCCGGATTTTTCTATCCGAAAACGTAACTAATCGTATACGAATTCAAATATGGAGGTATTCACATCCGAAATATCCATATCCGAAATTTATGTATGAATATATGAATATATATGTATTTTAAACCTATGAAAGTGTACACCGTATCTATTTTTCTTTATATTGCTACATTTTGTGAAATTTTATTAAAAAACATAAATAATTCTTTTAATTCTAAATAGTTTTTATTATGTAAACATTAATCTTATGTAAAAAATATATTTTATTATTATTTTTTCTTATGATTTCGGATCGGATAATTATCCGATATCCGGATAGAAATTCGGATACGAATACGAAGTGAAAATTACTATATTCGTTCGAATTTCGAATCGAATTCGGATAATATATGGTATTTTCAGATTCGGATAGTGCCCTATCCTCATCCATATGCATCCGTTTACACCCTTATTTTAAAGTAATAAAGCATGTGACTCATTTTACAAAGTCGTTCTTTAATCTACAGGATTGAGACCACCCTAAGATGCAAATGGTAGATAACCCATTCTTTCAAAATAAACAAGGTGATTATATTTGTGAATATATCCATGCAACATGCAGACTATTCAAGTGGCATATGACTCTGGTGGATGATTTTAAGTGTTTAATTAGTTATAATTCACAAGAAATGATGCGTTTTTGAAAGACTCCTAGCACATAGCTTGGTTCCAAAGCTATCTTAACTTAAACCTAAAGCAACCTATGCTTTGAATGTCTATAAAAGGTGGACTTCAAGAAACTGGGATCTTTGAATCCCGATACTAATTTTTGGTGTGTCCTGGTTGTAACTAGAGTCATCCTCTTCCTAACCCTTTTAGGGTTTAGCGACTACAAAAACTTCATAGGGATTCGTGAATCCAAGTCCAACTATCTTTCCTTGATAACTCAAGTATCCTGATCTTGATCGATTGTTGAGTTGTTCACTCGATCAAGATAGATATAAATCATACAAGTTCTCTTCATCTCAAACTTTATTGATTCCACAAGTTTTATACTTGTGAAGTGATAATAATCTTGGCTACACTTCGGGTTGCATAAGTCTGGATTTTGAGGTTAACTAGACTTTGTCTAATTGCCATCGATTTCCATATCACCTTGATCAAAATATTTTTGATCATAAAGGAAATCATATATATATGATTAATCCGCGGGAGGCAGATTGGTTCAAATTCTTCAATTGAGTTGAAGCAACTCTTAGTTGGTGTGACGTCAGCTAAGGGAATCAATTTCGCGGAGTCCTGTTGGGATTCAAAAGGCGTAAGGAGCGCAACTATACCTTAATCGGTGGGATACCTTTTAGGGTTCAACTACATTCCAGTCCGAAGTTAATTGGTAGTAGGCTAGTGTCTGTAGTGGCTTAATACAGTTTGGTGTTCAATCTGGACTAGGTCCCGGAGTTTTTCTGTATTTGTGGTTTCCTCGTTAACAAAATTTCCGATGTCTGCGTTATTTCTTTTTCTGCATTATATTGTATCTTTATAATTGAAATACCGGCTATGCGTTAATCAATCAAAGTAGATACATCCGACCTAGTTTGTTGGATATGACTTGATTGATTCTTGGACATTGGTATTTGGTATCGTCCAAGTAATCTCTTTGTGATTAGGTTCACGGATTTGATTCTGTAAACGTTCTAATCGCGAGAGAGAGATATAACGCTAGATACTATTCCTTGATTACGGAGTTGTATTGAGTTGTTCATACAGATTTCCTAAGAAAAAGTTGGTGGTGTATTTTGGTACCCCCCGCGTTTTCACGTGTCACTTGATATAGGTTATGACCGGTTATACATTGTTTCCAAAAATTAATTAGGATGAGTTATACCTTGTCACATAATATAGGCTATGACCGGTTCTACCTTGTCATCTTGCATTGTTCATCCAAATATTGTTCAATGAAAAACCAGACCAACACACTTATGATTTCCATTTCAATTATGAAACAAGTTCATACATCTACTTCCTTAAACCAATGTAATAATACATAGTTTTCTAGGATGAAATTACACCTATATCCCATACATAATAAAGTAACTAAATACATAAATTATGTTGATGTCGTATATACGAAGTTCAAAAGATAAGAATTATACTTCATAATTTAATATAATTCCTTGATACTTTGATCATAATGCTATGACCAAGTCTAATCACTAAAGTGTCATAAATCTTCGCATGTTATGTTTTGAATATAAAACGACTTGAAAGATACATTAGGAATATAAACAAGTCAAGTCATTATTACTAACCTCAAGTGGAAGGATGATGTCTTCGTTGTAGTCGTTACTTCTTCACATTCTTCAGGTCTTCAGAGTAATACTTGTAAGTCTCAACATTCCTAGACTTTTTAGTCTAACCTAAACGAAGTTGACTCTAGTACATTGAATCAAGCGACTCTAGATGAGTTTGGATACTAAAACATGACAACCAAACTTGACATACCAATGCTTGGTGGGTTCAACCGATCTATGATCTAACATGTGAGACTAGATTGTCTTGGAATGTTGAGAGATACAAGTATTACTCTGAAGACCTGAAGAACGCGAAGACATATATTGGGAATCTTGGTAAAACCGATCCTAGCTTTTGTTGGGAGTCAAGGTAGAACCAATCCCTACATATATTGAGAGGCTTGGTAAAATCGATCCTAGCCTATGTTAGGAGTCATGGTAGAACCGGTCCCTAGAGAAAAACCGATTTTCAATATTCACATATTACTTTAGGGTTTGTGTGACTTTGGAATTAGGGTTTGCTAGATAGGAAAATTTTATATGTCGACATAAACATATGCATAATTCTTATCATTAATTGTTCAAAGATATTCCTTGATACTCAAGGTGATCCCAAACCGAATTATATGTTTTTGATTTTCTAGCAATCAAAACATATCTCTAGAAAAACTATATTAGTTAAGTGCTAAACTAATATTAGATATTTTCTAAAGAGAGATTTCCGAATTACAGGTTGGATATTAGTTGGAAATATGAAAACCGAAATTAGGTACTTCATTGCATATCTTGAAAATATTTCGGTTTTGGAAATTTCTTTATCGTCCAAACAACCTTGGTCTATAAATAGTGAAGTTTATTATTTTTGCAAACTATCCTTAGCCAGGCAAATTTCGTCTTTTTGTTGTTTCTGATGGAGCTGACTAATAATGTTACTTGTAATACTATTCTGGAGAGAAGAGTACCCTAATTAGGAGAAATCTCTTACGTACGCTCATTTAAATACTTATGTGGGATCAAGAAGCTCTAGAAAGTACCGTTGGTGGGAAACCAGATAATTGCATTGTTATTAGTTTTCAATTATTGATTTGATTGACTAACGGTTGTTGAAACTTTGATTGCACCTAGTTTGATTATTCTTGAAAGCCTTCTCTTATGACATAAGGTCACTCAAACTATATCAAAGTATCAACGAGAGATCTTCAGAATTATTTTTAGATCTGAAAAAAACTTGTGATCATCCATTTTTAACATACTCCGTTTTGTGCGTCATCGATCATAAGTGGAATCAAGTTTTGTGTGCAGGTACAATTGAAGGTAGATTTGAAGACAAGAAGATTTTTATGATTGGTTTCGCATCTTGTGATATTTGTGCACACACATTGATCGGATGGTATCCAATTAAAATCTTATTTATCTTTGGTAGATTTGATCAAGTAGTCGTATAGACCCGCAACTATCGTTTGATAGTATTCTTCAATATTCAAATCTGATATCTTGTGAATCTATATCTGACTATTTCGGATCTTGATTGATCTTACCCGACAAAGGAGTTTACTTGTTAAACGGAAGATCCTTTGTCAATACTCAATATATCTTTATCTTACAGGGGGGGTAGTCGAATGAGATTTTGAATGACTTCTGGGGAGTTCGCAAATCTACTGTTAGTCCATAGAAACTTTTGGAGAGTCTCTTACAGGGGGGTAGTCAAACAATATTTCTATGGACTTTTGTAGATTTTTAATTTGAGTGACTCCCGGAGATTATCTGAAAATCTAGAGATTTCATAAGAGTCATTTAAATTCTCTTGTTATTGGTTAGAGACTTTTTTCAAGTCATTTAAATTCTCTAAAACTCCATGTTATTGGATTAGGATTTCATAAGAGTCACTCCAATACTCCTGTTATTCGAAGGAGAGTTGAAAGTCATTGATTTGTTGTTTTCAGAGATTTGGAGAGACTTTTTCTTAAAAATAGGCATGGTAGAAATCTCTCATCAAGAGGTGATATTTTGGAAGACTTGGAAATTTGGAGATTTTTTGGTTTTTGAAGTGAACTATTTTTTTATCTCCTTGTGCAGTAATACAGTTATGGGCCACCCGTGCAGTGATAAAACTCCGCATAGGAAATCAGTAGCGAGATAACATAGAAAATAAAATGTGGGACGAATGAAATAAAGAGAATGAAAGTTTAGGCATATGAAAGCAGTGAGATTTATTTTGACAATGGACACATATTTCATTAGGTAGTCATGGTATTTTTATTATTATTGTAACATGAATAATAAAAAAATCGATAATGTTTGGAATTAATCGGGGGATATTATGCAATTTTTTGTCTCTATAAATCACATAAACTTTCTACAAGTCTCATATTTTTGTCCCTACAAATCTCATTTTTTGTCTCTACAAGTCACAAAGACTCTCTAAAACACTCTCAGAGACTCACTAGAAATCTCTAGATTTTCATAGAATCTTTGGGAGTCACTCAAATTAAAAACCTACGAAAGTCCATAGAAATCTTGTTTGACTACCCCCCCTGTTAAAGATCAACAGAGTGGTTACTGATACACACATTTTTGTGTATGATATAATCTCAATTGTATATATTGTTAGTGCTCGATTTTGTATTTATTTTGGCTTTTTATGTCTTTGTAGGTGTTTTTGGAAAAATAAGATTTTGCGGCGAAATTGGCTCGAAAAGTGTTTTTTGCGTTCATGGGAGGACATTTGCTATTCAGACCTTCACTTTGGATAAGGGGTAACCTAACTACTAATGGGGCATCCCATTTCCAGGCATCTGCTAATCGCACTCCTACTCTGGATAAGGGGCAACCATCTTCAACATTCAAAAATCAGGTTTTGCCGGGAAAAAAGTGTAGTTAAAGAGCAGTTTTGGCAATCGTGATTTGGAGGAGTTTGAGGTCGATTAAACCTCTGATTTTCATATGATAGACTCCTTATGGGTCTAGGAATCTGATATGGGTGTTTAAATCGATTAGATTGGGCTCAAACGACGTATTTTTCTCACAACAAGAAAATATGGAAAGTCACGTGTGTGACCTGTTTTAGGGAATTTTAGAGTGATTAAAACGCTGTAAACCTTCCCAAAGATTTGTATCTATCTAAAGAAGAGTTTAGAATAAAAAGGAAAGCTCAGAAACGCGTAGAAATCCTAAAACAAGAAATTGTCGCAACTTGGCCGTGAAGAGAAGGAAAGATATTTTGGAAGATTTGCGAGAGATTTAATCGGTATTTTTGATATAAATAGATGTCTTGGGTCATATAGAAGAGGTGTCGAGAGTTTGGGAACCTAAGGAGAGCCAGAGAAGAAGTAATCAGAGCTTTACCAAACTCTGTTTCTACTGCTGCTGCTGTTGAAGAAGAAGAACAGCTGAAGAACATTGACCCTCGGTAGACAGTCGCAGAAAAGTGTCGATGTTTAACAGCTGAAGAACATTAAGCTGTTCAGGGCAGTCTTATTCTAGGGTTTTAAAATCAGCGACAAAGCAACAGTTTTTCTGTAACAGTTCCATTGTAACAGCTGTTTCGCAACACCAATACACAGTTGCAAACAGTCTGTGTTATTACTTTTCACTCTTTTAATCATCTTTTGAGCAACAAACACATATTTTGAGATCATGATTAATATGAGGAGCTAAACCCCAACACTGGGATGACGGAGGAAGCCATATTTCATACGTGTGGTAATTATATTTAATTTTTTTTATGACTTTTTGCATTAATTTAATCGTTTTATGATTTTTCTTAATTAGTTGTGAAGTCGTATGATGATGTATACTTGGTCTAAGTGCTTTTGATGCATCATGCTAGTGATTTACAGTTAATCTTTTTAAAATCTACCCTGGCAAAGAATTAGAGTCAATAAACAAGAGCTATAATTGTCTAAGAATTTATTTTTGAACCACATGGTATGAGGTTTGGTGGAATCCCGAGTCTCAGTAATCTCTCGACATTGTGACAAACCTTGTGTATATATTTTCTTTATTTTATTTTTTCTATTATTAAGTCTGAAATTGAGTCTACACAAGTCCGAGTTGAACGAACTTTATTTACCACTTAAAAAACTACATCAATTTTTGGCGCCGCGACGCGGATGTTGTATTTAGATTTGTTTTAGGTTTTTTTTTTATTATTTTTTTGTTCTTTTTTACGCGTTTTGGTATTTTTCGATTCTTTTCAGATTTGGAGCGAAGCTACAAGGAAAGAAAAGTACTATAAAAGGAAAGCATCGCCAAAGAAGGAAAGAAAAGAGGAATCTGAAAGGAGTGAAGAAGAAGATTTTGTATATAGTTATTTTGTTTTATTTTTAGAAACTGTAAATAGGGTTTTATTTTTGTAATTTTCTTTTCCTTTTTGGACATTTTTATTTTTGGACTTGGACATTTTTATTTTTAAACCCTAAGGAAGGGTTAAAATTAAATATAAACTGTTTGCAGGGAAGGACGACAGTTACGATACTGTCTCGGCCCCTCGGGTTCGTACACTGACATAGGAGTCGGTGGCCTGAGTCGACTTCAACGGTTCATCGCCCGTCTGGTACGGGAGGTAAGACTCTATCCACCCACGAATCCCCTGTCAGTGGGTTTTATTTTGTGTGACAACTCACACCCCTGCAGTAGAATGTCGAACTGGTATTACAATAGCCAATACAACGAATATCCGACTGAGTTTCAAAATGGACGTTACTACTTTGACCATAGTGTGAATAGTGGTTGGGAACATCAGCCTTTTGAAGATTATGGTCCATACCATGGTGAGCCCAATTACTATCCACATAAGTACCGATCATATGAGCAAAATTCTTATATTTCTCCTTTAGAAGAGTCTCTCAGGAAATTAGAAGAGTCGACACGTAGGATAGCTGAGATGAATAACTTAGTTTATGACGAAAGAAAACTTTCTTTAGAGGAATCCCTCAAGCTGATAGCTGAGACGAACGAAAGAATTGCTCGAAATAATCTTAATTTTCAATACAGTGTCTCCAATAATACCCTTGAAAATGAGGATAGTTATTTGCATAATCAAGATGACGAGGATATAATTGGTAACACTACTTGTTGTTTAGATGAGGTTCAACCATTTTCATGTTATTATAATGATTATGATGAGGATAGTGTTGATGAAGAATTTGAAATAAATAGGCATAGTGATCAGGAATTTGCTACTCCAACTGAGCTTAATAATAATATTATTTCTAGTTCAAATCCAAATAATTTTAATAATTATTCATATTCAAAAGGACGAGGATTTGACTAGAGATACCCCCGTTTTAGACGATGTAGTATTTCCTTTTGATTACGAAGCTAATAATGGTTTAGAGGAACGAGTATATTTTGAGTCTAGCGATTTAGAAACAATAGACTTAGAAAAAGAAAATGAACTCGTCGAGATGAGTGAGGATGTACCTGACTTAGAAGAATCAATTGACCATTTTCCTGAATTAGATGACCTTGAAATTAGGGAAGTTGTGACTAGTCTTTCTAGAGACACACAAACTCTAAGTTTGGGGGTGATTATCATTCTCCTTGTGCCTTACCTTTAGCTCTTACAGAGATCCCTCACTTGGGACTTGACATATGTGCCTCAACCATTTTACAAGATTATCTTCATACACGTTTTCCTGAACCTAGTGATGTCCACAAGAAATTTCAGTTATTAGAAACCCATCCTCTGGTTGATGTGGTTTACCCAGGCTATGATACCCAGATTGACTTTGTTTTCCCACCAAATATTTTTCTTCCAAATGTGGGAATGTTTGATTTTCAAATGTGTCGAATATTAAGTTTTGAGACTAAACCTAATTACTTTAGGAGATTAGGGTCGACATACTTGTTTAAGGAAGATCACCACTCTCATTGTGGTCAGCTGTGTAAGTCAAATCTGATTGACTTAGAGGATCCTCAATTATTCAGGTTATTATTATGTGCTTCTAAGTTTTTATTTGAGTTTTTCCAGACTCTAGAACCTGAACATTTGGATCTAACCTATGAGGAAACGCAACCCATGAAAATATTTTATTTGGACCCAGTTATAGATCCTGAACCTGAACCACAACTAGATGTAGTTGTCTTAAACAGGAAACTAGACAAGGGTGTGCTTTATTTGTTCATTTTCTTGGCATGTTGCAGATTCCTTTTACTTGTGATAGCTCTATTTGGTTTTGATGACCCACAGATATTTCGGCTATTACTTTATGATTTTATAAGGTGACTAATCTCCTTTCTTGTCTGGCTGAAGACATTAAACTTAGCACTTCTTGGGAGGTAACCCATTCTCATGCAACACGGTAATATCTTTCCTTATCTCTTTTGCTTCAAATGGTAACAGTTTCTCCTTGTTCATGCTTTTAATTTGATCTTTAGAACATTGAGGACAATGTTAGATTTAAGTTTGGGGGTATAGGAGAAACTTTTTAGTTGCACAATTAAACTCCAGAGCCTAGAAATTTATGCTTATTAAGGATGGCACTAACCAATCTAAGTGGATGGAAGCATTTTGGTTGTAGGAGTTGAGGAACCAATCTGACTAGATGGCAACATCTAAAGAGTCTATTCATAAAAGCACAGAGCTCAGGTGTTAGAAATAACATGATAGTTTCACCATATCTCGTTGAGTCCTTTTCACTTCTGTTTTTATTTTGTTTTGTTTTTAAACTATGTTTCTCTAAGTGATTAGGTGGGGCTCACGATTCAAGTTGTTACCAATGCTAGGGTGAATTAGAGTGATTGAGATAACAAAAAAAAAAAAGAGTTGAAAAAAAAGACCAGACCATCAGACCAACTGGAATAAATTCAATAAAGTCGACCACTGGAACCCTTGTATATGCCAGTTGTGTTGACCTAGAGTTAGGATTATCAATCACTGGTTCCCTTGTATATGCCAGTGTGTTGATATTAGTCAGACTAGTATCTCAGTCCATTAGGATAGGTTCATTTTGGCGGAGGCCTTCAGACAGATATGAGAAACACCATTCACCTAGTAAACATCAAAACCATCCATGTTTTCTATATTCGTCTTCTTGATCTATCCATGTGATTAGTTTTGACTCCGGATATTGATGTCCATAGTGCGACTATCTGAGTAGAGCTCTGTCACTTCATATGAATTTTAGTATGCTTGAGTGCAAACTCGTGTACAACAATTGGAATTTCACATCAGGGTACTTCCTCCTGTAGTCAATAAGTATGCCAAGCAAGGAGATTCTTTAGTTCCTTCCAAGGTTCTGTGTAGATAGATAGGGTCTGGAGTAAAAAGGTTTTGTGGGTATACCTCTAGTAAGCCCTCCGGAGACAACACTCCGCCACTAGGGACACCTAGGGGTTTAAAGGCTTATTGCATACGCTAAATGCAATCGACGATGCCTGCGACAGTGAGTTAGGATTTTATTTCTTTTTTTTGCTCGAGGACTAGAATAATAGGTTTGGGGGTATTTGATAGACACATTTTTGTGTCTGATATAATCTCAATTGTATATTGTTAGTGCTCGATTTTGTATTTATTTTGGCTTTTTATGTCTTTGTAGGTGTTTTTGGAAAAATAAGATTTTGCGGCGAAATTGGCTCGAAAAGTTTTTTTGCGTTCATGGGAGGACATTTGCTATTCGGACCCTCACTTTGGATAAGGGGTAACCTAATTACTAAGGGGCATCCCATTTCCAGGCATCTGCTAATCGCACCCCTACTCTGGATAAGGGGCAACCATCTTCAACATTCAAAAATCAGGTTTTGGCGGGAAAAAAGTGTAGTTAAAGAGCAGTTTTGGCAATCGTGATTTGGAGGAGTTTGAGGTCGATTAAACCTCTGATTTTCATAGGATAGACTCCTTATGGGTCTAGGAATCTGATATGGGTGTTTAAATCGATTAGATTGGGCTCAAACGACGGATTTTTCTCACAACAAGAAAATATGGAAAGTCACGTGTGTGACCTGTTTTAGGGAATTTTAGAGTGATTAAAACGCTGTAAACCTTCCCAAAGATTTGTATCTATCTAAGGAAGAGTTTAGAATAAAAAGGAAAGCTCAGAAACGCGTAGAAATCCTAAAACAAGAAATTGTCGCAACTTGGCCGTGAAGAGAAGGAAAGAGATTTTGGAAGATTTGGGAGAGATTTAATCGGTATTTTTGATATAAATAGATGTCTTGGGTCATATAGAAGAGGTGTCGAGAGTTTGGGAACCTAAGGAGAGCCAGAGAAGAAGAAATCAGAGCTTTACCAAACTCTGTTTCTGCTGCTGCTGTTGAAGAAGAAGAACAGCTGAAGAACATTGACCCTCGGTAGACAGTCGCAGAAAAGTGTCGTTGTTTAACAGCTGAAGAACATTAAGCTGTTCAGGGCAGTCTTATTCTAGGGTTTTAAAATCAGCGACAAAGCAACAGTTTTTCTGTAACAGTTCCATTGTAACAGCTGTTTTGCAACACCAATACACAGTTGCAAACAGTCTGTGTTATTACTTTTCACTCTTTTAATCATCTTTTGAGCAACAAACACATATTTTGAGATCATGATTAATATGAGGAGCTAAACCCCAACACTGGGATGACGGAGGAAGCCATATTTCATGCGTGTGGTAATTATATTTAATTCTTTTTATGACTTTTTGCATTAATTTAATCGTTTTATGATTTTTCTTAATTAGTTGTGAAGTCGTATGATGATGTATGCTTGGTCTAAGTGCTTTTGATGCATCATGCTAGTGATTTAAAGCTAATCTTTTTAAAATCTACCCTGGCAAAGAATTAGAGTCAATAAACAAGAGCTATAATTGTCTAAGAATTGATTTTTGAACCACATGGTATGAGGTTTGGTGGAATCCTGAGTCTCAGTAATATCTCGACATTGTGACAAACCTTGTGTATATATTTTGTTTATTTTTATTGTTTTCTATTATTAAGTCTGAAATTGAGTCTACACAAGTCCGAGTTGAACGAACTTTATTTACCACTTAAAAACTACATCAGTTACCAAACATCTTTGTTCCTTTACTGTTTGGAAGACGATCAAAAAGAGTTGAGTGCTTAAGAATTTACATCGGTAAAGCAACTCAAGATAGTGATTTCTATATTGGGATTCACGTGCGTTGTCCAGATGGTTGTGGGCGCAGGGTTACTGATGGAACTAAGTAAATAGGGGTAGATTACTTGATCTCAACTATACAAAGTTGGATTTGTTCTTTGTATAGCGTCTTAATTATGAGAGTATCCAAAACTAGACTAGGTCCCGGGGTTTTTCTGCATTTGCGGTTTCCTCGTTAACAAAATTTTAATGTGTCATTTACTTTACTTCCGCATTATAATTGTTTAGTTATAATAAAGTAAATAACACTTGTACGTTAATCCAAGACACTTGATAATGATCCTATAGTATACCGGTTTTATACCGTAACTATTATTAAGTGTATACCTTGTTGTTGTATTGTCTCGACTTTGTCTACAGACGATCACTCAAGGTATCGGACTTATATGTTGATACGAAAAGATTATGGTGTACTTGGGTACCCTCGTCATTTCAGTTATAAAACCCACAATTAGTCAACCATTTATGCGTACCAGTTGTTAACTGGATATAAGCCTGACATTTATATTCTTACATATTTTCGGTTGTGCTATATATGTGTCAATACGAATCCACGCCGTACTATAGTGGGTCATCAAAACAGTTAAGTAGTTATGTTGGATGTGAATTCCCAATAATTATCTGCATTCTGAAACCTTTAGCAGACGATCTCTTAACCGTTAGATTTACGGATCGTCACTTTGATGAGACAGACATCCGTTGTTAGAGGTAGATAAGAAAAAATATTTTCTTAGGGAATGACATGAATTATCATAGTGTATTCCCATTTTGTCTCATATTGATTCTTGTGCTCCATAAACGTAATTGTGAAGTAAATCCTAAAGTGACAATATCACATATATCAGCTGCAAGTGTACCCGCAACGTAATAAATCCTCAGTAAGGGATATACATCATATATTAAGGTATTGTAACTACACTTGGTGGAAGTGTAGTTGAGGCAGTGGATCCATAAAAAAAGATAGAGAGACCACCAGGTTCGGTCAATGCTCACCTAGAAAGTAAGTAGGTGAAAAAGACACAACCTAATTTTATATCATTAGTGAAATTATCTCATTAGATTGCCTCTGATTATGTCCACGAATCAATACTGGAGGATGCTCTGAAGTTTATGATTTCAGAGAACAATGAAATCCTCATGGATTATGAGAATGCACACAAGTCAATGGTGTTAGAGCACTACTCGGTCGAACTCGCAACCGTTGTTATCTCAAGCTTGTTTGTCAAGTTTAGTTGTCAAAAAAATAAGTCTTGATTTCTAGTCTACTTATAGCTATGTCTCGTATTAGGATAGAATGTGTAGTTGAGCTTTAGACTTCACGGCGTTCATCCATTGAAGACAAAGATTTACTAAGGGGAGCTTGTGAAACTTCATCAACAAAAGGTATGTGGAGACTTGAACTCATCTATCACTCGGAAGTCTATTCTTTTCTATCTCCTATTGAGACAAAAGTCGTATAACTATATAGACTTTACATTATACACATTTGATATTTCGAGCTGAGTTTAACTCGCTTATATCTTTCTCGAAATATTTGTTGGAAAGCTTTTTGCTTTAACCACTTTCATCGTTATTCTTGACAAAATTCAAAAGATGATCATGTGAAAATCATCTGGTAACATCTTACATGATTTATGTGAGACCGTCATTTGATGTAGGCTCGGAATGTTTCGTATTGATCGTTCGATCACTTGAAAATTGCTTATAATCTAATAGTTTGTGTGAGATAGTTATTGTCGTCTTCTAAGAATGTTTCGATGATTGAAATGAGAGTTAAGAGCTAAAACCCATGTTTTGATACATTACGGTTTGTGTACTTAGTGTACTTTTTTGACGGAATTCAGGACCGGAAGTTTGCATGCCCATTCGCAAACTTATTCAACTGTTTAAGTCAAGGTACTTAAGTTTGCATACCCGTTCGCAAACTGATTTAATTGTTGAAGTCCGGGAACCAAGTTTGCGTACCCGTTCGTAAACGGTTTCAACTGATTTCGGTCCGGAGCTAAAGTTTGTGTACCCGTTTACAAACTGTCGGCTTGTGACCAATGTCCGGAACTTGAGTTTGCGTACCCGTTTGCAATCTTAAGTGGTTCATGTTATTAAATCGGTTAAGTATGAATTCATACTCATGAAAATATATATATATATATATATAAGAGTTAAGGAATGCAAGCTCTGCAAACCGTCGCTAAATTATTCATGAAATGATTCTTTTGAATCAATCCGATTTTTCTTCAATTGTGTCTTCTATACTTCTATGAGAATATAAAAAATTTAACAAATCTATGAGTAACAAAATTAGATTCATTTGATTATCAATTGATCTAGAAGTGTTAAGATGAACAAGGTTAAGAGAAAAGTGTTCATATGGCTAACTTCGATTAACTTTTATTGAGCCAACTTAATATACACATTTAGGTACGGCTACCCATATCTAAATGAAGGTATATTTCATTTGTGTGTAACAAGCTAAAGACCATCTAACGGTGGAAAGATATTAGCTTGAATCTTAAATCAGGTTTCAACTAATGGTAAATATTGATTGCTTCGTTCTAAAGTTATCAAACCCTGATTTGAAGACTGTATAAGGGAGAACTCTAGCAACTGGGAAACCTAATCTCCATACCTCATGTGTGATACTAGTTGCGACTATAGTCGATTTTCCTTTAACATAGGTTTTTCTAAAGCCATTATAGGTTAGCGACTTAAAGACTTCATTGGGATTCTGACCAGACCCAACTATTTTACCTGTAGTTGCGAGTTCTGATCTTACTTTATGTTATCGTATTGAGTACTATCTTCCCTAACATTTTCTCGAGGTTTATCTCCGATAGGTAAGATATAAAAAGTAATCACAAAGCTCTTCGTCTCATTCTTTGTGATTCCATAATAACTTGTTCTACTAACATATGGTTAAGTTATTGTGAGGTGATTGATATTTCTAGGCTGTTCTTCGGGAATATAAGACCGGATTATCAATTGGTTCCCGTTCACCTTGATTTATTAAAAGACGGAACAACACTTCGTAGGTATTTATGTGGGAGACAGATTTATCTATTCAAATAGACTTTTCTATGTGAGACAAATTTTTTTATCAAGTCTTCGACTTTGGGTCGTAGGAGCTCTTAGTTGTGGGTGAGATCAGCTAAGGAAATCAAGTGCGTAGAGTCCTGCTGGGATTCAGAGGCGTAAGGAACGCGACCGTACCTTAATCAGTGTGAGATTGGTTAGGGCCCAACTACATTCTAGTACGAAGTTAACTTGTAGTAGGCTAGAGTCTGTTACGGCTTAATACAGTGTGGTGTTCAAATCTGTACTAGGTCACGGGGTTTTTCTGCATTTGCGGTTTCCTCGTTATAAAAACTTCTGGTGTCTGTGTTATTTAACAAAACTTCTGGTGTCTGTGTTATTTCTTTTCCGTATTATATTGAAATATCATAGGTTGTGCTTAGTTCAATCAATTGGTAAATCCAACCTTTGGTTTTTGATTGAAATTGATTGACACTTGAACATTGGTCTTTGGTACCATTCAAGTTTTTTCTCATAATAATCAGGCTCGTGGATTTCTATCTGTTTGATTTGTTGATTACATTGAGAAACAGGGATATAACTCTTGGATATATTTTCCTTAATTGAGTCTGACTGTCTAGTTGATTCTCTTGGAATTATATTGGAGTTAGTCCATACAGATTGGCTAAACAAAATATTGGGTGTGGTTGTTAGACCCCCGCTTTTTCAATTGGTATTATAGCAGGCAAACACGTTTAAGACCTCATAAGTTTGTGTTTCTAGCACTCTGACTCTATGGACAGAAACGTTATCTTTATAAATGTACCACCAGTCTTCGATGGCTTGAATTATGTATGTTGGAAAATTGCTATGGTGCCTTCCTTCAAGCACGTTACTTTTAATCATGGGTTCGTGTAGTTAATATCTATGATCCTCCAGTTGTTACATAAGGCGATGTAACTGTTCCAAATGATATTGGTGCATAAGATCCTGCCGAGATTCTCGTTGGCAAAGAAAAATTCTGAAGGATTAAATGCTATCATCCATTATGTTATCCCAGATCTTCAGCACCATGTGACTATATGCACTAAGTCTAAAGATGCTTGGGATATCTTAGAAACGGTATTCGAAGGAAATTCGTCTGATTGGGAAAAACCTTCGTATGGATGATGAAGACTCATTTGATGAGTTTAATCACAAAGTATCTGAAACTGTTAATGCATCTATTGCGTTAGGAAGACTATTCCTGAAAAGGAAATTGTGATAAAAATTCTCAGATCGTTGCCAGCTAGATACGATTCTAAGAAACATGCCATCGTTGAAGGAAATAACCTTGATACACTTTCCAGAAATACTCTTGTTGGGAAGTTAAAGATCTTTGATCATGAGCATACATCCAAATCTGGGAAGGATATTGCTTTCAAAGCACAAAAGAACACTAAATTGCTTGACAAAAGAAAAAGTGTTAGAAACTCTGTTGTTGATCCTATTGAGATTGATTCATCAGATGAAGATCTTGGCAACTCAGTTTCACTGATCACAAGATAGTTTAAATATCTTCTTTTTAAGAGAATTAAACGGTTCATTAGAGATAAACCCAGGTCATCAGTCAAACCTCATGACCGTTCCCCTCCTAAAAACAGAGACACTGTCGATACTGATGATGAGGATATGCCACAATGCTTCAAGTGTAAAGGTTTTGGTCATTTTTCTAGTGAGTGTTTAAATCGTAGAAAATACACTGGGAACAAAGGCCTTGCTGCAACTCTTGATGAAATGTCTGATCAATATGATTCGAACGATGATGAAAAGTCATGTGTTGCACTCCTTGGTGAAAATATTTATTTTGATAATTGTAGCAATACATACATCAATATTGATATTCTTCCTGGAGAAAATTCGTCAACCACTGTGGAAGATAAAATGGATTTTTCCCTGTCTACTGAAAATTCAATTTCACTTGTTTCAGGTACCTCAATTTGTTTAGCAGCATGCTCAGCTGTAATGTCTGAACCGTCCTCCACATTGACATGTTCTTATTTTAATTTTAAGGGTCATGAACTCTCTAAGTGTTACAAGTACAAGCATAAAATAAGATATGTCAACAAACTTCAATGGAGAGCAAATCGATTAGCAAACAAGCTCAAACTTGTTTAGAAGTCTAATTCATCCGAGGTAAGTAAACTCAATACTTCTCCGAAAAAGTTAATTTCTAAAGAAAAAATTAGACCTCTAGGGAAAAGAACAAGGTCTAAACATTCTGTTAAAAAGTGTATTAAGAATTCCGTACAAGAATTGAATGGAGGACAGATTATTGTTCTCCCCAACACAGCTTAACCGTGTTGAAGGTGCATCATGTATCATGTGCCTAGTCCAAGAGACAAGAGTTGAGCACAAATCAGGCTTTAGGAAAAGAAATTTTTTGTTTTATTTACGTTTTTGGTTTTCTGGAATTCTATTGATTTTTCCGTATCATAAATTAGTATTGAAAAGGTTTTTCCTTTTTCATTGAAAGAGGGTTAATATCGACAATTCTACCTTCTTTAGGGTTATGAATTGGTCGTACGTGAATCCTACTCTTCTTATAGGTTCTGTAACCCTGGATTCCTTTTCCTTCCCCGAAAACTCTTTTTATCACAAGATTGCTTATTGAGCTTTAATTGTGTATTTCTCTCACAATTCCATATTTGAATGGAGAATCCAAGCATCATATCTTCTGATGGAAAAGATGTTAATATGATTTCTAAGCCATTAATCATGAAGGAAAAACATAAATCTCATTCCTCTACAACTTTGAAAAGAAAAAGGAAGAATATGAAGAAACCAAGGGCTATCCCCTCTAATCTTCAGAAGTTTTCCGGTGTTCTTGAAGAGTTGAAGGAAACAAGGAAGGAGATTAAGCAAATAAAGGTTATTGTTTTAAGAACTCTTGAAATTCAGAATGCCATGGTTCGACATCAGTCAAGAAGGTTTGTTGGAATTGACTCATTTCTTCATGAACCTTGTCCAATGGTTGTTGACGACAAGGAGTTCGGGGACGACAAAGAATTTTTCAGAGGTCTTAATATCTAGGAAACTTCTTATGAGAATGTATTCTTATGTTTTAAGAAGGATAACTAGGGTTTGGAATAACATATATTGTGATTACACATAGCTATTGCCAACAATTTTCATCTTGCAATGTTTTTAAATTTATTTATTTAAATTCTAAAGTTATTTGAAAGATGATTTTGCAATATTAATCTTTATTGGTTTCATATATTACAAATAATGTTATGGGATATGTGTGTTTATGTCTGTGAACTATCATTGTCCCATATATGTCAAAAGTTAAGTCTATTATGTCATTATGCAAATATTGATGGAAAATAGAATGAACATTTGATTTATATGTCAAAGATTAAGTCTATGATATCATCATGCATACTTTGATGAAAAATATAATGAATCTCTAAAATATTCCGCAATATTGATCTTTCCCTGATCCACTTCTATGTGAAAGTACTGTATGGCTCCATAAGTTTTTTTATGTTGAGCATTTCCGATTAAATTAATCATTGAGGTTCCTTTGTGGTTAATTTAATTGAGTTTTCTGGATACAAATTCATGTTTCATGTGATTTGTTAATGTCCAAAGAAAACCTTCTTTTCTTGTAAAAATAAGGTCGCTCTTGTTGTTCTTTCGGGAATGACATTTTATGGGGGGGAGTTCTTAATTGAACTTGTGCTTAATTGCCAAGTCTTTGTGGGGAGTGCGGTTGTGGAATATTGTAGGAGTTATCTTGTATCTTTATAGACTCCCTGATGAATACACTAAGTTTCGACTATGTGAAATCATCAAAACAAAGTTGATATGTTCTCTTTTAGCCATGGAATATCTCTTTGATAATTTCATTATGATCCCGCGAGTTTTCGTACCTTTGCCAATTTATATTGACAAAAAGGGGGAGAGTTATTTTGTAGTTCACACTACATATACATATGGTTTACAGATCATTATGTAAGGGGGAGTGGTTTTCATTGTGAGATGAAGTATTAACTAAGGGGGAGTGATACATATCACCGTAGTATTATTGTCAAAGTTGTGATACAATTGAACTTTGATGTTGTGCAATAATACTATGACATCGTATAACAATAATTGAGAACAACTGTTTTCTTATTATTATGGATACGAATCTTCAACAACTATGATGCTGAGTTGAACACGTTCAGAATCACTGGAGTACTTGGAGTGACGAAGAATTCAAGGAATGTTGAAGAACCTATGAAATCAAGCATTTGGATGAGAAACTACAAAGTTTATTTATTTTGTAATCCATATGTATTGATAGTTTTGTCACTAAAATTGACAAAGGAGGAGATTGTTAGAGCACTGCTCGGTCGAACTCGCAAGCGTTGCTATCTCAAGATTGTTTGTCAAGTTTAGTTGTCAAAACTATAAGTCTTGATTTCTAGTCTACTTATAGCTATGTCATGGGTTAGGATAGAATGTGTAGTTGAGCTTTAGACTTCACGGCGTTCATCGATTGAAGACGAGGAACTATTAAGGGGAGATTGTGGATCTTCATCAACAAAAGGGATGTGGAGACTTGAACTCATCTATCACTCAGAAGTCTATTCTTTTATATCTCCCATTGAGTCAAAAGTCGTATAGATATATAGACTTTACATTATACACATTTGATATTTCGAGTTGAGTTTAACTCGCTTATATCTTTCTCGAAATATGTGTTGGACAGATTTTTGCTTTAACCACGTTCATCATTATTCTTGACGAACGTCAAAATATGATCATGTGAAAATCACCTGGTAACATCTTACATGATTTGTGTGAGACCGTCATTTGATGTAGGCTCAGAATGTTTTGTATTGATCATTCAATCACTTGAAAATTGCTTATAAGCTAATAGTTTGTGTGAGGCATCTATTGTCATCTTCTAAGAATGTTTCAATGATTGAAATGGGAGTTAAGAGCTAAAAACCATGTCTTGATACATTACCGTTTGTGTAATTAGTGTACGAACTGTTTTGACGGAATTCAGGACCGGAGGTTTGCATACCCGTTTGCAAACTTATTCAACCGTTTAATTCAGGGTACTTAAGTTTGCATACAAGCAAACTGATTTAACTATTGAAGTCGGGGAACCAAATTTGCGTACTCGTTCGCAAATGGTTTCAACTGAGTTCGGTCCGGAGCTAAAGTTTGCGTACCCGTTTGCAAACTGTCGGCTTGTGACTAATGTCCAGAACTTAAGTTTGCGTACCCATTTGAAAATTTAAGTGGTTCATGTTCTTAAATAAGTTAATTATGTTTTCGTACTCATGAAAAAATACATTTATAAATTAAGGAACGCAATATTTGCAAACCGTGGCTAAAATGTTCATGAACTGATTCTTTTGAATCAATCCGATTTTGCTTCAATTGTGTCTTGTATACTTCTATGAGAATATAAACAATTAAACAACTCTATGAGTAACAAAATTAGATTCATTTGATTATCAATTGATCTAGAAGTGTTAAGATGAACAAGGTTAAGATAAAAGTGTTTATATGGCTAACTTCGGTTAATTGTTATTGAGCCAACTCAATATACACGTTTAGGTATGGTTACCCATATCTAAATGAAGATATATTTCATCTGTGTGTTACAAGCTAAAGACCATCTAACGGTGGAAAGATATTATATTGAATCTTAAATCAGGTTTCATCTAACTGTGAATATTGATTGCTTTGTTCCAAAGTTATCAAACCCTGATTTGAAGACTATATAAAGGAAAACTCTAGCAACTGGGAAACCTAAACCCCACACCTCATGTGTGATACTAGTTGCGATTAGAGTCGATTCTCCTTTAACCTAGGTTTTTCCTAAAACCGTCATAGGTTAACGACTTAAAGACTTCATTGAGATTCTTAAGCCAGACCCAACTATTTTCTCTGTAGTTGCGTGTCCTGATCTTACTTTGTTCAATCGTATTGAGTACTATCTTCTCTAATATTTGTTAGAGATTTATCTCCGATAGGTGAGATATAAAAATTAATCACAAAGCTCTCCGTCTCATTCTTTGTGATTCCAAAATAACTTGTTTTATTACCATCTAGTTAAGTTATTGTGAGGTGATTGATATTTCTAGGCTGTTCTTCGGGAATATAAGACCGGATTATCAATTGGTTCCTGTTCACCTTGATTTATCAAAAGACGGAACAAAACTTCGTAGGTATTTATGTGGGAGACAGATTTATCTATTCAAATAGACTTTTTTGTGTCGGACATGTTTGTTTATCAAGTCTTCGACTTTGGGTCGTAGCAACTCTTAGTTGTGGGTGAGATCAACTAAGGGAATCAAGTGCATAGATCCCTGTTGGGATTCAGAGGTGTAAGGAACACGACTGTACCTTAATCAATGTGAGATTGGTTAGGGCTCAAACACATTCAAGTCCGAAGTTAACTTGTAGTACGCTAGAGTCTGTAGTGGCTTAATATAGTGTGGTGTTCAAATCTGGACTAGGTCCCAGGGTTTTTCTGCATTTGTGGTTTCCTCGTTAACAAAACTTCTGGTGTCTATGTTATTTTTTTCCCGCACTATATTGAAATATCACAGGTTATGCGTAGTTCAATCAATTGGTAAAATTGATGGACACTTGAACATTGTCAAGTTGTTTCTCATAATAATTAGGATCGCGGGTTTCTATCTGTTTGATTTGCTGATTACATTGAGAAACATAGATATAACTCTTGGATATATTTTCCTTGATTGAGTCTGACTGTCTAGTTGATTCTCTTGGAATTATATTGGAGTTAGTCCATACAGATTGCCTAAACGAAATATTGAGTGTGGTTGTTAGACCCCCGCTTTTTCAAATGGAAAGATCATGCGAGCATATTAATGATTGTTATTTTTATATATAGTTGCTCAGGGAAATAAAACACGGAGATTGAACCAGACTCCTTATTATTAAATGTCAATAAAGATCATATTTGGCAATCTAGGTAGAACTTGGTTCTTTGACAAATATACAGGTATTTAGTGAGTTAGTGCTAACCAACCAAGTGTAAAGCCTATGATAAATAAATGATAATTCATCACAAAGCGCAGTGAGAAGAATAAAGTCTTAAAGTATAAGTACTCTCATTGTGGCGTGAGGTTTCTCACAAATCCTTGGAATTGTTTACTCTCTTGTAATGAACGTTATAAAGTACTATTACTTAGTTTGCTTGGTAGTCCCCAAAGGACTTGAAATGCAGCATTTGTGTGTGGTTAACTATTACTTATGTCTCTAAGGATTAAGGGGTAAACATATTTATAAAAGTGTCTGATATCCTTTTGTCTGTCAAAACAAATGACTCTAATCCACGGAGTGCGTTCGCAATTATATAATGATTACTGATTTTTCATTAACAAAGAGTTGGAATGCTCACTTATGGATCGATAATCATCCAAAATTGGTATACCCGTATAAGTGAATATTTGATTGGGAAGAGATAAACAAGTAAGGTATTTTTCCCTGCGTACTCACAAGAAAAGGCTCCTTATTTGGAATTGTAGCTATCTATGTTGATGGTATGGACATGATATGTACCCCTAATTAAATAAGAGATTTTACAAGCTGCTTGAAATTCAAGTTCGAAATAAGAATCTAGGGAAAGACCGGTTGTATACCGAGCTTGTGGTATATTATTCCACCAGTTTGCATATGCACAAAGTTTTCATCCAATTTAACAAAGACATGCATCCTGCTAGCACTCCCATGATTGAGGTTCAAATATATGTAAATTACCATTTTGTCTAAACAAATATTAATTGGGATATGAAATTTCCCTTTTTAAGTACAATAAACACATTGTTATACTTGTTATGATGTAGTCATCGACCAAATATTTCATCCTAGCGAACTTGTTAGCTAGATATAGCGCAGCACCGATGGATCGTCTTTGGAACAATATAGTGAATGTAATCATATACTTAAAAGGAACTAACAAACATGAGTTTGTTTTACCCTGCAAATATAAAAAGAGGACTGCTAAAGGAAGTGCAATCTAAAATTTATTGATTGTGATGGTACAATAATCTCTTCAACCACGAAAGTAATCAGGAGGGACATGACTGACTTATTTACTAAGTAATTACCTATATTCACTTTTAGAGAGTACATGACTAAAGAAACTATCTGGAAACTTCTCTAAATTGAATCAGGAGAGGATCCAAGGATATGATGTCAACTATTTCACTTCTGTTAAAGCAATGCTCGGTTGAACCCACAAGTTTTGCCATCTCAATCTTGTTGTCAATGTTAGATGATCAAAACTATATCTTGATTTCTAGTCTACTTAGTCAAGTCTCGGACTAGGCTAGAATTTGGTAATTGAGTATCAGACATCACCCTCGAAGACTGAAGATCAACGAAGAAATTTGGAGAACTTCTGTATCAGGTATGTGAAGACTGAACCATTCTATTTTACTCACTATTTTACCATTCTATCTGTTGAGACGATGTCGTATGTCTTATAGTAGATTTACAAATAAGAAGTTTCGGGTCAAGCTTGTCTTTTTAAAAATCTCGAAATATAACTTTAGTAAAGATGTTCAATGATCCTTAAACAATAGTAGTTCTAATCAATTTATTGTTTGAATTAATTTGTGGTTCAGTTGAAAATTTCCCAAGCAAATGATTTATCATGTGGGAATGTTTCAAACATCATAAGAGAGATTAAACTATATGATATTTCTGCTCAGGGTAGGTTGGAGAACCAGTTTATAAACCATAGTTGTCTGAGTTTCAGAAATATAGGAAGGTTGGCAAACCAGTTTGCAAACCGTGAGTTCAATTGGGAACAGTTCATGAACATTGCGAACTGAATTTTGAATATGGTATTATATGCTAGTTGTTGGCGAACCTGGTTCATAAACCATATGAGTTCGGTAGTCTTATAGGGTTGGAGAACCAGGTTCACGAACCATTGCATCATGACTCGTGAACAAGCCTAACGGTTCACGAATCATTGTACGAACCGTCCCAGTAAATTTTAGCAGATGCTCAAAGATTTATTTTTTAAACACGTTTAACATTGCTAGAACTCTCTCAAACACTTCTAAGACTTCATTGATCACTCAAACACTTATGTGTGTGTATCATTCATGATTAAATATCTAGGTGTTTAAATGAACATCAAGTTGCTTTTAGTTCTTTGGCATACTTTCCAAACCGAACAGTCATTATACATGACTCCAGAACCGGTTCCTAGTGTGTATTATTTTATTGTTTTTTCAAGACCTAAAAGTGTTTGCTTGATTCTCAAGTTATCTTAGATTGAATTCTAAGCAACCCATGGTCCTTGAAATCTATAAATAGGGATGCTCTTTCAACGGGGAAATTCAAACCCTGGCACTTTGTGTTTTAGTTGATTCTAGAGTCGTCCTTTATAGACCTTGGTTTCCTATAAGAAACATAATTAGGTCTACGACTAAAATACTTCGCTTCGGGGATTCGTGAATCCAGGTTCAACTATCTTTACCTTGGTAGTTCGTGTATCCTAATCTTGCTTTTCTATTATCGAGGTTTTCGTAATCTCTTTCAGGCAAGGTAAATAGTAATTACAAAGTTATTTTCGTCTCAGACATTGTGATTCCTCAAGATAGATATCTGAAAAACTGATCTTAATTGATCTTTTGAAGATTGTTCTTGAGAGGTGGTTAAGAATCTAGGATGCTCTTTGGGAGTCGTAAGTTCCAGATTTGTCAGGTTAGCTAGCTTTGTCTATTGAAAACAAACTTCCTCACCTTGATCTTTGATCTAAACGAAAATCAAAATAAGCTTATCTATTATGGGCATATTGGTAAGTTTGCACATGAACCGGTGTACCGGACCAGAACCGAAAAAATCGGAACGGAACCGAACTGGTACCGGTGAAGGGGGTACATGGAACAGGAATATAAATGAGAACCGGTACAGGGAGGGGTACAAGTACCGGTTCTAAGCAAATTCTCGCAGGTGCTGGACCAAAATACCCGGTGAATAATAGCCTTCGATCTTTTTATTTGAATTAATCATGGCTATTGATCCTAGGTATTAGTAGTCATCTCATCTATCGAGAATCGACTGTTCACCACTCATTCTTTTTTTTTATCAGAGTTGAAGAACAGAAACACCATCGCTCACTTCTTATTCTTCTTCTTCACTCTCTGACTCTGAGTCTCTATATCAGATTCACCACCACCACCACCATCATCTGATTTTGGGTAATTTCAAATTTGTTTGATTAACTTAGGGTTCTTAATAATTAGTTACATTTTTAATTAATCTATTTAATTGCATGTTTGAATCTAGTGTAGGGTTTTATTTGAGTTCGATTTGTTTGATGTCTAGAAATGAAGAATTAATGGATTTTGTGATGGTGGTAGTTGTTGTTAGTTCCGAGTAATTGAATATGAGAAATTACAGTCATGAACAGAGTGAGGAGAAGATGGTGGTGCTACTGTAGAAATTCAACAATTCTGATGGGTTAGAAGATTGGGTTGAATTCAAGTGTTTATGGCAACAGATTTGGGTTTTTGATTTTCGTTGTGAATGTGGGTATGAAATTAGAAATCAGATTAAGGAATTGTTGCAGTTAACAAGATGGTTTCCATGGAATAAGTATGGTTTTTTTCCAGAAATTATGTTTCGATTTAGTGAAATTATGAATCAGTAAACCAGGTTTTGTTTAATTGAAATCGGGATGTTTTCTCCTTTCTTTGTTGAAACATCAGTTGCACTCTCTTCCTGTGTGCACTTTTTATTTTTGGTTTTCATAATAAATCAATTTGGAATTTTTCACTGTTGCTTCGTTTGTGGTATTGGTTAACAGGGAAAGTGATGGTCTCAATGGCAATCTCAATGATGAATTTTTAAAATTCAGAAGATGAATCAATTTGTGTGTTGTTAATACCATTGACCTTTTGATGTATTTGATTTACCAGAACAGAGTGTTCTCTGAATTCTAGAATACTCAAAAAAAAACCGGTATCGGACTTATACCGGACCGGTCTTTCAGGTACAAGTACAGGTCCATGTACTCAAATAGAGAACCAGTCAGTAGGAGGTACAGGTACCGGGTTCTTAGGAAACTCGGACCATACCGACCCATATGCAGCCTTACATATTGGTACCAAAAGTCTTCACTTAGGTTGAAGCAACTCTTAGGATGTAAAGGACGTCAGCTAAGGGAATCAACTGCGTAGAGCCTTGCGAGGTTCAAGAGACTTAAGGAGCGCGACTATAACTGAACCGCTTAGAGGGTGGATTCGGTATTAACTACATTCCAGTTCAAAGTCTGATAATAGGCTAGTATCTGTAGCGGCTTAATACAGTTTGGTGTTCAAATCTAGACGAGGTCCCGGGGTTTTTCTGTTATTGCGGTTTCTTCACTAACAAAACTTCGGGTGTCTTTTGTTTTTCCTTTTCCGCATTACATTGTTTATCTTTATAATTGAATTTATGCAAGTTGTACATACTCAATCTTAGTAGATACGCCCATCTAATTTTGGTTGATTACGAGACTCGTTTCTTGTAAAATTCGTATCTTGAAAGATAGATAACAAGTTTAATTACTTGGAAGAATTCCGATTGGATTATTTGGATACGACTAGATTGGTCTTGGATATTGATTTTTGAGATCGTCCAAGTACTCTTCTTAACAATCAGGTTCACAGACTCTTGTCTATATACATACTGATTGAGAAGAGGTTAGAGATGTAAACTCTATACACTATTGTCAAGGATCATTCAGTTGGTATACTTGCAATTGTATTAGGTTTTGTCCATACAGGTTTCCGTACGAAAAAGTTGGTGTTATACTTGGTACCCTTGCGTTTTCAACTTCGAAATGTAAAAATGTGTTTTATTGTTTTTCCCTTCGGTCGAGATTAGTTTATCCACAGGTTTTTTTTACTCAACAAGGTTTTTGGCAAGACAAGCATAACTACACCAATTACATGTTAAATGTTGAAGACCTGAAGGTCGCATTGATATGGGTGAACAATATTAGAATCAGAGAAACAAAACTCGATAGTTTGTCAAGTGAAGCCACTACCAATATCAGTACAACGAAGTAAGGATTGCGTCACAACAATTTTTGACACAAATCAACAAGTGGTACTGATACTACTATTGTATATCAACAATGGATTTTCATCAAGCCTAAAAAACATAGAAATAGTGCCATGTATGGTTATTCAACAAAAGACATATATATTTCTAGACTTATCACGTTGTACTATTTTCCCTTTATCAAGGTTTTATCCCACTGGTTTTTCCTTGTAAAGGTTTTAACGAGGCAACATATGCATGTCCAATTATATTCTAGGTTTTCTTAATATTGTACTATTTTTTCTTAGTTTAGATTTTGTCCCTATGGGTTTCCTGACGATATTTTTGTTGGAAACTAAAAACTGATATTCTCCCATTCAATTCTAAAATCTTTACGTATGTTAGAAATGTTAATCCCAATTGTGCTATGTGTCACCATTCTTTAGAAACTGGCGAACATCACCTGATGCATTGTAGCTTCACTAAATCTATTTGGTCCTTATGTTCTATAAATCTGGAAAATACTACTAGAAATATCAATTCTAGTATAGGATTGTGTACTTTTTGGTTTGATCAGTACCCTCACCAAATCAGTTGGGTCCTTGGGCTGATGTGTGTGCTACATTTGGTGGAATGTGTGGAAGTCACGTAGCGAAACGGTATTCAAAAAGAAAAAACCAAATTCCATGAGGCACTGCTATGAGGATAAATGTGATAGAAATAAAAGAAGACCATAGCATGTGAACTAATTGCTTTCCATAATAGCAACACAAAACTAACTTGAATGAGTACTATGATGCCAGTAGTTGATAAAGGAAACACCATTTGCAGAAGAACTTCAGATAATATAACTCTGTGGAAAGAAAAAGGAGAATACTTACCAGCCATCAAAGCTATGAGTGAACTTTTCAACTTCACGGCGGAAGATTTATCTTTCAAAGCTCACATCCACACCTGACGAAAACTTTGCAAGGAAAGACTAGAAGCACCAGTTGGTAGACTAACTGTGAAGTACACTATTATAGAAAGCTCAACTAACTTTGATTTTGTGGTATCTAAGGTAGTTAATATTGATCTTTCCTATTTTGTTGTAATCGGCAGCAGAACTCAAAGTCCTCTGATTTGGGAGGCATTTATTTTGACAAAATTTGTCTAACTTTCCCGTTTTTTTCCTATTATTAAAAAGTAAATGACCTTAATCCCTTCAAAATTTAAAGATGACCAAGGGATTTAAATGTATTGAAACAACTAAATTGCTAATATGGGATACCAAATTTATGAAACCAGTTTTTTAGCGAGGAAACCAAACCCATATACTTATAGGACTTTCTTGTTTGTCTTGTGTGAAATCCAGTACCCTCAAACCGGTACCTCTAGCAGCCTTGGTGAAACAAGACGGTCTACCAATATGCATTTTTACACCTAACTCTTCCGGGGATGATACACTGATCACGGGTTAAATCCCGTGGTCCATTCCACAAGAGATAAAATCAGGGATCCCCTAAACCGGCGGATTTGCAGGGGTGGGTTAAAGGTGAAACCCACCCCTCTCTCACAATCCCACTGTCGGGATGGCCCGTAGGATCCAAACTCTCGGATGTCAATCATTTCCGTAACTCTTCACTCTTTACATTGATTGATAAATAAATTCTTCATTTTCATCAATTTTCTCTTTCCTTTTAGGAAAAAGTTCGTTCCCCCTTTCTACGTGTCTTAACTTGTAACAGCAAAACAACTTTTTCTTTTTTTTCTTTTTGCTCGATCAACTCCATTTTATTACTGATATGGAAAAAATACATCTCTCAAGAATCAAAATTGAGAAAATTTTACGTCGCACAAAATTACAAGAGCAAAACAACAATAGACTCGCACAAAATTACAAGAGCAAAACAACAATGCTGCTATAACTTGACTGAACTTCTGAACACAGATTAATTATAAGCGACTAAAAAAGGTATGAAGCGTGAATCCTTTTTCGTCTTCAGAAAGCCCACGTCATACAAAGTTTTCCTTCCTTAAATGATCAAAAATTAGATCTCACCCATCTCCCAATTCAAGTTTGTCCAGAAGGTTCTCTATTATACAAGCCATACGATTAAGAGTTTAGTATGATATTATAATCTCACGGCCAAAACCTCATCACATCACCAAATAGGAATTTGTCCCGACACATTACTCGTGCCACGTTTTCCGATGGCATACTGTTAGGTAAAGCATGATTCATCGCTCTCGGACTTATCAGAGAGCTCTAATTCCGAACCTAATCCATGAAATTTTATAATCTCATAATCGTAAAAGGAAAAAACTGAAAACCCCTCATTAATTCTGTTTCTTTGGGAACAGCGCCTGCAAATTCAAATATCCGACCCACAATACACAGATGTAGGGTTTTATTTTATTTATTTCACAATTTTCAGTCTCTGAAACAACCAAAAAAAATGAGAGTCATGGAGGAAGAACAACCAGAAGAAGGGAAGAATTCAGTGGAAGAAGAAGAGAACAGTAAGTCAACGCCGATTTTTATGTATAAAGAAGAAATAGAAGAAATATTAGGGTATAAGTTTGTGAACAAAACTTTATTAGAAGAAGCATTTACACATCCATCATTTTTCGATCCAAGGGTTAGTATACAACCATGTATAAACTATGAACGTCTTGAATTTGTTGGAGCTGCTGTTCTTGATCTGGTTATAGCTAAAGAGATGTTCATATTATACCCAAGATTTTCTCCTGGTAAATTAAGCAGGCTTAGAGCAGCAAATGTGGATATGGAGAGACTTGCTAGAGTTGCTATCAAGTTTGGTTTACATCGTTATATCCGGTACAAGAAGACTTTTCGCATCGATGAACAGGTATGGTTTTTTCTAATATGTATGTCTCGTATTCGTGACATACATACTTGAATATCTCTTTGTTTTAAAGACTTTCTGACTCTTCAGCTTCAGTCCTTGACACACGGACTGGTAGGATTGTGTTTTCCTTTTCAGTTTAATCCGTCTATTTTGTCTTATCTAATCTAATCTAACTCATCAGAGACTGTCTTACTGTTTAGTATTTGCTTACCTGGCGTATGACATGTGATGTCTTGTCTGACTCACCGAAATCTTTTGGGTTTGTGTTGAATAGATTAGAGAGTTTAGTGAAGCAACAGTGGAATACCCAGTGAACTCAAATGGGCTTATCTATGTCCCAAGATTCTTAGCCCATGTTGTGGAAGCAATTTTTGGTGCTGTTTTCATCGACTGCAATTCCTCAATGGACATCACCTCCTCATTCCTCACTGTTAGAAAGGTATTCTCTCTTTTTAGTTTCTCTGGCAAGCTACTGTTTTTACGAGCAGTCCGGTGCTATACCTCATCCTAAATCATGGATGCTTGTGCATGCTAACTATCATCCTAATTGTTAAAAATGCATGTGCTTTATTCATCTACGTGCTTAGAATGCAGGCATTTATATTTATTGATCAGTATATAATAACTTAAGAGACGCACTGGTTTAACATTAGTATATTTTGTATGTTTAGATAATTAAAGACTTGTTAGAGCCTCTGGTTAGTCCTGAAACCATAGAGGAACATCCAATGACTGAACTACAAGAGTTTTGTCAAAAGAACAAACTGAAGTTAAAGATTGTCAAGGACTTGAAGATCAAAGAGAACAAAAAGGTTAGTGTGCTTGTGAATGATACTTTAATAGGGATTGGAACTCACGGGGGTAAACAAGAAATTGCACAGAATAGAGCAGCTAGATCCGCCATAGATAACCTTAGAAGCAACAATACATTTAGCTTTGTCTTTAAGCCTTTCGAAAAAAGAGTAGGATTCCTGAATCAGGAAGAGGAACCTGATCTTGAAGAAGAAGAAGAAGAGGAGGATCATGAGAATCATTTGCCCGATATTGATTGGCTGCTGAAGGTATATGAAGTACAAAAGATTTTAGGGTACGAGTTCAATGATAAAAGTTTGTTAGCAGAAGCTTTTACACATCCATCCTTTTACGATGGTGATGATGAACGCGATATAAACTCAGTGTACAAGAAAATTTCCTATGAACGTCTTGAATTTATTGGAGATTCAACACTCAATATGTTAATAGTCAAGGAGATGTACAACTTGTATCCTGACTTGACCCCTGGGCGATTAACTCGCATTACTGCTGCCAATGTTGACAATGAGAAGCTTGCTCGAGTCGCTATAAAGTATGGGTTCCATCACTGCTTACGTTATGATACTCCTCACCTCGCCAGACAGGTACACGTACTATCCATTTTGCTAGTAACTCCATACACACAAATACTGACACAATAGAACTGTTTACTTGGGCACAATTCAAAGGTGTGTTTTTCGTTTGTATTCAGATAGAAGTATTCTGTGAAGAATTATTGGACTACCCCATGCATTCGAATGGGCTCATTGATGAACCTAAATGCCTAGCTGATCTAGTTGAGGCTACTGTTGGAGCTGTTTTCATTGACAGCAATTTCTCCCTTGATACTGTATGGAAGGTAAACTTTCTCTTTTTCTTCTCACGAGTTCAGCCAGACAACCTAGAGTCCCAGACCCTTAATTAAGTATCACTGTTATTGACTAATGATGATTTGTGTATTTAGGTGGTTAGTGAGATTCTGAAGCCTATGATGGGTCATGAAATCGTAGAGAAGCATCCAATGGCTGAATTGCTAGAGTTTTGTCAAAAGAACAGATTGAAGATTGAGCTTGTTAAGGACTTGGGAAATAACAACAGCACAAAAAGGGTGGATGTATATGTGGAAGACAATTTGACTGGAACTGGAATTCATGAGGTTAAGAAAGAAATTGCTAAGAACAGAGCTGCTAAAGCTGCATTAGATTATGTTAACATGAACAAAAGTACCTTAATTGCTGAGACAAATTCAACAACTTTTTCGTTTGTTGAAAGAACAAATCCAGCTATTGAATCGTCGTAGTCTCATTAGCCTCAGGGCGAAATTCAGAAGGGTTATGTGCCTCCAGTGGGCCCAACTCACTGTGCTTAAATCACTTTAAGTTGGGCCCAAAAGGGGCAAGTGCCTCTCAGTAAGAATGTCTAAATGTTTGGTTCTCTGATCCAGTTATTTACTCTTTGTTGATTAAGTTACACTCAACATGTATGCGTCATACCGTCAATGTTTACCCTCACTTCTTTATCAGTTCTTTTGTATATTCCGAAAAACATTTCCCCCGGTTTCGGCAAGACTAACGGATTTTACTATTTTCGTATCTGTTATAAGATCATCTTCAATGCAAGGGGTTAAGATCTTAAAAAAGCATGCTACATATGATTTAAGACATTTTCCACAAAAATTCCAACTCCAATGTAAGTGTCAAGGTCATAGAAAGTGGGTCTTAGGTTGTTTTGTTAGTGGGAGACAGAAAATTATAAATCAATTTATTTTCACTCATGTTGCTATCATTTTCGTCTCTTGACTTCTTTAGCATTAATTTGACAAAATACATAAACTTCTCTGTATAAATAAGTAAGAAATATACATGGGATGCTCAAAAGAAAACATACAGGAAACTTATTGTTTTTTTTTTTTTTCCTGAAGCATAGATTTTATTATAATAAGTTTAATTTACAACTTATCGTGGGTATGTGGTACCCACAGAGTCTTGAAATAAAATGTGACTGATAAAAGATGGGATTGCCTGGTCCCAGATTTTGGTTGCATAGTTTCCCGTTTGGCTTCCATCCGCTGCATGGTTTTCTAATCCGTCCGCTGCTTGATTTCCTTCCCTGTAGATGTGTTGTATAGCGACTTGTGGGATTTGCCTAAGTCTACTTTTAATTTCTTCAATCATTCCTGCTATGTGCCAAGGTGGCGAGGTAGTTGATGTGATGGAACGCAGGAGGTTCTCCGAGTCTGTTTCAAAAAGGATTCTAGGCCATTGTCTCTCTGATGATGTTCTTGAAGCCAATAGTAAGGCCCGGGTTTCTGCAATTAGTGATGTCGTAATTCCTAGTGGTTGGGCCATACCTATTAAAGTTCGTGCATCAGAGTCTCTACAGACGAATCCAGCTCCTGCAAATCCCGGGTGGCCTCTGGTTGCTTCATCCGTGTTAATCTTAATCTAGTTGATATTTGGAGTGGACCAACCTACCGATATTGTTGCTATTCTTTTATCTGTTATCGGGTGGTTGACTGTTGGTGTATCTCCTGGTACGATTGGGGGTGACGCTTGCAGCGCCAAAGAATATTCTTGTTGTAGTTTTTGTGCCTAGCATACGATTTCTTCTGAAGTTGTTTGTTTTTGTTGGTAAATTAGATCATTTCTGGATAGCCATAGGGTCCAGAATAGAAAACAGAATGAGGAGATTATAGAAGTTGATGTTGGATGTTGCAGGATTTGGAATATGGATGTTTGTGGAGTTAAGGTGAAAGTTGGGGTAGGGTTGGTGTTTGGAGCATTTGAAAGTTGATTGAATAAGATGTTCCAGGAAGAAGTCGCCGTTGGACAATGAATTAAAAGGTGGCATGCTAATTCCGTATCGGTATCGCATCTTGGGCATATGTCTGAGTTGGTCAAATGTATTCGATGTAAGAGAGAGAAGGTCGGTAGTCTTTCATTGATGGCTTTCCACAAGAAAAGCCGAATTTTTGGTGGACATGGTAAGGTCCATAATAATTTGGTAGGTGGTAGAGGTATGTGGGTTGGTTGACCATGGGTTAGACATTTGTAACACGAAGATGTGGTGTAGTTTCCAGATTGTGAGTGTGGCCAGATAATTTTATCTGGAGTATTGTTTTGGGGGAGGGGATGTTGATGATTTTCTGAATTGTTGGATTGGGAATGGTGTTCAATTTTTCATGATTCCAGGAGTGGGAGATTGGGTCGATGATATCTGCTACCATTTGGATTGGGTAGCATTATGTTGGATCTAGATTGGTAGAGTGTGGAATCCAATTAGCCTCTATTGGAGTTGATAAACCATTTCCAATATGATGGAAGATTAAATTTTGCATGGTAGGGATAATTGACGCGAGTTGTCTCCATTGAGGACTGGAAGAGGAGGGTATGGAAACGTTTCCTTGTAGAATTGGTTGTTCATCAAGGTATTTTGCACTGAAATAGACTTCCGCATATGGAGTTAGGTTGTTCATGCAAATTCCAGATTGTCTTCATGAGCAGGGCTGTATTATGATCACTGCTTTTTCTTATTCCTAATCCTCCTTCGGCTAATGGCTTTGTTGCTTTATCCCATCCTATAAGGTGTAGTTTTTTGATTGTTGAGTCATGTCCCTAGAAAAAATTCCTAGTTATACGATCTATTTGTTTGTACATATTTTTGGAGAGGTTTTGTGTTTGCATTATGTGATTTATGGTTGGGGTTAGGGAGGTTTTTATGAGAACGAGTCTTCCTGTCGGAGTTAGGCATTTTGTCATCCATCCTTTTGCTTTTCTAACTAATCTGTGTAGGAGAGTAGTGAAGGTTTGATTTGATGCTCTTCCTTGTTTAAAATGTATGCCTAGATAGGTTGGCGATTTTGGTGTGGTCGGCATATTAAAGAATTGTTGAAGATCATTTATTTTGATTGGATCTAAATTAGGGTGATGGATGATTACTCATTGGCAATATTAATTACCTGCCCTGCAAAGGAGCTATTGGCCTGGAGTAGGGTTTTAAGGTGTTGGTTACTCTGATTTGATGCTTTATATGTGATCAGAAGATCATCCGCATACATTAGGTGGATTATGGGAGGTGCTTTTTGTGATATGTTAAGTCCCGGAACTAATTTTTGGTTTTGAAAGTTTCCCAGGTTTATGGATAGGATTTCGGCACATATGATAAAAATATAGGACGATAGTGGGTCTCCTTATCTGATGCCTTTACTTGGGGTGATGTATCCATGAGGTGTACCATTTATTTTGATGGAGTAAGTAAATGTTGTGACGCAAAGCATAATGTAGTGTATAAAGGCTGATGGGAATCCAAGTTTTGTAAATGAAGTTTTGATGAATCCCCAGTCTAGGCTGTCATAGGCTTTTTGGATATCTAGTTTGAGAGATATTTTTGGATCTTTGGTGGGTTTTGAGGTTCTAATGTGATGGAAGAGTTCTCCAGCAATTGCTATATTGTCGTGTATTGATCTTTGCGGCACAAAAGCACTTTGGAAAGGGCTTATTAAAAAGGGTAGAATAGGTCTAACTCGGTTGACTAATATTTTTGAGATGATTTTATATGTGACGTTGCAGAGTCCTATTGGTCTGAATTGTGAAGGTTTTGAAGGGTGGTCTACTTTAGGTATTAGTGTTATGTTTGTGTGATTCATGAGAGGGTGCATATTAAGATTATTAAAGAAATATTTAACCATCGCTATCAATTGAGGGTGGGTTGTATCTCATAAAACTTTAAAAAACTTACTTATATAGCCATCTGGCCCCGGAGCACTTTCAGAATTTATGGAGAAAAGTGCTTGTTTGATTTCTGTTGTAGTTATCAGACCAAGGTTGACAATCAGACCAACTTACGAAGTAAGTAACTACAACAGAAATCAAACAAGCACTTTTCTCCATAAATTCTGAAAGTGCTCCGGGGCCAGATGGCTATATAAGTAAGTTTTTTAAAGTTTTATGAGATACAACCCACCCTCAATTGATAGCGATGGTTAAATATTTCTTTAATAATCTTAATATGCACCCTCTCATGAATCACACAAACATAACACTAATACCTAAAGTAGACCACCCTTCAAAACCTTCACAATTCAGACCAATAGGACTCTGCAACGTCACATATAAAATCATCTCAAAAATATTAGTCAACCGAGTTAGACCTATTCTACCCTTTTTAATAAGCCCTTTCCAAAGTGCTTTTGTGCCGAAAAGATCAAGGATGAGAATAGTGATCTAGGATGAGCTGAACAACATCCTCCTTTTTGCTAATCCAGTTGTTTTGTGGGTCTTGTAGTTGTTGTATATTGTTACAAGCTCTGTGAATGGTAGCTTTAGTATGGAAAAAAGTTGTGTTGAGATCGCCTAATTGAAGCCACTGAATTCTAGATCTTTGTTGCCAATATGTCGCATGACATTATAATAGTTCTTCATGTTCTATTCTCAGTTATTTTTCTTGAATCAACCAAAGCTCTAGATCTGAACCTATTTGGGAGGCACATTGGTGTTGGGCGTACTTTATCTTGGTTGTTGATTTCTTGATTCTAGTTGGTAGGTGGCCAAAGGTTTCTTTGTTCCATTCTAAAAGAGTTTGTCCTGTTGTAATGAGCTTTAGCTGGAGGTTGAGTGTAGGTTCATTGTCATGTTGTTGTTCCCAAGCCGATTCGACTATTTGTTTGAGTTGGGGATGAGAGAGCCAGAGGTGTTCAAATTTGTAGTTTTTTGTTCCTTGCCAATCTATTGCTTTCTTCTGAAGTAGTATTGGGGCATGATGATATCCTATTATTGGAAGGTGAGTAACTGCCGCATGGGGGTTTTCCGTCCTCCATAGTTGGTTTGCTAAAGCCCTATCTAATCTTTTTAGGATATTATCTTGCCCCATTTGATTGTTTGTCCAAGTGTATGGGTCTCCTCGGAATCCTAAATCTATAAAACCCATCTGATCCATCAGAGTGAGGAGAGGTTGAGATTGAGCATATGTTACTTGCCTTCCTCCTTTTTTTTCTGATTGATTTAAGATGTCGTTGAAATCTCCTATCAATATCCAAGGTGTAGACAGACTAATATTGTTGAAGATTGTTGGAAATGCTTGCCAAATATTTTTCCTTATATCCGAATGTGGAGGGCCATAGATACCCGTGAAGAACCATGGTTGTTCTGGAAGCGGTGGTGTAACTATTGTGTGAACGTAGTTTTGAGATTGAACTAATATTTGGATATTTAGGTTATCATCCCACATTAAGCAAAGTCCTCCTCGTCTTCCAATTTTTGGGATGTTGAAGTAATTATTGAATTGAAGGGATTGTGCTAATCTTCTTATGTATTGATCGTTAGCAAGTGTTTCAGAGAGGAATAGGATGCTAGGCTTGTAAAGATTAACTAGTTCTTTCAAATGTTGAATTGAGAGTGGTAGGTTTATGCCTTGACAATTCCAAGCAAGTATGGTCATAAAAAAAAGATGAATTTTTGGGTGGGCTTTGCAGTCGGAATGATAAGGGAGGTTTAAGTATGGTTTTGAAGATAAGTTTAAATGGGCTTTTGAGAGGATTGTATACTTAGGTTAAGTGGGCTTTAGGAGAAGATAAGAGTTTTGGGGAATTAAGAGATGAAACGGTTAGAATAGGCACATTATAACATCCATCAAAGAGTAATTAGCACAATCAAAGAGGAAGAGATGTGATGAATCAAGAGGATTTTAAGAGTGTTATATCAGGCAAACAATGATTCTGAAGCTACTATAACTATATAGAGTAGAAATATAGGGATTGAACATAAGGATTGAGGATATGCTAAGACTAGGGAAGTTCAAGAGTGCAAAATAAACTTAGGATAAGATGTTGAGTACTAAGATGAGTACATGTCAAAGATACAAGTAGATTTCAAGGTTATAAAAACAATTAAGGTTTCTGGAAAATTAAGATGTTTTGTAACACTATGTTTCAGAAATCAGATGAAACATGAAAGATCAGAATGTAACTGTAATGAAACCTAAGACAAGTAGATTCAAGCAATTTTAAACCAAATGAGGGATTACTGGGCTAAACATGCGAGAGTAATCAGCAAGAAGATATTCAGAAATTGTCAAGGAAAATAAGGAATTCAGAACATACTAATAGGGGGAAACTGAGATTATCAGGAGGTCCTGAAATGAAGAGTTCTAAGTGGCTGATTCAAATAATTAAACTTCACTAAATAGAGGAAACAAGGTGAATCAAAACAGTGCAAAATCAAAATAAGGTGAACCAAAATAGTGCAAGAACAAATTAAAGAAAACCAGAACAGTGCAATACTAACACAGTGTAATATCAGACAGAAGCCTAATGGCAGGGTTATGGACTTTAACTTAAGAAGTGTGCAGTTTATAGGACTTAAGGGGCAGAATTCACAGAGTGGTTAAAAGTATACAATAGCAAGCATATTAACTATATAAGAAAAGTCATACAAGAAGTTTGAGCAAGCAAAAAAGGTGTAGACCACCAACTCAATCTAGAAGGAAACCTGGTAACTAGCAAGCATATTATACATGGTGATATGGATATTAACAGAATGTACCAAAAAACTGAAAGACTAGCAAGCATACAATACTTAGGTTTGGGTTATAAACAGTGAACCAAAAAAGAAGAGGGATATCCACCGGCCCTTGAATGTGTCTTTTGTTGCATTGGGTATGTCTGATTAAGGTAGATGTTGGTGATGTGAATCTTGAAATTCTGCAGGTGGTGCATTAGTGGCAGGTTGTGTGGAAATGTCTTCAATAGAAGCAGTGCTGAGAGTGCAAATGATGGAGCTGATAGATGGAGAAACTATTGGCAGTTCCAACATGTCAGGATTGAACTTTTTAGCTGGCTGAAAGACATTTATCCATTCATCAAGTTCTTCACTAGTTACAGTTCTTGAAAAGTCTGGTGTTGATGACGAACTAATGCCTGTACTATGAAGATAAGATTGATGTTCGGGGTTGAGTCGCTTTATGGGTGGGCTTGGTAACTCACTATCTGAGATGAGTTCTGCCTCTTCTATGTCTGAGACAAGGAAGATTGTAGGACTGAAAGGTTGATGTATCTCAGAAAGATGAGGAGGTCAGTGAGATATCAGTTCAAAACTTTGAGTCTCAAAGGTGCCATTTTCTTCAACTAGCCATGTTTCTGCAATGGACCTTGAAGAGTTTGAGCATGTGCCAGATTGAAAGCCCTCTTGCCGGTAACCTTCCTCGATGAAGAATGAAATCTCAGACTTGTCTTGATCAGAGATAGCCTGGGATTCAATAGGGGTTGAAACCCAGTCACTCCAATCAGTATCTGGTTCTTCAATGTCTACATTGTGTAGCATCTCCTGATGATAGTCATCATCATACTCAGGTTATATGAAAGGTCCTAGAGCATGAAGATTGGTTCGGAGAGGTATTTGTGGCGGGTTTTGTAGAAGCAAAGCCTGGTGGTTGAGCAGTGATAGACGCATTTATGTGTCTAATTTGTCCTCAATGTTTCGTATTGTTGGTACTCGTTTTCGTCCTTATTATGGTGTTTTGTGTATTTTTAGGTATTTTTGGAAAATAAATATTATTGGAAAAATCGGCTCGAAAAATCACTCGGAACACCCCCCGGAGGACACTTGCTATACGGAGCCCAGATTTGGCTAAGGGGCACCCAAAAAAGGCAACTGCTATTCGCACCCCACAGCTGGTTAGGGGGACACCATTTTCTTCATATGAAACTTAAAAATTGGCGGGAAAAATGTGGCAGCTCTCTGAGAATGTTTCTATCGAAATTTGAAGATGTTCTAGGTGGACTAAAGGGCTGAAACTTCATGGGTAGTTGTGATATGTCATAAAACAGCTGGTATGGGTGTTTGTTTCGATCAAATTTGGCTGGAAAATCCGTGACAAGGAATCAGGGCAGCCCGTGCATGAGAAGAATAGTTCACGGGTTTTGGAAGATTTATGCGTGTTCAGCTCGTGTATGATGACTCTAGCAACACTCTGGACCGTGAAGAAGATAAATGAGGAGATTTTGCAGCTGTAGAAACACGTGAGAAGCTAAAAAAGGGAAGAAAATATTCCTAGAATATTTTCTTCACTGCCGAGTTTAATGAAAATTTGTGAGAGTTATGGCGTGATATTTTGCTGCTGATGAGTATATATAGGGTGAGGGGATCATAGAGATGTGAGACGGAGATATTGGGAGAGAAAAAGAGCACCACAGAGTGAAAAATCAAATTTGCAGAGCTGCCATTTCTCCTGCTGGAAAACTGAAGAACACGGAGAACGGACCTGCACCAGCAGTCGTTTTTGAACAGTGACAGCAACTCATTCTGTGGGTCGTAGTTTACAGGCAGACTTAAAAACGCAACAACAACAGTAGGTCTCTTTGTAACGGTTTTTGCAACAGTTATAAGCGTTGCAAACCCGATTTTTATTATAATTCTCCCTTATTCATCATTTGTAACCCTTTGAGCATAAATGAAATCAACTTTTGAGCGTGTTTCCAACATGATGAGCGGCTAATTCTCTCGTAACCAAGGCAATGGATGAATCTATTCACACATGAACAATGGGTAACTATTTCATTTTCTCTAATATTTAATTATAATTCACTCAATCACTGCTTTTGCAGAGTTCTTAAAAGTTTACATAATTTTCTTCATTAGTTGTGATTCAATTAGATAGGTTATGCTTTGGTTAGATAATCTATGCTTAGGGGATACAATTAATTTTTGAGAATATGTTTGATTATTTGTGGATTAAGAAATAAAGGATTCAAAGGATAATTAGAGTTATGAAATATTTGACATCATTCATGTGTAATAGTGGATTCTAGTGTCTTGGTTATTTTCCAATCACTTGAAATCAATTTTGAGTTAAGTTTTCTATATTTTTAAGTTCTATTAAGTCTAGAATTCATTGCCTTCACAAGCCTCAACGAAATCATCAATTTTTGGCGCCGCCGACGCGGGCTTGTCTTTAGGATAGAGTTTTTAGATTTATTTTTTTTTATTTTTTTTGTTCTTCTTTACGTTTTTGGGTTTTTGTCCTTTCCTTTCATATTTTGGGAATTTGGAGCGAAAATTTTTTTGCCAAAGCTTTTGGCGAATATTTAAAGACTTGAAGTAAAAGGCAAAGCGAAAGGAGCTAAAGAAGAAGAATTTTTTTTATTTTATAGAAAAAGAGAGAAAAAAAATAGAGTGTTATTTTATTAGATTGTATTAGGAATTTTTTTTATTTTGTATTTTTCCTTTTCTTTTTGCACTTTATTTTTTGGACCTTTCTTTGGACTTTGGACATTTGGACATTAATTTTTTTAAACCATATGGAAGGGTAGATTAAATATTAAACTGTTTGCAGAGAAGGACGGTGATTACGATATCACCTCATCCCCTCGGGTTCGTACACAACATAGGAGTTGTGGCCCGAGTCGACGACAACGGTTCATCCCCCATCTGGAACGGGAGGTAAGTTTGTCGAAACACTCGCGAATCCCCTGTCAGCGAGTTACTGTATTCCTTCGTTTGCATATATGCTGAGGAGCTGAAAACGGATGTTTTAAATTCCTAGTAAAGGGCAAGGACTGGCCATACAAGATAAGGGTTCGGATTTCATCACCGTTCTCTTCTTGCCCGCCTTAGGAAAACGAAACCAAACGCGAACCTAAGCTTTAAAATTTAGAATAGAACGAGACCTATAAGATAACGAGCTTAGTAGGAAAGTCGTTCGAAATATATTGGTTACTCTTTTAGCATACTTCGAAGTTCATGATGGTTTCTGTGAGTTGAATGCGTGACTGCGCCGCCTTGTGATAGCGGTGAGGCCTTGGGTATCAAAGCTCCACTGAGCTTCCCTCGCCTCAATTCAACTTACTTTGACTCGGATTGATTCCAGAGGGGTTTGCTTAAATTATAACGAATTCCCTTTCGAAGGATTAGAAGCTGGTCTAGAAACTATCTAAGTGGAGCCATCATGCTTTTTGTTTGCTAGAATTCAGTAGGTTTGCTGTGGTGGAGTCAGCCTTGTTTGTGTTTGCATAGAACTTCCCTTCCCTTTTAGGGATTTTCGTTTTTGTTTTGTTTTTCTAGTGTATGCCCGAGGTCATTAGAGAACGGGCTTGGAAAAGAAACACTCTAGGTCGTCTGATTAGTGATAAACCTAGTAGTTCTTCTTGTGAAGGCGGGGAGCTCGAAGACTCTTCTTTAGAGAGCCCCGTTTTTGGAAACTTCAGTTTTGAGAATCTGCTTCTTTGTGAAGAAAGTACTCCTAGTCCTTTGGTAGTGCCAGAAATGGCAACTTTAAAAGCTTTATTGAACCCAACTAGGACCTCTCGTCCGTCTTGTATCAAGTTAGCTGAAACCGAGGCAAATTATGAACTCAAACCTGGGACTTTACAGATGCTCCCAACCTTTTTAGGAAAAGAGAATGAGAACCCCTATTTTCATGTTAGGGAATTTGAGGAAGTATGTAGTACTCTGAAAATTAAAAACCTTAGTGATGATGCACTGAAACTTAGGTTATTCCCCTTTTCCTTAAAAGATAAAGCCAAATCTTGGCTGTATAGTTTGGATTCTGAGTCAATTGAAACCTATGAACAACTTACATCTGCCTTTATACATAAGTTTTTCCCAAGGCACAAAACATCGTCTATTAGGACACAAATTTGTACTTTTGCTCAACAAGAGGGAGAATCTTTATATAGGTATTTAGAAAGGTTCAATGACTTAATATCTCAATGTCCTCATCATGGTTTAGAGAAGGTTAGGTTAGTTCAGATCCTCTACGAGGGTTTAGATTATTCAACAACAACCATGGTTGAGTCCTTATGCACAGGTGGGTTTGAGAATAAAACTGTTGATGAGGCGATGACATTTTTGAATGAAATCGCCAATAAGACCCAACAATGGGAAAATAATAGGGAACCCCAGAAAACAATTCTTCTAAGTAGAGGAAATGTCAATAGGGTAGAAGGATCCTATGAGTCAGATGCTAAAATAGCAGCCATAGCCAAAAGGTTAGAAGCGTTGGAATTAGGTCATTCTAGTGGTACTAGTGGTAGAATAGAGCCTTTTTGGGAAGACCATACTGTTGAAGAGCAAGCCAATGCTCTTTATAACAACACTAGATTCGATAACCGTCAGAAGTTTGACCCTTATTCAGAAACCTATAACCCTGGCTGGAGAAACCATCCCAACCTTTCTTGGTCTAAGGGCCAGAATCAAGGTCAGTCTAGTAACTCTCAAGCTCCCCCAGGTTTTGGCTATCCTAAGAATCCTTCAGCCCCGGCACAGTTTCAGAACCCTTCGGATAAGAAGATTATGAGTTTAGAAGAGTCTCTTGCTTTGTTAACTCGTAACACTATGCAGTTTCAGCAATCTGTTGCTCAAGGTTTAGAAGAAAATAAGATAGGTCAGGCTAACTCTCAGGCTATTTCCGAGTTGAAAACCCAGGTTAGTCATATAAATGAGTCTTTAAGAGAAAGAGGTAAGTTTCCTAGTCAAACTCAACCAAACCCTAGAGGAATTAATGAAATAGGTGAAAGACCATCCGATCATGTAAATGCTATTAAAACCCTTAGGAGCGGTAGAGAGATAGACAACAAGGTTTCCATGCCTAATAGTGAACATGTGTAGTTCACCCTTCTGAGCCAGAGAATGAGAAGACTGATAGAGTCTCCAAAGAGACCAATGAGGGTCCTGCTGAGCCCGGCTTTGTTCCCAGAGCCCCGTTTCCCCAGCTGCTAGTTCCGACTAAGAGGGAGTCCAACTTTAATGATATATTAGAGGTTTTTAAGCAGGTTACTATCAACCTACCATTGTTGGATGCGATTAAGCAGATTCCGGCTTATGCCAAGTTCCTTAAGGACTTGTGTACACGAAAGCGTAAGCTTAGTGTCCAAAAGAAAGCCTTCCTAGCTAGTCACGTGAGTTCCATTATTCAGAATACCACTACTCCTAAGTATAAAGACCCAGGGTCCCCTACCATTTCTTGCACAATAGGTAAACACCGTGTTGAGAAAGCTTTGCTTGACTTAGGAGCCAGTGTGAATTTACTTCCATACCATGTGTACCTTAAGCTAGGACTTGGTGAGATGAAACCTACCCAGATGACACTCCAGTTAGCTGATAGGTCCGTTAAAATTCCTCGTGGTGTGATCGAGGATGTTCTTATTGAGGTCGACAAGTTTATTTATCCAGTGGATTTTGTTATCCTAGATACCCAACCTGTCCCTGACCCAGAGAACCAGATACCGGTGATTTTAGGTCGCCCATTTTTAGCAACATCCAATGCGATCATTAACTGTCGAACTGGTATTATGAATTTGTCTTTTGGTAATATGACTATTGAGCTGAACATCTTTCACATTAGTAAGCTACCCCAGGAACTGGACGACTCGAGCGTAGAAGAGGTGAACATGATAGGCACCTTAGTAGAGGAGTCATTACCAAACACTTTGATAGAAGATCCATTAGAGAAATGCCTAGCTCACTTTGGGATTGATTTTGATGATGATGATGTGATTAATGAGGTGAATGCTTTGTTAGATTCAACCCCTTTGTTAGACACTAGTAATGGATGGAAACCTAAGTTCGAACCTTTACCCGTTCCCGAGTCTACCCTAGTTCCTTCGTTGGAAAAGCCTCCCAAGTTGGACCTTAAACCATTACCAGATACCCTGAAGTATGTGTTTTTAGGCCCCTCTGAAACTTTACCTGTGATTATAGCATCCGACTTGGATAGTGATCAGGAAAGTAGGCTAGTGACTGTCCTTCAGAATAACAAGGAAGCTTTAGGGTGGACCATAGCAGACATTAAGGGTATAAGTCCTATTGATTGTATGCATCATATCTATTTAGAGAGTGACACCAAACCTTCTAGGGAGATGCAACGTCGACTGAACCCTAATATGAAAGAAGTTGTTCGAACCGAGGTTCTGAAGCTGTTAGATGCACATTTATCTACCCCATTTCAGACAGTAAGTGGGTCAGCCCCGTTCAGGTTGTTCCCAAGAAATCCGGTATTACTGTAGTCCAGAATGATAACAATGAGTTAATCCCAACCCGAATGACCACGAGTTGGCGTGTCTGTATTGACTATAGAAAATTGAACAAGGTCACTAGGAAGGACCACTTTCCCCTTCCCTTCATCGACCAAATGCTAGAGAGATTAGCTGGACGTAGCCATTATTGCTTTTTAGATGGATACTGCGGTTATAATCAGGTTCCTATTGCCCCAGAAGACCAAGAGAAAACCACTTTTACCTGTCCCTTTGGTACCTTTGCGTATAGACGCATGCCTTTCGGCCTATGTAATGCCCCTGCGACCTTTCAGCGTTGTATGATGAGCATATTTTCTGACATGGTAGAACGGTTCTTAGAGGTCTTTATGGATGATTTTTCAGTGTTTGGTTCGTCTTTCGATGAGTGCTTGCATCATTTGTCATTAGTTTTGACTAGGTGTAAGGAAAAGAATTTAGTGCTTAATTGGGAGAAATGTCACTTCATGGTTCGTTCAGGAATTGTTCTAGGGCATATCGTATCTTCAAAGGGTATAGAGGTAGATAGAGCCAAAGTTGACCTTATTAAAACTTTACCGGTCCCAAAAACCGTAAAAGGTATTAGGTCATTCTTAGGGCATGCTGGTTTTTATCGTCGATTCATTAAGGATTTTAGCTTGATTTCTAGACCTCTTTGCAATTTGCTTGCAAAAGATGTTAAGTTTGTCTTTGATGATGCTTGTTTAGAGGCTTTCGAGAAGCTTAAAACTTTACTCACTACCCCGCCCCCATAGTCCAGGCACCCAACTGGAACCTACCCTTTGAAATCATGTGCGATGCTTCAGATTATGCTATTGGTGTTGTGCTAGGTCAGCGAGAAAACAAGTTACTTCATGTAATTTACTATGCTAGCAAAACTCTGAATGATGCCCAGTTGAACTATACCACTACGGAGAAGGAACTGTTAGCCATTGTGTTTGCCTTAGACAAGTTTAGACCCTATCTCTTAGGTTCTAAGATCGTAATATACTGATCATGCTGCTTTGAAATATCTTTTCTAAGAAGGATACGAAACCTAGATTGATTAGGTGGATCCTGTTGTTACAAGAGTTTTCTCCGGACATTAGAGACAAAAAGGGTGCAGAAAATGTAGTAGCAGACCACTTGTCTAGACTTGTTGTGGATACCCTTAATGATTCCCTTCCTATAAGGGACAACTTTCCTGATGAACAATTGTTCTTTGTTACCCAATTACCTTGGTATGCGAATATAGTGAACTATCTTGTTACTGGTCGAATGCCCCAACATTGGGGTAAACAAGAGCGTTCTAGATTTTTAGCTGAGGTTAAGCACTTCTTTTGGGATGATCCTTATTTGTTTAAGTATTGTCCAGACCAGATTATTAGGAGATGTATACCTGAGAGTGACCAGTCCAGTATTATTTCCTTTTGTCATGATCATGCGTGTGGGGGTCACTTTAGTTAAGAAGACTGCTGCTAAGATATTGCAGTGTGGATTCTATTGGCCTTCGTTGTTTAAAGACTCCCACAGTTACTGTGTTACTTGTGAACGTTGCCAGAAATTAGGAACCATTTCCCGTAGGAACATGATGCCCTTGAACCCTATTTTAGTTGTCGAGGTCTTTGATGTGTGGGGTATTGACTTTATGGGTCCGTTTCCTAATTCTTTTGGTAACCTATACATCCTTGTCGCTGTAGACTATGTCTCTAAGTGGATTGAGGCGGTTGCGTGTAAAACCAATGACCATAGGGTTTTGATTGATTTCTTGAAAAATAATATTCTTACACGTTTTGGTACACCGCGGTCTATAATTAGTGATTGTGGATCGCACTTTTGTAATGGACCTTTTAGGATTTTGATGAAGAAATATGGTATTACACATAAGGTAGATACCCCGTATCATCCACAGACTAGTGGTCAGGTTGAGGTTTCCAATAGGGAGATAAAATGTATATTAGAGAAAACAGTCAATCCTAATCGGAAAGACTGGTCGTCTAGGCTTACTGATGCCTTATGGGCCTACCGTACTGCGTTTAAGACCCCCATTGGAATGTCGCCTTATCGGCTTGTGTATGGAAAGGCATGTCATTTACCCGTCGAGTTAGAACATAGAGCTTATTGGGCTGTTAAGCAACTAAACTTTTTTCTTGACAAGGCAGGAGCCCATAGGAAACTCCAGCTCAATGAGTTGGACGAGATTCGTATTGATGCTTACGATAGTGCGAAGGACTATAAGAACAAAATGAAACTTGTGCATGATAGAAATATTTTAAGGAAGTCATTTTCTCCAGGTCAAAAAGTTCTTCTGTATGATATCCGCTTGCATCTTTTCCCTGGGAAGTTACGTTCTCGGTGGACGGGTCCTTTTATTGTTCGGGCTGTCTTTCCTCATGGAGCTGTTGAGATCGAGACAACGGATGGTAGTTCTTCGAAGGTTAACATTCAGAGATTGAAACCCTTTTTAGAGCTCTTTCCAACAGGTGATGTTGAGGAGGTCCCTCTAGAGGACCTTGTTTACCCTTGATTGACCATCGAGGCGATTGTATGTTGTATATTAGTTTTTGATTTCTCTCTTCACCCAGGTACTATCTTTCCGACTTCTCTCTTTACATGTTACTTTACTTTTTGGTATTTCTCTTTCATTAGAAACATTGAGGACAATGTTAGATTTAAGTTTGGGGGTGGGGAACAAACTTTTTGTTAGCTTTTAGTTGCAATAAATAAGCTCCAGAGACTAGAAATTTATGCTTATTAAGGTTGGCACTAACTAATCTAAGTGGATGGAAGCATTTTGGTTGTAGGATTTGAGGAACCAATCTGATTAGATGGAAACATCTAAAGAGTCGATTCATAAAAGCACAGAGCTCAGGTGTTAGAAAAAGAAAACATGGTAGTTTCGCCATATCCTCGTGATGGATACATCGAAAGAATCCTGATCACTTCTTTTTATTTTTCTTTTTACCATTGCTAGGGTGAAATAAAGTGACTGAGATAAAAAAAAAAAAATGAGACCAGACCACCAGACCAACCGGAATAAATTCAATAAAGTCGACCACTGGTGCCCTTGTATATGCCAGTTGTGTTGACCTAGAGTTAGGTTTATCAACCACTGGTTCCCTTGTATATGCCAGTGTGTTGATACTAGTCCAGACCAGTATCTCAGTCCATTAGGATAGGTTCACCTTAGTCAACATCATCCACATTTTTCTCTACATCCATCTTCTTAATCTATCCATGTGATTGGTTGACTCCGGTTTATGATGTCCAGAAACTATCTGAGTAGAGCTCTGTCACTTTGTATGAATTTTAGTATGCTTGAGTGCAAACTCGTGTACAAAAATTGGAATTTCGCATCAGGGTACTTCCTCATGTAGTCAATAAGTATGCCAACCAAGGAGATTCTTTAGTGCCTTCCAAGGTTCTGCATAGATAGCTAGGGTTTGAGGTAATGGTTTTGTGGGCACACCTCTGGTAAACCCTCCCGAGATTAACTCGGTTTTATTTATTTTTTATTAGTTTTGCTCGAGGACTAGCAAATAATAAGTTTGGGGGTATTTGATAGACGCATTTATGTGTCTAATTTGTCCTCAATGTTTCGTATTGTTGGTACTCGTTTTCGTCCTTATTATGGTGTTTTGTGTATTTTTAGGTATTTTTGAAAAATAAATATTGTTGGAAAAATCGGCTCGAAAAATAACTCGGAACACCCCCGGAGGACACTTGATATACGGAGCCCAGATTTGGCTAAGGGGCACCCCAAAAAAGGCAGCTGTTATTCGCATCCCATAGCCGGTTAGGGGGACACCATCTTCTTCATTTGAAACTTAAAAATTGGCGGGAAAAATGTGGCAGCTCTCTGAGAATGTTTCGATCGAAATTTGAAGATGTTCTAGGTGGACTAAAGGGCTGAAACTTCATGGGTAGTTGTGATATGTCATAAAAGAGCTGGTATGGTTGTTTTTTTTCGATCAAATTTGGCTGGAAAATCCGTGACAAGGAATCAGGGCAGCCCGTGCATGAGAAGAATAGTTCACGGGTTTTGGAAGATTTATGCGTGTTCTGCTCGTGTATGATGACTCTAGCAACACTCTGGACCGTGAAGAAGATAAATGAGGAGATTTTGCAGCTGTAGAAACACGTGAGAAGCTAAAACAGGGAAGAAAATATTCCTAGAATATTTTTCTTCACTGCCGAGTTTAATGAAAATTTGTGAGAGTTATGGCGTGATATTTTGCTGCTGTTGAGTATATATAGGGTGAGGGGATCATAGAGAAGTGAGATGGAGAGATTGGGAGAGAAAAAGAGCACCACAGAGCGAAAAATCAAATTTGCAGAGTTGCCATTTCTGCTGCTGGAAAACTGAAGAACACGAAGAACGGACCTGCACCAGCAATCGTTTTTGAACAGTGACAGCAACTCATTCTGTGGGTCGCAGTTTACATGCAGACTTAAAAACGCAACAACAACAGTAGGGCTCTTTGTAACGGTTTTTGCAAAAGTTATAAGCGTTGCAAACCCGATTTTTATTATAATTCTCCCTTATTCATCATTTGTAACCCTTTGAGCATAAATGAAATCAACTTTTGAGCGTGTTCCCAACATGATGAGCGGCTAATTCTCTCGTAACCAAGGCAATGGATGAAGCTATTCACACATGAACAATGGGTAACTATTTCATTTTCTCTAATATTTAATTATAATTCACTCAATCACTGCTTTTGCAGAGTTCTTAAAAGTTTACATAATTTTCTTCATTAGTTGTGATTCAATTAGATAGGTTATGCCTTGGTTAGATAATCTATGCTTAGGGGATACAATTAATTTTTGAGAATATGTTTGATTATTTGTGGATTAAGAAATAAAGGATTAAAAGGATAACTAGAGTTATGAAATATTTGACATCATTCATGTGTAATAGTGGATTCTAGTGTCTTGGTTATTTTCCAATCACTTGAAATCAATTTTGAGTTAAGTTTTCTATATTTTTAAGTTCTATTAAGTCTAGAATTCATTGCCTTCACAAGCCTCAACGAACTCTTTAATACAACATCATTGAAAATATCATCAAGCAGGTAGACATCAATGCAGTTTTGGTGCTCATGTCCTAGTCTGTGACAATGTCTACAAAACAGTCTTGGCAGCTCTTGATAGACAAAGTCAATTCTGTTGACGCTTCTTCGATCATTAGGTGCAGTGGTAGCAAATTGAAGTGGCTGAGTAACATCAATTCTAAGACTAATTTTCATGATGTTGTAACCATTGTAATGGTGAGTAGGGTCATCAAAAGCTGTTAGAACCCCAAAGTTTTGAGTGTTCTCTATGACATTGAGTATTCTGGTTTTCTCAGGGAAAAGTTTGTGGAGTGTAATCTCAAAAATTTCAGTGGTGATTTCAAAGTTATCAGGGAGAACAGTGAAGCTACATGGTTGAAACATGAATGCGTCTCAATAGATCACCCTAGTTCCTTGCCTTAGGACAAAAAAATACTCAAAGCTAGACTCAAATTTGATCAAATAATAACCCCTACAAAGCTTGCTAACTGAAAGTTCACCAGTAAGCTTCCATCTATATTTTAGAGCATTTCTTAAGAAAAATGAGTTTTTATTCATTTTTGTTAAAAAGCAACCAACCAGCTGATGCTGCCAATCTGAATCAGGAAGATAAGCATTCCTAGCATGTGAATCAAGAAAATCAGAGTTTGCAACATCTCTAAATCTACTATTAGACATTGAGAGACCAACTAAAAGAAGAACATAACATTACATGAAAGAAAACAGGCAAGGAACTAGGGAGAATGGGAAATGGATGATGAAAAAAATGATTGTTTTGATCCATATTTATAGGTGAAGGGATCATAGAAAACTCTTTAGTTTTTATTTTAAATTTAATTTTAAATTTCAGAATTAAACAAATCTGAGAAAAGTTTTGCAGAAAACGTGGGGCAGAAGAAGAAGGATAGAGAAAAGTTACGACAAGAAAATAGTTCATATAAGTAAGAAACATAAAGAGAAGATGCTTAAAAAAAAGAAAAAAAAAACAAACAAGTAAAAACCGTTGCGAAAAGTGTGAATCAAACTGAAAATGACCTACTTGTTTTGTCTTCCGCAGAATGCCATTCCCTTGATGCTTTAAGCCTTAACAATTACAACCGCTTGCATACAAAAATATTATCATCCTAACCATTACTTATAGCGGAAAATGAGTCATTTGTCCAAATATTTTTAAAACACGGTTCAAATGGATGAGTAAAAAATAGTTCGGGTGAAATGGACACAAAAAAAAATAATAACAAGGATGAAACTGGATTCATCCTGACTTAAACTTAAAAAATAGAAAGGATGAAAGTGGATGCATCCTGATGTAAATTAAAAATAAGAAAAATATTTGAAAATGGGTAGGATGAAACTGTCTACATTCTGACTATTTTATATTTTTGTCCATTTAAACAATATCAAAATCTAACTGTCCTTTTCACCCAAAAATTATTGATTTTGGTCTTTTTAACCAATTTTGTGTACTTATAGCTTGGACCGTCAACATGGAAGTCCATTTAGCGTCCACTGAAATGAAAATTAAGATGACATTCACTTACATAGTTTACAAATCCATAAGGATTTTCCTGATGCACTATCCTTTTCATATGGATTTTCTTGATGCATAATCCCATGTTGTTATTGTTATCTGGAGGATTGGAGATTTTCTTGTGTTTAAGGCATACAATCAACTTGTGATGAACGTGCATCGTTGACCCAACCATCCTATGCAAGTCGCAATTAATATATAATGCATGGAAATTTGTAGTAAGAATAACAAAAGTAATACAATTGATTCAATTATACCTTTTTCTTTGGACGCTTTTTGGTTGGTTGGTTTACCGTCTTGCTAGTCCGACCTCTTCGTGGTTTGCGTTTTGGATCATTCACATTTAACATGTTATCACCTTCTTCACATTCACCACCTTCATTTAATGGATCCACTGTATTTGCTTCTAGTTGTTTTCCCTTGAGTTTCTCGCTTTTCTTAGCTTTGATAAATGTTTCTTGCCATTAGTTTTTTTCTTACAACCCAACCAATCATCGATAAGCGGGTATTCAGGAGTACCCGCTACCCAATCTTCGAGCTCTACAAATTTATTACACAAATCATAGTATTGTTTGCTCGCATCGTTATTTTTCAAACAACTAAATCCGACTTTCATTTTTGTATGACATCTTTTCATATCCTTCCACCACCATCTGAGGGAGTTCTCTCACACCGTCATTACACAACACACTTGAAACATGGTTGCATTGTATTCCTCGGAATGTAAACCTTTGACAAGAATAATGAATATCACATTCTTCTGAATTATATGTCACAAAAAAAATCATCCTTTTGTAGTATTTTTCCTCAAACCATACGTCTTCCTGTATGCTATAGATTTTACCCGTAGGTTTTACCTCGATTTTCATGAAGTTACAATACATCATCTTTAACAATTGTTCTTGAAGTTCTTGAAATTTTGAGTTAGTATACGATTTGCGAACCTGTATCTCCATTGGGTAAGTAGTGACAAAGAGTATACTTTTTAGAGATGTTTTAGCATCCGCTTCCTTTTCTACCTTGTTCCTTTGTGAAAATTCAAACTGCTCCACAAATTGTTTTAGCGTGGTTCTTCCATTTATATACCCATCGAAGAATGCATTTACACCTTCGCTTCTCTGAGTACTTGACATCCCCGCCCAAAATGTATCTTTCAAGTAACATGGCACCCAACAACCACTTTCTTCGTACAAATCATTCAACCATTTATTCTCATACAAATCATACTCGGATAACATTCAATTCCACAATTGTTCAAACTATTCCGTAGATTGTGAATCATACACTGCAGATCTCATATCAAAAATAATCTCACAAAACATATTGTATGAACAAAATTTATCGAGAAGTTTCTTCATCACATGCCACAAACACCACCTGTGTCTAGCTTGGGGAAAAACAATCTCAATGACATTTTGCGTTGCTTTTGCTTGGTCAGTTACTATTGCTTTGGGATCAATTCCAGACATACACTCCAATCACGTACTGAATAACCACACAAATGTTTTCTTAGTTTCATTTGAAATCAAGCCACATCCAAGTAAAATTGTTTGCCCATGATGGTTGACACCAACAAAAGGACCAAATGGCATGTCATAATTATTTACCAAATACTTAGTATCAAAGCTAGTTACTTCACCAAACTCCTTGTAACCTGCTCTACTCATACCATCTTCCCAAAATACATTCTCCAAGTAGCCTTCATCATAACTTTGAATTTTAAAATAAAAGCCTGAGTTTTCTGCAGTCATTTTTGCAAAATATTTCATAGTCGACATTGCATCACCTTGACCAAGTCGTGTGTTTCTTACTTCATTGATTTCATTTCTAAAATCCTTTAATGTGCATCATGTGTATTCATATCCACCACACCCAAGCATAACAGAGTTGAAGTTTTTCACAATGGGAATTCCAGCTTGATCACTGAGATCTACTTGTCGTTTTAACGACCCATCAACCTTTAAAACACCACATAAAACGAGATTCATCGGGATTACGCCCATGATTGTGCTCAAGCATTTCTACTGATATATACCATTTTCTATCACTTACCTCCATCCTTCCTGTAATATAAGCATTGCATCCACTTTTAGATGTCCCCTTGGTTTAGTCTGATTTTGAGTTCGGCTCTGGTGTTCACGTCCTTTTGCACAAGCAAAGGTAACACTTCTCAAAATCCCATCATCTGTCATCCTTCTTGACCTTCTTTGAACTGGAAACCCATCCTTTCTAACATATTCTTTATAAAATTCAAACATATACTCATGATTATCAAAAATCATCCCAGTTAAGGGAGGTTTTATTTCATCACTTTCATTCAAATAACTGTCCCCTACATTGTCTGAAAACAAAATATTACATGCTTAGTGCTTTTATTTTGAAACTCATGCATTAATGTGGTCCCAAAATAATAAAAAAAATAATAAACAAGAAGCAAAATTCAAATCGGAATTTGCTAAATTATTAAAGGATTGTGTGCAATATAGGTCTTGTTAATCTTAATAAACATATAACTTTTAACTTCATCATCAATGAGAAACAGATTGTTTCAAAAAAAAAAAAGTAAGAAATGGATCATCATAAAGATTTATTAGTATATATAAAAATTAAATCATCTTTTTCTACTGTTTGTATATAGAAAAAGAAACTTATTAATGATTTACTTAATAACTGCCCTAGCAATATTAAGAAAAAATAAAATAAATGACTTACCATTTGGATCGTATTATCTAGAATTTTCTTCCATTTTATTTTGGAAGAGAGAAAATTTGGGAATGTTTCAATGAAAATAATTCTAGATCTAAACAGTAAGGGTTTAATATCTTAGTCTAATATTAATTACTTACCTAAATCTTAACCGAAAAAGAATTTTCAAACTTACCAGCTCTCTTTCCTACTTTCTCTCTAACGGCCCACGCTATTTAATCGTCTTCTTTTATAACTCATCTGACAGCTTTTTATTGCCACCTCAGCGCCACGTAATGGGGAAATTCAGTGGGGGCAACATCCGGGGGTACGTAGCATTTTCGAAATAAGACCTCCATCTAGGATGACCTTGACCCCTAATTGTAGATGCTCTAAACTTATGTGTACCTGAAAATAATTTTCGGCACAAAACTCAATTGATTTGATGTGAAAGCACGAACTAAAGATAATTAACAGAGACAAGAATTTAAAGTGGTTCGAGGATTTATGCCTACATCCACGGATGAATCTTCCTAGGGAGAGATATTTTATTGTTTATGATAATACAAAAGTTTTTTTGTTTCCTTCTAGGATTTGATGGTGTATTTCTCTATGTATTTTCTTGTATCAAGACCTCCCTCTTTAGGGTCCAGGTCCCCTCTATTTACAATGTTGAACTTATGAGATAAATTCTAAACTCGAGATAAACTCTATTTCGGATAACTTGGTCAGCAAGATATCTGGAATGTTCCAGAACTTTCCTCAGCGACTTAGTCAGCAAGCAATCCAGAAACTTTCAGAGCCTTATGTCTATGTAAACGGGCTAAACTGTCATGGGCCAGCGGATTCAACTACCAGGCCTTTATTTTGACTAGTATGGTTGACTTTGACCGACACACGTTGACTTTTTGTTGTTGGCAGTCGATTGAGGCTGTCGATCTTTGACTTGTTGGCAACATGGCTGGAAGCATGTTCGTAAACTGGATATTAGATTGGCTAGTAAAGTGGCTGAGAGCATATAGAGTCTCACTTAATAATCCCATGAAAACCCAACCATCACACGGAGTATATCTTACTCCCCTGTTTTACTTCGATTGATTAACCAGCCCAATTCTTTCAATTCTGGAGGACTTATCATCTTTGTTTAGTTGTAACATGTCCATACCAACTCATCAGAGTAATTCAATCTCGCCAAAAATCTTCGAAATGAAAATTAGAAAATCTCGCAGCTGAAATATATTTGAACTTAGTTTTCCCGCCAAAGATTTTTTGCTTCAAACCAATTTTCAACACAATCCAGCAAATTCTACACGAATCCAAGACCATTACCATCCCTGTTAGACTAATCAAGTCTTCCCAATTAATTTCAGCCATTGAGTCTCTTAGTAACACCTTGAAATCTCTAATCCTAATTTTGCCGGTTTGAAAAACCAGTTTCCCGCCAATTTTCAAAAATTCAAAAGGTTGAAGATAAACACCCCTTAACCAATTTTGATGTCCCTTTTAGCAATTTTGGGGTGCCTCTTAGTAATTTAGAAGGTGTCTTTAGCAAATTCCTTGGGTGTTTTTTAACAAGTTTTTTGGGGCGTTTTTAACATTTTTCTGGGGGTTCCCTTATCCAAAGTTGGGTGTCTTTAGTACTTTTCTGAGCCGATTTCTCCAAAAATGTTTCTTTTCCAAAAATACCTACACACATAAAACAATATAATAAGTACAAAAATGAGCACTAACAACATATAGAATTGAGACAAATTAGACACATAAATGTGTCTATCAACAAACCAAATGTTATAAGCCACATCACATTGCAGAAAAAGATGTTGTATAAATTTATCATTGCTACCACATAAGAACACACAATATCAATATTCTGCGCATATCTTGCCATTTTACCTTTAGTTGCAAGACATTATTGAAAACATTTCCAGAAAAAATGCTAAATTTTAGGGGGGTAGCTGTAGATTCCAAAGACTTTTCTATCGGCATAAACTCCTAGAGGTGGCATTGCATGCGCAGGCTCATTAAACAAAATATTATATGCAGATTTAACAGAAAAATTTACATTTCTAGTACATGTCTACCGAATCCGATATTTCTTTATGCCTAGCACACGTCATTAAAAATATCACTTGGAAAAGGAGCATTTAGAGTATTGATATTGCAACTGTTAATGTCTTTATCAATCAGTTGACTCACATATTTCATTTTCGAAGAAGCAAATTCAGTAGCCAAAGTAATACCAAAATAATGAACGCAAACATCAGATCAAATATGAATTTTATCTCCATTAGATACTGTTAGAGCATTCCTCGGTCGAACTCACAAGTGTTTATATCTCAAGATTGCTGTCAAATTTAGTTGTCAAGACGGTATCTTGATTTTTATTCTACAATTAGTTGAGTCTCAGATTAAGATAGAAAATGTAGTTGAGAAACGAACATCACGGAAATCATAATTGCGTTCTACCGTTTGAAGGTGAAGATCAACCGAAACTTTTGGAGAACTTCTTCAACAAAAGGTAAGTGAAGACTGAACCACTTATATCTCAAGTTATATTCATATTTTTATCTATGAGACGATGTCGAATAACTAATTAGACTATTGTAAGCATATCAAGAATTTCGAGTCAAGTTTATCTTAGTAATTAGTTCTCGAAATATGTGACTAAGCTTAATGAACATTTTTTCATACTTGATGAATTTTGGTTAAGGAAAATTTATTGTTCATAATCTAAATTATGATTCAAGATTATCATTTGAAAATAGCCCGGAACAATGATATGTGTCATTGATGTTATTTGGGAATGTTTCGAATTGGTCTAGAGAGAAATATAGAACTACTATTATTTTCGGATACAAGAAAGTATGCATACCATTCTTACAAACCAAGAGAATTGTTATAGGTCCGGAACCGTAGTACATGTACCTAGTACACGTACCGGAGTAGCTATATGTCGACAACAATTTTTGGTGCATACCTTAAAAAGTCTGTGAACTCCTGAACCCAAAACGGTACGCAACCAGTACATGTGCTGAAAAAGATCTGTCGATTTTGGAACCGTGTGGTATCCATACCCGGTATACATATCGGAAATTTTTTTTATGTTCCGGAACTTTAATTTGTTTTAAGGGTACATGTTAGAGCACTGCTCGGTCGAACTCGTTGTTATCTCAAGCATGTTTGTCAATGTTAGTGATCAAAACTATAAGTATTGATTTCTAGTATACTATAGCTAAGTCTCGGACTAGGATAGAAAGTATAGTTGAGCTCAAGAAATCCATGGCGATCATCATACAAGACGAATAACTATTCAAGGAACTGGTGGAACTTCATCGACTAAAAGGTATGTGGAGACTTGAACTTATCTGTCACTCAAAAGTTTATCTACTCTATCTTCTATCTTGAGACAAAAGTCGTTTTGCTATATAGACTTTGATCATACACATTTGCTATTTTGAGCCGAGTTTATCTCGCCTAATCTATTTCTCGAAATATGTGTTGGTAAGCTTTCGCTTTGGACAAGTTCATCTTTACCTAGTGACAAAAGTCATGTTATGTTTCAATCACTTTGAAAATGGCTTTGACGAAAAATGGTTTGTGAATAACAACTATATAACGTCCTCTAAGAATGTTTCAATGATTGAAATGAGAGTATAGAATATATAACCAATGTTGGACATAAGCATTGTGTGGCAACACATATATGTATAAGTACTTATTCCTTGAACCAAAGTATGCGTACTTTGTTGATCAGGAAAACCAGAACAAGAGCTGTGAACTCAGTCCGCGAACCCAGTTCGCGAACTGGTGGAAGTTCTCATCCCGAGAAAATATGCTGGAGTTTGTGAACTCCTTCCGGGAACTTAAGTCCGCGAACTTAGTCCGCGTACTTGAGTTGGTTATTTCTAAAGACGATTATTTATGAACTTATACTTATATAAATTAAGAAATGCAAGTTTGCAAACCGTGGATATAAAGTTCATGAATCGATTCGAGTGAATCAAATCGTTTTTTCTTCGATTTTGTCTCGTATACTTCTATAATATCAAAGCAATTGAAAAACTCTCTAACTAGTTCATTTGAGTCATTTGAACTAGTTATGGTGAAGAAGAATATGGTTGATATGAAAGTACTCATATGGCTAACCATCTGGTTAACTATTGTTGAACCAATAAATGTACATGTTTGGGTACGGTTACACAAACCTGAAATCGTGCATTTCATTTGTGTGGGACAAGATAAGTTTTCGATCTAACGGTTGAAATATATTAGCTTGAATCTAATCAAGTTTTCATATAACGGTGAATATTGAATGCTTTGTTACCAATCTAACATTGATTGCAAACCCTGATTTGAAAGACTATATAAGGGAGAACTCTAGCAACTGGGAAACCTAATCCCCACACATCCTACGTGATACTAGTTGTATAAGCTAGAGTCGATTATCCTTTAACCTTAAGTTTCTTCGAGACCCTGTAGGTTAACGACTTAAAGACTTCATTGGGATTGTGAAGCTAGACCGGTACTACTTTCTTGTAGTTGTGTGATCTGATCTTGCTGTTTCTATCGTACGAGTACAATCGCAAAGATTTGCTTGAGATTGATATCTCTGATAGGCAAGATATAAAAGTAATCACAAACATCTTCGTCTCATCGTTTGTGATTCCACAATATCTTCTTTCACCGCGTCGATTAAGATTATTGTGAGGTGGTTGATAATACTGAGCTGTTCTTCGGGAATATAAGTCTAGTTTATCAATTGGTTCTTGTTCACCTTGATTTATCAAAATACGGAACAAAACTCGTAGGTATTTCTATGGGAGACAGATTTATCTATTACCGTAGACTTTTCGGTGTGATATAGATTTGTTTATTAAAGTCTTCGATTTTGGGTCGTAGCAACTCTTAGTTGTGGGTGAGTCAGCTAATGGAATCAAGTGCGTAGTATCCTTCTGGGATCAAAGACGTAAGGAGCATAACTGTACCTTGGATCAGTGTGAGATTGATTGGGGTTCAACTATAATCCAAACCGAAGTTATTTTGTAGTAGGGTAGTGTCTGTAGCGGCTTAATACATTGTGTGTTCAATATGGACTAGGTCCCGGGGTTTATATGCATTTTCGGTTTCCTCCTTAACAAAATTCTAGTGTCTGTGTCATTTTTGTTCCGCATTATATTTTGTTATATAATTGAAATATCACAGGCTGTGCGTTTGAATCAATCAATTAGAATATCCAACCTTTGGTTGTTGATTTACATTGATTGATACTTGAACATTGGTCTTTGGTACCGTTCAAGTGATTTCTCTTGTATTCAATTAGACTTGCAGATTTCTATTTGCTTGAGTAAAGTTGAATCGAGAAAGAGAGATATAACTCTTTGATATACTTTATTAAGATTGAGTCTAGTTGATTCTCTTGAAAGTTTATTGAAGTTAGTCCATACATATTGCTAAGCGAAATATTAGGTGTGTTTGTTGTACCCCCGCTTTTTCAATTAGTATCAGAGCAGGCAAACACGTTTAAAGACCTGATAAGTCTGTGTTTGTAGCGATCTGACTATATGGACAGTAAAGTCTCTAGAAACGCTTCACCAGGATTAAAAACCAATCGTAAAAAGGGTCCTGATAAACTAGTTATTCTCCAGAAAAAGTTGGATGAACAAATCCGGATCAACTCTGATATTGTTGCAGAAATTGCAATACTTAAGGATTTGAAATCTATCAAAATGCCTTTGGTGGATCTGAATAACTCTAGTAGTTCCTCTATGATGATCAGTCGTAAGTCAGTTTATAAACCACGTTCTGGTGTTGTAAAATCTGATATGACTCAGAACTACTCAGACGATCTTAAAGATGTTGGCCCATGTTTGTTTTGTGATTCCTTTAATCACTTTCAACATACTTGTATATCCTTTCAAAAGAACCTGGATATTGCATGTAATATTCACAAGATAACTGAGCAAACAGTTGCTTCTCTAAATGGATGTACAAAACTAACAAGAAATCCTAGACAGGAAAGGACTGATAGTATGAGAGCTTTTGCTTTAAAATCAACATCACCCTTTCAATGGTTTCTTGATAGTGGATGTAGCATACATATGACAGGTGATCTTACATGGTTTGTTTCTTCTAGTGACTATGAAGGAGGTCTCGTGACATTTGGAGATGGGAGTTGTTGCTACATAAGCAAGAAGCATACGATGAAACTACCCGGCGTACCTGAAATCCATAATGTAGTATACGTAAAAGGTATGACTACAAATCTTCTTTCTATTAGTCAAATTTACGATAAAGGCCATAGAGTTATCTTCAATGCAGATGGATGTGACATTGTAGACAAAACTGGGAAAGTAATTTTTTAGGGTACTCGTGGTAAAAACAACTGTTATCTTCTCGATACTCAGTTCAGTAACTGTTGCAATTTGACTAAGGTGGAATCTACACATCTTTGGCATGAGCGTTTTGGTCACATCAATTATCGTCTTCTACTAAGATCATTAACAAATAACTTGTTAGAGGCGTTCCCAAAATCATGCAAAGATTGATGGTGTATGTGGTGCCTGTCAAAAGGGTAAACAAACGAAAGTTCACCATAAATCATCTCGAGACATTCTCACTAAAGCTCCACTTGATTTAATTCATATGGAACTCTTCGGACCAATTCAACAACCCACGGTTGCTGGTAAGAAGTACGCTTTGGTTATGATAGATGATTACACCAGGTTCACTTGGGTTGCATTCCTATCTCATAAGAATGAAATCCTTGATGAATTCAAGATTATTGTTAAGAGAATCCAGAACGAACAAGGTCGAAAACTAAAGAAAATTAGAAGCGACCGTGGAATTGAATTCAAGGACACTAAGGTGTTTGAATTTTGTGACGAACTGGGGATCATTCAACAATATTCACCACCCATCACTCCTCAAGCTAATGGAGTTGCTGAAAAAAAAAATAGGAACATTCAGGAAATGGCCAGGGTAATGCTCCATAATAAAAACTTACCTTTAAGGTTTTGGGGATAAGCTGTATTCACAGCTTGCTATTTGATTAACCATGTCTACCTACGGTCTAAAACCCTAAACACTCCTTATGAGTTATGGTACGGTAGAAAACCCAACCTACACCATCTTAGAGTGTTCGGAAGCAAGTGCTACATTCTGAAAGATCGAGAACATAGAGGAAAATTTGACATCAAAAGTGATGAAGGTATCTTTCTTGGATATGCTTATGATAGCCGTGTTTTTCGAGTGTTTAATCTCAGAACCCAGGTCATAATGGAATCTGCTAATGTTATGATCGATGATATTAGTAATTTTCATCATGATAATCCTCCTGCTGAATTGCCTCCAACTGAGACAATTGAGAAAGTCAAAGAAATCCCAGATTCAGTAGAAGTTATCCCAACCGTTACTGATCCTGATATTTCTTGTGACGAGGAGAAGAGCACTGATCAGGATACTTCTGTCGAACAAGAACGTGTCCCTCCACGACACCTCTGGGTTCAAAGGAATCATGATCCCAACAATATTATTGGAGGAAGAGATTCTACAACAAAGACAATAGGACAACTTCAAAATATTTATAATTTTGGTTGTTATCTTTCACAAGTAGAACCAAGAAATATTGATGAAACTCTTAGCGATCCCTTTTCGGTGAATGCAATGCATGAAGAGTTAAATCAATTTCAAAGACAAGGCGTATGGGAACTTGTACCTTGTCCCTCCAATATTAATATTGTTGGTATTAAATGTATATTCAAGAATAAGTCTGATGAATTTGGCACAATTGTCAGAAATACAGCCAGACTTGTCGCTCAAGGATATTCACAGATTGAAGGTATCGACTTTGACGAAACCTTTGCTCCTGTGGCACGCCTTGAGTCCATTCGACTATTATTAGATCATGCTTGTTTTCTTAAGGTTAAGTTATTTCAAATGGATATAAAATCTGCATTCCTAAACGAAATTTTAAAGAAAGAAGTCTATGTAGCTTAACCTAAAGGTTTTGAAAACCTTGATTTCCCAGATCATGTTCTTAAGCTCAAAAAGGCATAATATGGGTTAAAACAAACACCTAGAGCCTGGTTTGAAAAACTTACCACTTCTCTTATTAGGAAAGGTTTTTCACGAGGCGAAGTTGATAAAACTTTGTTACCAAATGGAGTGGGAAAGATGTTTTCATTGCTCAAGTCTATGTAGATGATATCATCTATGGTTCAACTTCTGAGAAACTCGTAAAGGATTTTCAAGTCTCTCTTGCTAAAGAATTTGAAATGAGAAATGTTGGTGAATTGAAGTTCTTCTTAAGGTTACAAATTTAACAACATAAGGATAGAATTTACTTATCCCAAGAAAAATATGCAAAGGATCTTGTCTCAAGGTTTGGTCTGGATAAGTCCACTCCAAAACTGACACCTATGCCCACTACTGGTAAACTACATAGAGATGAGAAAGGAGTAAAAGTGGATCAAAAATTGTATCGATCTATTATTGGTAGCCTTTTATATCTTACAGCTACTAGACCTGATATTTCTTTTAGTGTTGGTTGTTGTGCTAGATTTCAAGATAATCCAAAGGAATCTCATCTTGCAGCTGCAAAAAGGATCATACGATATGTCAATCATACTGTCGGGTATGGTCTATCCTACACTTTTGATACTAACACTGACCTTTCTGCTTATTCACATGTTGGTTGGGCAGGATGTGTAGAAGACAGAAAAAGTACATCAGGGGGTTTCTACTATGTAGGACTGAATGTGGCTTGGCATAGCAAGAAACAGAATTCACAATCCCTGTCTACATGTGAAGCAGAATATATTGCTGCTGGCTCATGTTGTACTCAACTTCTATGGATGAAACAAATGTTGGCTGATTATGGAATTGATACTGGAATAATGAAGATCTTTTGTGATAACTCTAGTGCGATTCGAATCACTGAGAATCCCGCTGAGCACTCAAGAACAAAGCACATTGATATAAGGTACCATTTTATTCGAGATCTTTATGAAAATGGTATCATTAATATGGAATTTGTGCCTTCCGAACAACAACTGGCTGATATTCTCACCAAACCATTAGACACTGCTACTTTTCAACACTTACGGCAGTCTATTGGTGTTGTTTTGGTTCATTAGTTGTTCCTGTAACTCTTGCCCCTGTGCTTATCTCGATCTTTTGGGCAATTGAGTTTGGAACTTCAGTAAGTGTTTGCTTCAATTCTACATTTGTTTCCGTAGGTTGATTTTCTGTCAGGTTTCTTAGTGTGTTGTGTCCAAAGAAATCCTTCTTTTCCCTTGAAATTAAGGTTGCTCTTGTTGTTCTTTCTGGAATGACATTTTCTGGGGGAGAGTTCTTAATTGAACTTGTGCTTAATTGCAAAATCTTTGTGGGGAGTGCTGCTGTGGAATATTATAGGGGTTATTATCTTTATAAACTCCTTGATGAAAGCATTTAGCTTCGGCTATATGATTGCATCTAAATAAGTTGATATGTGCTTACTATTGGTCATGAAATGTCTCTATGGAAATTTTCATTAGGATCCCGTTCTTGTACCTTTGCCAATTTTATTGACAAAAAGGGAGGAGAATTAATATGTAGTTCACACTACAAATACATATGGTTTTCGGATCATTATGTAAGGGGGAGTGATTTCCATGTGAGATGGAGTATTGACTAAGGGGGAGTGATACATATCTGTTGATACATGAAAACTATTACCCCTTAGCCGGGCTAGTGTGCCCCCAAAAGGGAGGCAAACCCAACATGAAACATGGGGACTTGGGGACTAAAGCCCAAGTCCATTAAGAAAGTATCCATAAGATGGAAAGGACATGGAAGGAATTAATAGAAAAGAAGAGGTTGTATTAGAGAAGGAATGGCATAAGTAGTAATTAAGGTTGTTTAGGACATGTGGCATGACATCATAAAAGGAAGGGCTTTTGAAAAGTCTATATAAAGAGGCATATAATACAATAGAAGGGATCTCTTTTTCTATCTCTTTCTCTCTCTTGGGAATTGGGTGTGTTGTGACTAGGACTTGTAAAACCAAAATCAAAATCACCCCTCAACATTTGGCGACCACCAAGGTTTTTAAAGCGTGAAGCGGAGCGTGAAGCGTTTTTTATTTTTAGGAAGCGAATCGTATGTTGAAGCGTGAAGCGACGCTTCATGGTTATGTTTTTTTTATATGTATTGAAAATAATTTTCATATAAAGATAGATACATGTAAATAATAATAATAGAACCCCAAAATAATAACTTCATTAACTGATAGTCAAGTCAAGTGTCACAGCTCACAGACTCGTACATGATGTAGCAGTCAATTTTTCACTTTACAAAATATACCTTCTAAGTTAACCTTTGATTATCTCCACAAGTATGCTTCCAGTTCGCGTATCTAACTACCCAAAAAGTATCTGTTTTCATGTTAAAGTATCTGAAGCTTAAACAAAAACATATGCAAAATATATTTGCCGATAAGGCGATAACTACCTATATGTCAATTGCCCACTACTACTAACCACCAAAATATGTTCATCTAAACAGTCATCAAGCTCCCAAATCACAACCATCATCATAAATCCATTCAGTATCACTTTCTGCTTGCATTTGGAGTTTCAATTCTCTCAAAATCTTCCATTTCTTCCATATAGTCTCCTTCTATATCATCCTCTTCAACTTCTTGAATTTCATCTGCATGCACAGCTGTTATTTCCTTCCCTTTGCTGCTCCCTTTACCTTGTGCAAGTTTCATTGTACTTAGGTTCCTCGGTCCTACAACAAAGATGTATCACAGTCAATATACACAAATATTTAATGGCGAAAAATTGCAATATGTCCAGCTTTGTAAAATAGTTGCCAAGATACATTGATGCTATTGATGCTGTCTATTAAAGTCACAAAGTTGTATCGCATAAAGTATATTCTAATGTATTAACCAGATGATATACATTATTACTATGCATTTTCATACCTCTTTTCCGTTTCTTCTTATTTGCCTCGGCTTCAGTAATTTCAAAACACTCATGCACATCCATCCATGTAGGATCTCTTTCTAAAGTAGGATCCTCTTTCTCGGTGATCCATTCATCATCAGACTCCATGTCAGACAAACATATTGGATCATAAGAGTCACCTTCTTCTTGCCTTTTTGTAAACCTTTCATTTAGTCGGAGATTGTACTTGACATAGACAAGTGCATTAAGTCTTTGTTGCGACAATCGATTCCTTCTCTTTGTATGTACCTGCTCGAATTCGCTCCAATTTCTCTCGCATCCGGTAGCACTACATGTGGAACTTAGAACACGAACAGCAACCCTTTGGAGTTCTGGAGCTGAATATCCGTATGAGTTCCACCATAAAGCTTGGATAAAAGAAAATGTAAGTAGTTAAGTATAACACAATTACACGGAAGTACAAAAGAAAAAAATAAGTACTAAAATAAGTACAAAAGTAAGTAGTCAGTAAACAAATACCAGGGTGTTTTTTATCTCTGGTATCCTTGGCCATAACATGACCAAACATCCCCCCTGCATTAGTAAACAACTCTACTTGTTTATCAATATTTATCCTTTCCTTTGCGGATGAGCACATTCTTTTCACGACATCATAAAACACTTTTTTTATATCAAAATTGGCATGAAAATCAGGAGAACAATGGTATCTACATACATAGAGAGAACCTAAATTAGCAAGTGTCAACAGTACTCTACACAATCAGTATTGCATAATGTTTCGAAATGAAAACCAATTCATAAAAACAAAAGTTGTTTACCTGGGATTAAGAAAATATCCAGCCGCATGAAGAGGTCCATGAAGTTGTGTGTTCCACCTCAATTCAATAATGTCCGTGTAAACAATATACCTACTTCTCACGTTCTTGAAATTGACTTGAATTTGTTCTTTTGCCCTGTCGATAGCCTTATAAATGTATCCCATCGCCGGTTTATCATCTCCCTCAACAAGTCTCAAGACTTTCACAAGTGGAGTAACACTTTTCAAGCAACTAATAATGGATAGCCAAAAATTAGCATCACCTAATATAATTTCTTGTACCTTCTTTCCACGCTTTTCTTTGGCATGCCTGCTTTTTGTCCAAGCCTCCGAAGTAAACATCTTTCTAAGTGCGGCTTTCAGAACACGAAAGCTTTTCAGATTCAAGTAGTTTGTAGCAAATCTTGTCGACCCTGCCCTAGTAAGATCCCTTCCATTACCGTGTTCTCTCATTAGATTTACAACCAAAGAACGCTTATAGATATAAGTTGACACAAATTTAGCCTTCTCAACAGCATCATGGTGCATAGGAAGATTTCCGAAGTCCTCAAGCATGAGATTGATGCAATGCGCCGCACACGGATACCAATATAAGTTTTTCCTCTTCTCCATCAACAATTCACCCGCTTTAACATACGGCATACGCCAATGCACCGTCATTAATCACTTGGACAACATTTTCCTCTCCAAGATCAACAACAACAACATCAAGCAATTCAAACAAATTTTGTGCATTATGTTGTATGTCAGACGTATCAATAGATTTAAGGAATACTGTGCCGCGTGGACTATTCACCAAAAAGTTTGTAATAGACCTTTGTTTCTTATCTGTCCATCCATCGGACATCAAAGTACAACCAGTTCTCTTCCACTCTTGCTTGTATTCTGCCAAGGTGCCTTGCACATATTCGACTTTCTTTTTCAAGATTGTGACTCTGACTTCATGCATGGACAAAGGCTTCAACCCTTTTCCAAACTCTCCTATAACATTTACCATTTTCTTAAAATATATGTTGTTCACTGCATTGAAAGGCACCGCATTTGCATAAAAAAAGTCACATATAGCTATACAAGCATCATCTCTTCCTGGCTTCTTGTAATAGCTATTAATTGTGTTTGGTGTTTTAGTTCTATCAAAAGCATCTTTCATCAACTTCTCTTTACCCTCTAACTCATCTTCACCATCCAAAGCACCTGATTCTTCACACTTTTCTTTACCGTTTTCAAAATTTTTAAGGTAGGTAATAAAGAATTGTTTTACTTCTGGAGGAACCTTCTTACATGGACCAACAGCTTTCCTAGTATGTGCAAGATGATTTTTAATTCTATAAACACCACCGGAAAAGTCTATCCCACAATAATTGCATTTCAAAACATGTCTTCGCTTACCAGGGTCTACTGCCTCACAATGCTCCCAAGCTGGATCTTTTGCTGGTGTATTTGATGTTGAACCACCAAAAGAGATTTTGGATTGCCTGCTCTTTTTAGCCATGCTGCACATAAGTTTCAAATTTGGAAGAAAACAGTAAGACAACATTTAAAATTTCAAATAATTAGGTTAAAATTTAACAATACAACAAGCCAAATTAAAGAAGTAACGAATCTGATGAGTGATGGCCTACACGAATTCAAGGTTTTGATACTTTAATACTTTATAATCTACTCCAGTAGCTTGAAATCATTGATTGGATTGATGGGTTCGAATCGTTCGATTATTGACCTTGAATCCTTTGTGCTGTAATGAATTTAAGATGAAAAATGTTACTAAAAAGAGAGTGTTGTTAATTTGTTTATAAACTCTATGTGAAATTTGGGGGTTTAGAATCTTTAGATGTCTCCCATGATTAGAACTTAGGAGAGAAAAGAAGAAGAAGGGATGAATTGGGGATCTGGATTGAAATAAAATACAGGCTACTTGACTTTATCGTATTTCTACCTAATAAAAAAAAAAGAAAAAAACAGCGTGAACCGTAAGATTTGAAGCGAATCTACGCTTCAGAATTAAAGCGTCCGCTTCATTGGAATTCCGGTTCATAAGCAAGCTTTGGAGCGTTTTAGTGAAATTTGGAGCGAAGCCTACGCTTTTAAAAACCATGCCGACCATAACCGGAGGCTCGTGTCTAGCCAGCCATCCATTTCCCATAAAGAACACGCGTCTCTCCTTTTATTGAAAACGTCCCTTTTTCCCTGAACCGAACTTTCAGTTTTCTTCCTAGAAACTCGCCCATAGACGGTTATATCTCTCTTCCTCGGCTGCTCATGCCAGCTTTTCCCTTTAACATTTTCTCACTAATCACCTCCGCGTCCAGCACCTCCACGCCTATGGCTAGATGCACACAAGCGCGCTCCCACCTCATCGCCGGCTGCACCAAAGCACACCAGCACGCTGAGTCGAGGAACCATAACGAAAACAGCTCCTACTTCAACAACAAACGGAATTGTCGTCAACACAGAGCTCGGGAATTAACATCAAGCAATTTCAACACAATGTCGTCGAAAGATAAGTTTCTTCTCAAACCTATGTCAATTCACGAGTAGGTATTATAAAAAAAAACTAAAAGCTTTCGTTTCCAGTAGAACGTTTCGTCTGATTTACAATCGAAATCCAGTTTTGTAATTATCTTGTCCTTAGACTCTTCTGATCGAGTTCCTCACTGATTCGGTGTTTTTACATTCGATTCATTGACCAAAGAGTGGCCGAGAATTGTGTCTTGAGGGAGAGCGCTACAGTTCCAACAGCCGTGTATCAATGAACTGTTGGAGAAAATGAGTTATTTAATAAATGATTTTTTGGTCTTGGTGTGGTTTGATCTCATGACCTAAGGGTCTAAGGATACTCACTCATTTTTGAGTGAATGAAATGGAACCTTTAGTCCCACATTGTGGAAAACTAAAGAGGTGCTCAACTATATTACCATGTTCTCATGGATATGTTGTAAAACAATGTGGGTGGAGCGGGTGGGGTGAAAAATACATGTTTCGGCCCATGCCCATGCGCGTGTACCAAGCACCAAGTCCGTGTATACTTGAAATTATTTTTTGCAAGTTTTTAACTTGATAAATAATTTATTTAAGAGTTTTATTTATGGAAAAATTCCTTTTTTTTGTTTAATTGTTTTACAAGAAACAAAACTCGTTTTATAAGAAAAAACCTAAACCTAACTTGATTTGCAAGTTAATTTTCCTATAAATACAACTCGAAAATCTCTTTTCAAAACACACAAGCAGCGACCATCTCTAGGTTTTTTTCTTCATCTTCTTGCTTTTATTTTCGTGCGGAGTTTTACTTCCATCCCCGTTGCTGAGTTTAAGAGTGGGTAACTTGTATTGTGCTAATACAAGTTATATCGGGCAGTCTTATCCTGGACACATCTTCGCACGTTGGGGTTTAGCATTACTTTAGAGTATACCCGCGAACTAATGTGTTAAGGACAGCTTGTTGAACCTTTGATTCTGCCCTCATCAATTTGTTCGTGGTAGAGTCGTTTGATACGGTTCTTTATATTTATTGTTTGATACATCTGATGTTTCTTCTATTGTTGCAAGACTCCAACAATCTTAACACATTATTATTTCTTGTAACAATGAGAAAGAACGACGTTGAAAGACCACAGGAGTTTAATGGAAATGATTTCAAGAGATGGCAATCCAAGATGCTGTTTTATCTAAGCCATCATGAACTGGATTATGTACTTGTTCCACATGATGAATTGATGAATGCTGAAGCTTTAACTGAGGAGGTGATCGAGTATAACAAGCGGTGTAATTTTCTGGCGAAAAATCATATCATGAATGGTTTGGAAGATACGATGTATGATTTTTACAATGCTGAAGAAAATTTCAGTGCTTATGATTTGTGGACTGCGTTAGAAGCAAAGTATCAAGCGGAGACTGCAGGGAGCAAGAAATTTCTGGTGGCGAAGTTTATGGACTTCAAGATGACGAATGATAAGACTGTTGTTGATCAATTCCTCGAATTTCAACAGATTATTAATGAGATTCTTGCTGAAGGTATGGTCATTGATGAGACGTTTCAAGTATCTGCGGTAATTGAGAAGTTACCAAGTTCCTGGTCTGAGTACAAGAAAAATCTAAGACATGAAACTGGCGAGATCAACATGGTTGAATTAGGGAAGAAGATTCAAGTGGAAGAGTTGATGTGCTCCAAAGATAAGAACGTGTCTTCTGCAAGGGACATGAGTAATAAAGCTCATATGACTGAACATAGATCTTCCAAAGCTGGAAAAGGTGAGAGTAACAATCGTAACTCTAAGCGTGGTCCTCCCAAGAAAGGTATGTTTCGAAAACCAGAGTCTAGCATTACTAAAATTAAGGGTGCTTGTTATGCGTGTGGAGTTACTGGCCATATGGCAGTTCACTGTAGACATCGTAAGGACAAGAAGGATAATGCTAACTTGGTTGAAAAGAACAAGGATGAGTTTTCTGTTGTAGCGTCTGAAGTTAATTTGGTGACCAATGTGATGGACTGGTGGGTAGACTCTGGAACTACCAAGCATGTTTGTGGGAACAGAGACCTGTTCACCTCCTACCAGAGGGTAGGGGAATGCGAGAAACTCTATGTGGGTAACTCATCTGCATCATAGGTTGCAGGAAAAGGAAAGGTCGGTCTGAAGCTCACATCTGGCAAGACTCTCACATTGAATGGAGTTCTTCATGTTCCAGACATCTGCAAAAATCTTGTTTCTTGTTCTGTTTTAGATGATAAGGGTTTTAAAGTTTCAATTGAGTCTGGAAAACTTATAGTAACTAAGGGCAATGATTATGTGGGTAAGGGTTATAAGACTGGGGGTCTTTACAAACTTAATGTAACCTGTCCTGAAGTGAAATTGAATGATTCTTCTGCTTACATGTGTGTGTCATCGAATGTTTGGCACGGTAGACTTGGTCATGTAAATTACAAATCAATGCATAAACTGGCTAGCGTAGGCTGCATACCCAAATTCACTTTAGATAAAAGTCATAAGTGTGAGATTTGCGTAGAATCTAAGCATGCTAAGAAATCATTCAGGAAGAATGTCCAGAGAAACACTAAACCCTTAGAATTGATTCATCCAGACGTAGTTGACATGAAGTCAGTTCAAACTAGAGGTGGTAAGAAATGGTTTGTCACTTTTATAGATGATTATACGAGGTACTGTCAGGTTTATTTGCTTAGAGGGAAGGACGATGCCTTAGAAGCCTTTAAGATATATAAACGTGAAGTTGAAAACCAATTGAATGTTACCATTAAAACTTTTAGGTCTGACCGTGGTGGTGAGTATCTAATTCCAATTGGAGATTTCTGTGAAGAACATGGCATAATACATGAAACTACAACCTCTTATTCACCTCAATCCAATGGTGTAGCTGAACGTAAGAACCGTACCCTTAAGGATATGATGAATGCCATGTTGATTAGTTCAGGATTACCTTCGAATTTGGGGGGGGGTATCCTCTCAGCCAATTACATCCTGAATAGAGTCCCCTTTAAAGGATCAGATAAAACTCCATATGAGTTATGGAAAGGTAAACAACCATCTTATGATTATTTCAAAGTGTGGGGGTGCCTGGCAAAGGTGGCCATCCCTCCTCCTAAGACAAATAAGATAGGACCCAAAACCGTTGATTGTGTTATTATAGGGTATCCTGAGCATTCTAGTGCTCATAGGTTTATGGTTGTGAGTTCTGAAATTTCTGACATAGGGTTGAATACTATCATGGAGTCTAGGGATGCTGAGTTCTTTGAGAATGTTTTTCCTATGAAGCGTGATTCTCGAAAGAGATGTTTAGATGATCCCCTAGAATTTCCATCATCCAGTCAGTCATTACCTTTAGAGGAAGATGAACCAGAAATAGAACCTAGAAGAGGTATAAGGGTTAAAACTAAGAAAACCTATCATGGCTGCATTACATACCTATCCGAGTCTGATCCTCAGACTTATAAAGAATCCATGACTTGTCCTGAAGCTCCGTGGTGGAAAGAAGCTTCAATTAGTGAAATGGATTCCGTTCGAGAAAACAGTACTTTTGAACTTGTAGATTTACCTCCAGGGTCTAAGGCCATAGGTTGTAAATGGATTTTCAAGAGAAAACGTAATATAAATGGAACTATTGAAAAATACAAGGCTAGGTTGGTAGAGAAAGGCTATAAACAGATAGAAGGTACAGACTTCTTTGATACATATTCACCAGTAAGTAGAATTAGATCCATTAGGATGTTAATTGCTATAGCTTCTGTCCATAACCTATAGATACATCAAATGGATGTAAAGACAGCGTTTTTGAATGGTGAATTAGATGAAGAAACTTATATGGAACAACCCGAAGGCTTTGTAGTTAAAGGTTGTGAGAAGAAGGTTCGTAAACTGAAGAAATCTTTGTATGGATTGAAACAAGCATCTAAACAGTGGCATGAGAAGTTTGATCATGTGATGATTTCTAGTGGTTTTAGAATTAATGAATCTGATAAGTGTGTTTATACTAAACTTGTCAAGGATGCCTGTGTGGTTGTATGCTTGTATGTTGATGATATGCTTATACTAGGTACAAACATGGATGTTATTAATACCACTAAGAAAATGTTGAATGAGAACTTTGACATGAAAGACTTAGGCCCCGCTGATGTCATATTAGGGATGAAGATTATAAAAACTTCTAATGGCTATAGTCTGAGTCAGTCTCATTATGTTGAATCCATACTTAAGAAATATAATCAGTTTGACTGTAAACCTGTCTGCACTCCATATGATTCTTCTTGCAAACTCATGAAGAATAAGGGTGTAGGTGTTAACCAACTTGAATACTCGAGAGTCATAGGAAGTCTGATGTATTTGATGAATTGTACGAGACCAGACATTGCTTATGCTGTGAGTAGGTTAAGCAGGTATACTTGTAATCTAGGACAGAAACATTGGGATGCACTTAATAGAGTGCTAAAGTACTTGAAGTACACAATGACCTTTTGTTTGAATTACGAAGGGTATCCGGCCGTCCTTGAGGGATTTTGCGATGCGAACTGGATAGCAGACTCAGAGGAGCCTAAGTCTACGAGTGGATATGTATTCACTCTAGCAGGTGCGTCTGTATCTTGGAAGAGTTCCAAACAGACATGTATAGCTCGCTCAACTATGGAGTCGGAGTTTATTGCGTTAGATAAAGCAGGAGAGGAGGCCGAATGGCTAAGAAACTTTTTAGAAGATATTCCTCTCTGGCATAGGCCTGTGCCAGCTATATCTATACATTGTGACAGCAAATCTGCAATAGGTAGAGCTAAGAATAGCTTCTACAATGGAAATTCTATACATATGCGTAGAAGACATGATTCTTTGAAATTACTAATCTCCACAGGCGTTATTTCCATAGATTGGACAAGGTCCAAGGAGAATATCGCGGACCCTTTGACGAAAGGTTTTCCCAAGGAGATAGTTAGTAAAGCATCGAAGGGGATGGGGCTTAGGCTCAAATAATTAAACTTGCCATGAAGGATACTCAACCTTGCTGACTGGAGATTCCAATAACAATGTTTCGAATGAGACAACTAATTTATGGTGGGTAAAGGTAAACACTATCAGAGAATTTCATTCTCTGTCCCTTCCCTATGGTGTTGATGTGATAGTGTGACTGCATGTGGAGGATGACTTTTAATTAAGTCTTAATGAGTTCTATAGTTTCAATTTAAGATTGAAGTGGGGTGTAGCAGTAAATACTCTTGATGGAACTCACCTATCTGAATGAGGAAGTGGGTCGCTTCCAATGAGAATGGAGCCGATTCTCTAAAGCATTTTGAGAAACAGGATATGTCCAGGGCCAAAATGGACAAAACGGCACAAACTTAGCAACACTTGGAGGATATCATGCAGGATGTTATTAGAATTACACCAAACGCTAGCAGTTCAAGACATAGTTCACTGTCTAGCTAGTAGTTCCGGTAACTTCTCTCTAAGCAAGGTTCAAGACCTCATGGACACCTTTGCCTAAATGGTATTTTCCGTACTCTGATTTTTCGTTTTTTACCGAGATTTCATTCATGTGGGGGATTGTTGGAGAAAATGAGTTATTTAATAAATGATTTTTTGGTCTTGGTGTGGTTTGATCTCATGACCTAAGGGTCTAAGGATACTCACTCATTTTTGAGTGAATGAAATGGAACCTTTAGTCCCACATTGTGGAAAACTAAAGAGGTGCTCAACTATATTACCATGTTCTCATGGATATGTTGTAAAACAATGTGGGTGGAGCGGGTGGGGTGAAAAATACATGTTTCGGCCCATGCCCATGCGCGTGTACCAAGCACCAAGTCCGTGTATACTTGAAATTATTTTTTGCAAGTTTTTAACTTGATAAATAATTTATTTAAGAGTTTTATTTATGGAAAAATTCTTTTTTTTGTTTAATTGTTTTAAAAGAAACAAAACTCGTTTTATAAGAAAAAACCTTAACCTAACTTGATTTGCAAGTTAATTTTCCTATAAATACAACTCGAAAATCTCTTTTAAAAACACACAAGCAGCGACCATCTCTAGGTTTTTTTCTTCATCTTCTTGCTTTTATTTTCGTGCGGCGTTTTACTTCCATCCCCTTTGTTGAGTTTAAGAGTGGGTAACTTGTATTGTGCTAATACAAGTTATATCGGGCAGTCTTATCCTGGACACATCTTCGCACGTTGGGGTTTAGCATTACTTTAGAGTATACCCGCGAACTAATGTGTTAAGGACAGCTTGTTGAACCTGTGATTCTGCCCTCATCAATTTGTTCGTGGTAGAGTTGTTTGATACGGTTCTTTATATTTATTGTTTGATACATCTGACGTTTCTTCTATTGTTGCAAGACTCCAACATGAACTACCAACTACATCAAACTGTACCAGGGCACCTGCGTCCAGACAAGTCTACAACTCCTTGCTTTTGTTGCAGTAGAGCCCGGGGGTTTGTTCTCAGAAAAACTGTCAAGCGCAAAACGAATAAACTAAAGCTTTCCCGGGAGAAACAACTAATCATATCCCCCCACCGAAACTCTAAATACTAGAGAAGGAGAGTTGACGATAGGCGGCTGAGTGTAAAGATACATTGTGTCATACAATTTTTTTTTGTTTAAGTATCTTCCATGAACGAGCACTACAACAGTACGAGGAACCCGTATTTGCCGATGCCCAACTGTTCTTCACACGTCTTTGTCCAATGGATCTACGCGTAAAAGAAACAACCACTCCGTTCTCGCTTGATTATCCGTCATGAAGGAACTCGGGAGTCATTTCAAAGAAACACAGAGCTCTCTCAAGCACGTAACAACTAAGATAAAGCTCCGCGGAGAAGGGAAGCTAATCAGATATGCTGGAATAGGCTTGGAAAAAAAAGCGGGGGAGGAAACCAGTCCATTAGACGCGTGGTCAAATCAGCGGCTTCCCTAACAGACCCTCACCATGTATTTCTGTCGCCACTAATTCCGCCGTTGACAACATCCCCAGCACCTCCCACCTCCGGATCCTCATCGCCGCTTCACCACGCCAGCACCAACTCTACACACGGCAATCCAAGCTTACCAAAGTACGATGACTGCTACAAGCGGTACAGTGCGACCAACTAAGGCTGTTCTTTTCTTTCTCCGCGTCCATGCTTTCTATTAGATATTATACTTGTGTGAGTTGTTTGTGTGTCACAAGTATTTGTGCTTGTGTGTAGAGAGTGTGTGAGGTCAACTGTATGATTAGTATTAAAGTCTTTTTAATAATCCGGTGAAGGTTAACTCTTTAATCAATAAAGAAAACTAAAGTTCTCTCATGGTATCACTCCTTCGATCCTGAGCCATTCTTATCAATTCTGCAATAATTTTTCACACACAACATTTTTAAGCAGAGACGTTAGAATCACACATCTTTCACAATACTTTTTCAGGATTTAACATCCTTTATAAGATTCTTTATTAATCTTTCTTCAGATTAAATTCAAGATCTGATTCTTTTACAACAATTTCTTGGTGCTTTGAGTTCATGTCATCTACAACAATCGTTTACAGGAGAAGAAAAAATATGGGTTCTCAAGCAAATTCCGTTGCACAAATGGGTAATGATTCCGTTTTCCTTTACCAGTATTTCTAATTTTGTTTCTACAAAATTAGGGCCAAATAATTTTTTGTTGTGGCGAGATCAGATGGAATCAATTCTTGTTTCTACTGATTTATATGGCTATGTTAATGGTGAGATTGAACAACCAGTGAAACAGATTGAAATTGATGGAGTTTTAACACTGAATTTACAATGGGTTTTGTGGAGGAAAATTGATTGTTTTGTAACTAGTTGTATGAAGGCCACGTTTACTGATTCTGTGTCTGGTGATGTATTGGGGCTTTCCACTGCAAGAGAAATTTGGGAATTTCTTGAAGTAACTTTTAAGAGTCAGTTCATGGCTAGAAAGAATATGTTAAGAAATGAGTTACATAATGTCAAGAAAGGAAATATGACAATACTTGTGTATTTGCAAAATATCAAGACCATGGCAGATTCTTTAGCTTCTATTGGGTTAGCAATTCTGACTTGACTATGTATGTATTGAATGGATTGGGTAGAGATTATGATAACTTTGTTGTAGCTGCTCATAATAGAGAAGTTCCATATACTTTTGCTGAGTTACGACCAAGACCTCTCAATCATGAACAGTGGCTTCTAGAACAACATCAAGATTCTAGTTCTGTGTTTGATACTCAACATCCTACTGCTCTGTATAGTAGGAATGGTAATTCTAGTAATGGAAGAGGAAAGTCTAAGAATACTTATGGATATAAGAATGCTCCTAGTAATGGTTCTGGTTATAAAAATACTCAAAGTTCTAGTTATAATGATGGACAAGGCAGTAGTTCTAGTTCTTATGGTCAAGCAAATGGTGGTAGAAGGGATTTTTCTCAGATAGATTGTCAGATATGCAGGAATAAGGGACACTATGCTAGTAGATGTCACTTTAGATACTATCCTCCTACTTCTGCAAATGCTTCTTCATCTTCAAAAAATACAGCACAACAACAACAACATGCTTTCAACTCTATCAGTGAAGAACATATTTTTTCAGAACCTTCAACCTCTGAAACTCCTCAGTGGTTAGATGACTCAGGTGCAACAGCTCATATGACTGGAGATGGGACTCTATTACAAAATAATTCTACTTTCAATGGGAATGACAGAGTACAAGTGGGTAATGGTAAGTCCTTAAACATTACTTCCACTGGCACTTCTCTTATACAAACACCTGAAACTAGTTTTAGGTTGAACACAGTTCTTCTAGTACCTGATATGAAACATAATTTGATTTCTGTTGCTAAATTTACTAAGGATAATTCATGTTATTTCAAGCTATATCCTACTGGTTATGAAATTAGAGATTTGTCTTCAGATGTTTTGTTGTCTCATGGTTCAGTGGTTAATAACTTGTATCCCATTCATTATAAATCGTCTTTTTCTACTGCTCCATGTGCTTTTTCTTCTATCTTGTCTGCATCATCTAAAGTATGGCATGACAGGTTAGGACATCCTTCAAATTTTATTGTTCAAAAGTTACACTCCAATAAACAGATTGTTTTAACTTCACCTCATTCGGTAACTTTGTGTCATCCATGTCAGTTGGAAAAAAGTAAAAAATTGCCTTTTCAACTTTCCTCTTCTCATGCTGATAAGCCACTTTCTTTAATTCACTGTGATGTATGGGGTCCAAAAGTACCTTCTTTACATGGTTATAGGTACTATATTCTGTTTGTGGATGATTTTAGTCGACTTCATTGGATTTATTCAATGGAATTGAAATCTGATGCAACTAAGTGTTTTTCTCATTTTAAAACCCATACAGAACATCAATTTTCTTCTAAAATTATTAATTTTCAAGTTGATGGTGCAGCTGAGCTTGTTAAAGGTCCTTTTAAAGGTTTGCTAGAGTCAAGTGGTATTCTTGTAAGGATTTCTTGTCCTCAAACCCCTGAACAAAATGACCTTGCTGAAAGAAAGCATAGGCACATTACTGAGATGGGTAATTCTCTTTTGTTTAACTCTTCTTGTCCAAAAGAAATGTGGTATGATGCTTTTCTTACTGCTACTTATTTGATAAACAGAACACAAACCAAGGTTCTAGATTTCAAGTCTCCCTTTGAGGTTCTTTTTTGTGAAAGTCCAGACTATTCGTTTCTTAAATTTTTTTGGCACTGTGCGCTATCCTCATCTTGCTCATTCAAGAGCAGATAAGCTATCTCCAAAGTCTGTGAAGTGTGTTTTTCTTGGTTATAGTATTCTTCATAAAGGATACAAATGTTATAATCCTCTTTCAAAGAAATCTTATATATCTAGACATGTGGTTTTTTATGAACATCAGTTTTATTTTCAAAGTTCGGTGCCTGACTCTGTTTTGCATAATTCTGGATTACCATCTATTCTTCCTTCATCAGATTCCTCTGCTCCTACTAGTAGTATTGTTACTAGGTCTCATAAGGGAATTGATAAATCTAAGAAATTTCCTGATTTTGTTTCTCATATGTCTGTTAAACATCCAATGTCTTCCTCTTATACATCTTTATTAACCACTGTTGAACCAAAGACTTTTAAGACATCTTTTAAGATTCCTGACTGGAAAGTATCCATGAAAGATGAGTATACTTCTTTGAGAGATAATGACACATGGGATTATGTGGCACCTGAGCCACACATGAACATTTTAGGTTCTAAATGGGTCTATAAGGTCAAACAGAAAGCTGATGGTACTATTGACAGACTGAAGTCTAGATTAGTTGCAAAGGGTTATGATCAACAAGATGGAATATATTTTAATGAAACATTTAGCCCTGTTGTTAAATGTACCACTGTTAGAGTTGTGTTATGCATGGCAATTACATACAATTGGAAGATTAGACAATTAGATGTTAGTAATGCTTTCCTTCATGGATTCTTAGATGAAGATGTTTACATGTCACAACCTCAGGGGTTTATAAATCCAGATTATCCTTCAAATTATGTGTGTAAATTGAATAGGAGTTTGTATGGGTTAAAGCAAGCACCAAGATCTTGGTTTCATAGGTTTAGCACATTCTTAATTTCTTATGGTTTCAAGAAATCAGTCTCAGATAATTCTATGTTTGTGTGTACTTCTAAAGATGGTATGTTGGTGTTACTTTTATATGTGGATGATATTTTACTCACATGAAGCTCTTCCATTTTGATGAATGATTTGATTGTCTCTTTAAAGAAAGAGTTTGCTATGAAAGAATTGGGAGAGTTAGGATTTTTTTCTTGGGTTAGAAGCTGTTAGAACTCCTACTTCAATAACTCTCACTCAAAAGAAGTATACTTTAGAGTTATTAGACAAGGCAAAGTTGTTGGATTCTAAGCCCTGTGATACTCCAGTTGTTAAGGGAGCAAGGTTATCTATTCATGATGGAGTTAAACTTGATAATGTAACTGACTATAGAGCAATAGTGAGTGGATTACAATATCTTACTGTAACAAGGCCTGACATATGTTTTGCTGTTAATTATGTGTCATAATTTATGCATTCTCCATCAGATTTACATCTTCAGCTAGTCAAAAGAATTGTGAGGTATTTAAAAGGAACTACAGGTCTGGGAATTACTTTAACTAAAGGTAGTTTGTGTACTTTGAAGGCTTTTACAGACTCTGACTGGTCTGGTTTTCCAGATACTAGAAGATCCACCTCAGGTTTTGTTGTGTTTTTGGGTCCTAATCTTGTGTCATGGTCTTCTCAGAAGCAGTCCACAGTATCAAAGTCATCTGCAGAAGCTGAATACAAGTGTTTATCTGTTGCTTCTGCTGAATTAAAATGGATTTCATATATTCTTGTTGATCTACATATTAAACTTGATTCTCCAGCTTTACTTCTCTGTGACAATACTAGTGCTTTGGTTTTGGCTACTAATCCTGTTTTTCATGCCAGGACAAAACATATAGAGATTCAATATCATACAGTAAGAGAGTTGGTGGATGAAGGCTTCTTGGTGTTGCAGCATATTGCTTCTGAAAATCAAATTGCAGACTTATTCACTAAGGGTTTATGCTACCCAACATTCTCCAGATTACTTAGACAACTGTTACATGTTTCTTCTGTTGCCTCATCATCAAATTCTTCAGTGTGTCTTTCTCCAGTTAAAGAATAATTTTCCTATTCAGTAGATGTTACTTTGTGTTTTTCAATCTGTTACTTTGGCTGCTAGTATCAGATTGAAGGGAGTGTATTAGATATTATACTTGTGTGAGTTGTTTGTGTGTCACAAGTATTTGTGCTTGTGTGTAAAGAGTGTGTGAGGCCAACTGTATGATTAGTATTAAAGGCTTTGTAATAATCCTGTGAAGGTTAACTCTTTAATTAATAAAAAAAACTAAAGTTCTCTGTCCGGGGGATTTGAGATGCTGAATCAGGAGTTTAGGGGAGAGAGCCTGCTACCAATTATCACACCAAGTAAAGCTTATATTTTGTCACCATTCCAATCCAAAAGCGGCGCATACAAGACCAAGAGAGGGACGCGGCTATTGTTTCTCTGGAGCACCACCTTGGTATCTCTAACCTTGTCTATTTTTATTTCCGATGTTACAGCTGTTTGATAAAAATTGAGATAGACGACATGTATTTTCTTAACTAGGTAATTATTTATGAACACATGACACCCATTTAGGGGCAGAATACATCTACACGTTTCATAGGTATACAGCTAGTAAAGCATGAACCGGGGATGCCATCCGCGTCGTCGCATGTATACGGTGTTAACTCATTAGCGTAACAAGGCTTTTTACTACTTTTTGAATCTTCGATCAATTTCGTATCTTATATGTTAAAATTTGTATATGTACATATCATTAAAAGCGCGCCCGAAGCTCTTGATTAAAACATGTGTCTGAAAAACGCTTGTTTGTTTTTACTGCATCTTCTGTACTCATTAGCTGTTTAATAAATTATTTCTTCGAGCATGGTGTCTTTCCAAAAATCTCACATGTGTAGTTAATTAAATCCTAGAATATTTATGCGTAAGCTACAACTTAGTTCTACATCGATATTTTCTTTCTGTACGTCATCTAGTTGCATCACCACTCCATTAATTTAACATAGCATGTATAAAGCGCTTAGATTCTTATAAAGCATGATATCATCTTGTCGTGAAATCCATGATCTGTTATGTAACCAAAAATAAATAAATCTGGTAACGTGTTTCGGACACCATACTAGCAAGGGTCCATAAAAGCCACCTGAACAAAAATTTACAAAAGGTTGCGGGAATGCCAATGGCACCCGATCAACCGATAAAAGACTGTGGGAACGCCAATGACACCCTCGGCTGACAAAAGGTTGCGGGAACGCCAATGGCACCCGATCGGTTGACCAAAGGCTGCGGGAACGCCAATGGAACCCGATCGGCTGACAAATTCACTAAAGGTTGCGGGAACGCCAATAGCACCCGATCGACTGACAAAAGGCTGCGGGAACGCCAATGGCACCCGATCGGCTGACAAATTCAATAAAGGTTGCGGGAATGCCAATGGCGCCCGATCGACTAACAAATTTACTAAAGGTTGTAGGAATGCTAATGGCGCCTGATCCACTGACAAAAAGGTTGCGGGAATGCCAATGGCGCCCGATCGAATGACAAAAGGCTGCGGGAACACCAATGGCACCCGATCGGCTGAAAAATTTACTAAAGGTTGCAGGAGTGCCAATGGCGCCTGATCGACTGACAAAAGGTTGCGGGAATGCCAATGGCGCCCGATCGACCGAGAAAAGGCTGCGGGAACGCCAATGGCACCCGATCGGCTGACAAATTTACTAAAGGTTGCAGGAATGCCAATGGCGCCTGATCGACTGAAAAAAGGTTGCGAGAATGCCAATGGCGCCCGATCGACTGACAAAAGGCTGCGGGAATGCCAATGGCGCCCGATTGGCCAACAAATTTACTAAAGGTCACAGGAATGCCTATGGCGCATGATCTACTTACAAAAGGTTGCGGGAATGCCAATGGCGCCCGATCGACTGACAAAAGGCTGCGGAAACGCCAATGGCACCCGATCGGCTGACAAATTTACAAAAGATTACGGGAATGCTAATGGCGCCCGATCGACTAACGCAAGGCCACGGGAATGCCAATGGCACCCGACTGGCTGACAAATTTACTAAAAGATGCATGAGCGCCAAAGTCACCTGATTAACCAATTGAAAGACCACGGGAATGCCAATAGCACCTGATTAACCAATTTAACATATACACTCGCCCTCCCAGTTCCCAGTTGAGAAAAACAGAGGGGGAGTAGGCGCGTTTAACATACATTTCTCCCTCCCAACCCCCATTGGGAAAAACGAAGGGGGGAGTAGGCGCGTTTAACATACATCCCGCCCTCTGAATCCCCACCAAGTAAAAAGAGGGGAGAGTAGGCGCGTTTAACATATTTTGGGCAATTGAGTTTGGAACTTCAGTAAGTGTTTGCTTCAATTCTGCATTTGTTTCCGTAGGTTGATTTTCTGTCAGGTTTCTAAGTGTGTTGTGTCCAAAAAAAATCCTTTTTTTCTCTTGAAATTAAGGTCTCTCTTGTTGTTCTTTCGGGAATGACATTTTATGGGGGAGAGTTCTTAACTGAACTTGTGCTTAATTGCAAAATCTTTGTGGGGAGTGCGGTTGTGGAATATTATAGGGGTTATCTTGTATTTTTATAAACTCCTTGATGAATGCATTTATCTTCGGCTATATGATTGCATCTAAATAAGTTGATATGTGCTTACTTTTGGTCATGAAATGTCTCTATGGAAGTTTTCATTAGGATCCCGTTCTTGTACCTTTGCCAATTTTATTGACAAAAAGGGGAGAGAATTTATATGTAGTTCACACTACAAATACATATGGTTTTCGGATCATTATGTAAGGGGGAGTGGTTTCCATGTAAGATGTAGTATTGGCTAAGGAGGAATGATACATATCACCATAGTATTGTTGTCGAAGTTGTGATACAATTGAACTTTGATGTTGCATAATGATACTATGACACTGTATAATAATGATCGAGAATTATGTTTTCTCATTGTTATAGCTACGGATTTTCAACAACGATGATGCTAAACTTACAACCTTTAGAATCATTGGAGTACTTGGAAGTGAAGAATATTTCGAGTAATGTTGAAGATTAGGCATGTGGAATAGGAGGTCCAAAAGTTTATTTATTTATTTTTGTATTCCATATGTATTAATAATTTTGCCACTAAAATTGACAAAGGGGGAGATTGTTAGAGCACTGCTCGGTCAAACTCGCACGCGTTGCTATCTCAAGCATGTTTGTCAATGTTAGTGATCAAAACTATAAGTCTTGATTTCTAGTCTACTATAGCTAAGTTTCGGACTAGGATAGAAAGTGTAGTTGAGATCAAGAACTCCATGGAGATCACCATACAAGACGAAGAACTATTCAAGGAACTGGTGGAACTTCATCAACTAAAAGGTATGTGGAGACTTGAACTTATCTATCACTCAAAATTCTATCTACTCTATCTCCTATCTTGAGACAAAAGTCGTTTTTCTATATAGACTTTGATTCTACACATTTACTATTTCGAGCCGAGTTTATCTCGCCTATCTATTTCTCGAAATATGTGTTGGTAAGCTTTCGCTTTGGACAAGTTCATCTTTACCTAGTAACGAAAGTCATGTTATGTTTCAATCACTTTGAAAATGGCTTTGATGAAAAATGGTTTGTGAATAGCAACTATATAACGTCCTCTAAGAATGTTTCAATGATTGAAATGAGAGTTTAGAATATATAACCAATGTTGGATATAAGCATTGTGTGGCAACACAAATATGTATAAGTCCTTATTCCTTGAAACAAAGTATGCGTACTTTGTTGATCAGGAAAACCGGAACAATAGCTGTGAACTCAGTCCGCGAACTGGCGGAAGTTCTCATCCCGAGAAAATCTGCTGGAGTTTGTGAACTCCTTCCGGGAACTTAAGTCCGCGTACTTGAGTTGGTTATTTTTAAAGACGATTATTTATGAACTTATACTTATATAAATTAAGGAATGCAAGTTTGCAAACCGTGGCTATAAAGTTCATGAATCGATTCGAGTGAATCAAATCGTTTTTTCTTCTATTGTGTCTTGTATACTTCTATAAGATCTAACTAATTGAACAACTCTCTCACCAGTTCATTTGAGTCATTTGAACTAGTTATGGTGAAGAAGATTATGGTTGATATGAAAGAACTCATATGGCTAACCATTTGGTTAACTATTGTTAAACCAACAAATGTACATGTTTGGGTACGGTTACACAAATCTAAAATCATGCATTTCATTTGTGTGTAACAAGCTAAGTTTTCGATCCAAAGGTTGAAAGATATTAGATTGAATATAATCAGGTTTTCATCTAACGGTGAATATTGAATGCTTTGTTACTAAGCTAACATTGATTGCAAACCCTGATTTGAAAGACTATATAAGGGAGAACTCTAACAACTGGGAAACCTAATCCCCACACCTCTTGTGTGATACTAGTTGTATTAGCTAGAGTCGATTCTCCTTTAACCTTGGATTTCTTCTTGAAAACCAGGTTAACGACTTAAAAACTTCATTGGGATTGTGAAGCCAGACCGATAATACTTTCTTGTAGTTGTGTGATCCGATCTTGTTGTTTCTATCGTACGAGAACAATCACAAAGATTGGCTTGAGATTGATATCTCCTATAGGCAAGATATAAAAGTAATCACAAACATCTTCGTCTCATCGTTTGTGATTCCACAATATCTTCATTCGCCGCGTCAATTAAGATTATTGTGAGGTGATTGATAATACTGAGTTGTTCTTCGGGAATATAAGTATGCTTTATGAATTGGTTCATGTTCACCTTGATTTATCAAAATATATAACAAAACTCGCAGGTATTTCTGTGGGAGACATATTTATCTATTAACGTAGACTTTTCTGTGTGATACATATTTGTTTATTAAAGTCTTCGACTTTGGGTCGTAGCAACTCTTAGTTGTGGGTGAGATCATCTAAGGGAATCAAGTGCGTAATATCCTGATGGGATCAGAGACGTAAGGAGCATAACTGTACCTTGTATCAGTGTGAGATTTGGGGTTCAACTACAGTCCAGACCGAAGTTAGTTTGTAGTAGGCTAGTGTCTGTAGCGGCTTAATACAGTGTGTGTTCAATCTGGACTAGGTCCCGGGGTTTTTCTGCATTTGCGGTTTCCTCGTTAACAAAATTCTGGTGTCTGCGTTATTTCTATGCCGCATTATATTTTGTTATATAATTGAAATATCACAGGTTGTGCGTTTGAATCAATCAATTAGAATATCCAACCTTTGGTTATTGATTTACATTGATTGATACTTGAACATTGGTCTTTGGTACCGTTCAAGTGATTTCTCTTGTATTCAATTAGACTCGCAGATTTTTATTTGCTTGAGTAAGAATTGAATCGAGAAAGAGAGATATAACTCTTTGATATACTTTATTAAGATTGAGTCTAGTTGATTCTCTTGAAAGTATATTGAAGTAAGTCCATACAGATTGCTAAGCGAAATATTGGGTGTGGTTGTTATACCCCCGCTTTTTCAGTACGCATATCCAGTACAGGTACCATGAAAAATATGTTCACGAACAAGGTTTAAGTATATGTACTCGCCCTGCCAAATAATTTCAGTAAAATTATTTATGTGAGATAATTAACATTTGAATAATCTCTAAAAAATACCATAGACATATCTGATCACATGATTGTGTCTCAAGATTAAAGTCTTAAGTGTATTTCTTTATTTATGAAAATGCTCAAGCTTATAGTTCATTTGGCTAGTTTCGTCTAACCATTCATGAACGTTGTCTTTGTACACGGTTTGGTTACGGTTCATCCTAACCAGAGTGTATATCTTGATTTGTCAAATCATATTTCAAAGATTCATCTAATGGTGAATATTGTTTGCTTGGTTCCAAAGTTATCTTAGCTTAAACCTAAAGCAACCTATGCTTTGAAAGTCTATAAAAGGGAAACCTCAAACAACTTGGATTTTTAAATCCGACACTATCTCTGTGTGTTCTAATTGTAAACTAGAGTCGTCTTCTTCCTAAAATCCTTTTAGGGTTTATGGACTAAAAAGACTCCATAGGGATTGGTGAAGCCAGGTCCAGCTATCTTTTATCTTGATAGCTCGAGTATCATGATCTTGTTCGATTGTTGAGCTTCTCACTTGAACAAGATAGATATAAATCATCAAACTTCTCTTCGTCTTAGACTTTGATTGATTCCACAAGTTTAATACTTGTGAGGTGAATAATAATCTAGGTTGCACTTCGGGTAGCATAAGTCCGGATTTTGAGGTTAACTAGACTTTGTATATTGCTATCGATTTCCAGTCTCACCTTGATCTATGATCATAAAGGAAATCACACATATAGGCTTATCTGTGGGAGGCAAATTGGTTTAAAATCTTTAATTGAGTTGAAGCAACTTTTAGGTTGTAAAGGACGTCAGTTAAGGAAATCATTTGCTAGGATTCAAGAAGCGTAAGGAGAGCGACTGTAACTGAATTGCTGTGAGGGTTTAATTCGGTCTCAACTACATTTCAGGCCGAAGTTAATTGGTAAGTAGGCTATTGTCTGTAGCAGCTTAATACAGTTTGGTGTTCAATCTGTACTAGGTCCCGGGGTTTTTCCGCATTTGCGGTTTCCTCGTTAACAAAATTTCCGGTGTCTGTGTTATTTCTTTTCCGCATTATATTGTTTATTCATAATTGAAATATCACATGTTATACATAAATCAATCAAAGTAGATACATCCATCCTTGTTTTTTGGATATGACTTGATTAATTACTTGGAAATTGATCTTTGCAATCACCCAAGTACTCTCACACATAAATCAGGTTCACAGACTAGTCTCTGTAAACTTTTTGATTGTCATAGAAATAAATATAACTCTAGATATTATTCCTTGATTGGGATTCATTAAGTTGAAATCTCGGAATTGTATTTAAGTTTGTCCATACAGGTTTCCTAGGAAAAAGTTGGTGGTGTATTTTGGTACCTCCAGAGTTTTCAGATACTTCCCAATAATATTATTATTTAATAATATCAATGTTCTCACAAATCCTTCTCCAAATCCAAGACCTATTAAAACTCATATATTCAGATAAAATATCATAATTGGAGAAGTATGTATTGTAAGGGCCCTCAAGCTCGTCAACGTTATTTGACTGGTCTAGCGATGGTCAAGAGATGACTTAGCCGCTAATGACTCGATTAGTTTAACACGAACGTTAATTAATATAAATTAATCTAACAACGATTTAGATACGAAACTAGTATCATTAAAAAGGTCTCGAAAAGATATGCGAAATGAACTACTCGAACGTGTCATTCGGATACCAGACAAAGAAGATATTATGAGATTAGTATGAAGGGAAAAATTACTATTTTGCCTTAGACCGACCTGGGGCTTCCCATATCCAAACGTGGGCGCCGTAGTAAAACCATTTGGTTTTATCCTATACGTGTCAGAAGAGAAATTCATTTCTCTTTTCTTCTTCTCTTTCCTGCTTCTTCTTCTTATTTGTTCTCTCTTTTCTTTTCTCTGTCGATATCAAATTAGAGAATTTGATCTTGAATCGTATTCGAGTAAGTTTAGGAGTTAGTAAGCAGACGGTGATGAAGTTGGTTTAACTTTATATGGAGAAGAAACGATGGATCAAGAGAAACAGAAAGTTAGGGTTCCGATTTGAGTTATAGATATGGAGGAATTGATTAACTAAAGGAGGATTTGGGTGGTTGGTGATGAAGAACAAGAAGGGTTGGTGTTCAATTGAAATTCTGAAGATGATTCAGTGATTTTGAAGAGCTAGGGTTTCTCAGATGAATTGAGGAAAAGGTAATAAAGGTTTCTTATTGTATTTCTTTTAATTTAGATGAAATTGAGTATGAATTGATGAACTATATGATGGGTTTGCTTTGAATTGCGTTATAAATGGGTGTAGGAGTTTTACAGGGGGTTAGTCCACGAGTGAGTTGGAGGGAGTTTAATGTATCTTGGGGATTTTGAAGGAGTGTAAGAGAGTATTGGGAGTTTGAGAGAGTTTGGTGTGTTGAGTGTAGGGAGTTTGAGAGACTCTCTCAAAATCTCTACTTTTTTGAGAGATTTGGAGTGAGGCAAAAATACACTATAAACTCCCTAGAACTCCCAAAAAAAAAAAAACTCCCTATCATTCTAATTTTTACCACTAACAGGGAGTTTAAGAGTTTCTTTCAAACTCCCCCACGACTAACGGGGTTTTCTAGGGAGTTGGGGAGACTCTTCTAAACTCTCCCACGACTAACGAGGATTTTAAGAGACTCCCTCGAACTCCCTCACGACTAACGGGAAAAAACACAATTACACCCAACTCCCCCAACTCCCTTAAGGACTAACACCCTATTAATTTTGGTTTCTCAGGGAATTAGGGCCTTCCCCTGTTCTTTCCCAAATTAGTTAATTAAGGTTTATTTTAGTAAATCGAATTTAGGGTCATTGAAGTTAGAATTGTTGTGTTAAGAATTAACAAGAAGATGAAGATTTACTAAAATAGAAATTAAGGTTCATCTTAATGGAAATGGTTTGGTGATGGAGGAATTATGGTGTTATGAACTTGAACTGGGATTGAGTTGGTTGCAGAAATTGGGAATGTGTATGTGATGGAAGGAGATGCTGAGATGGAGCTGTTGCAAATGGATTTGTACCTGAAGGGTCGAGGCATGAGCTTATTCTGGGATTTCAGTTGATGAAGTTAGGGTGGTGGTGTCTTCTTAGTGGTGCTGAATTGTTGATTACAGGATGTTGGAATTGTGTTTTATGGAGCTGGTGGTTAGTAAGAAGAGAACTACTTGCAAATGTTAATGGCATATGTGAAGCTGAATTGGTGGTAAGACACAAGGGTTATAACTGAAAAGGATGTTATTGTTCTATATGCAGGGTAACTGATGAAGATAGTATTGATGATGAATGTAGAAGATGAATTATAGATTCTGTTGGTGGTTATTATGCAGAGATGGAGCTGAAGTTATAGTTGGTGTTGATATTGTGAAGTATTTGACTGGAGTTAAGAGTTAGATGATTGTTAGAATATTGCAGGGGTATTTGAATGTAGAAAGAAGTTTATGTAGAACTGATACTGAAGCTTAGTTGGAGTGATTATGTTAGTGTTGTAAGGAGAGTTGTAGTTGTTGAATGAAATGATATTGGATTGATTAAGAAAGATGACTTTGTTATATGAAGTAGATTTAGGTTGTTAGCTGTGGTCTCGGCAGGTTTTTGTGTTGTGTGCTGTTGTTGCACCATGGTGGTGCAACAGTTCCTTGTGTTTTAGGCCTATTAGTCATCTCAGTCAGCTCAGCTGACTCAGTGTATTTGACTGAGTTGAGTTAACCTTGTTGACCAGACTTTGATCATTAACCAGCTCCTTTGGCTTTGGATTTGACCTTTGATTGACGTTGACCGTCAATTGACCTCCGGCTGTTAGTGACCGTCAGTTTGTTTGTTAGTGACTGGTAGTTGACTTAGATGGACTGGACCTTAGATTAATGGGCCGGGTTAGTAGACTTTGGCTTAGTGCCATGTTTCTTAGTTTGATACCTTGGACCCTATATGGTCCGAAATAGCCTTTGGTTCTTTTTACAAAGTTATAGATGATCGTAAGGCATATCTAGTGGATTATAGAATCAACCTAATTGGATTAATAAATCTTAGATATGCTAAAGGTAGAAAATGAAAAGGAGTAGAACTATAAATAAGTTTACAACCATTATATAGGCCTTTTGCTAATTTCTTAGAGTGCTTGTGTGATTAACAATTACTCTTTATTAACAACGATCGATTCAAAGGATGAACCAGTGGATCATAGATCTCGAGGTAGGCATGGCTTGTCATCAAATCAGATGGGAACCCTGTAACCTTCTTGTAATCATTAAGCTTTCTTTTTTCTGCGAGCATGATGAGTCTTTACTATTTGAGTACATGAAAGCGTATACTGTGATGTTCTAGTTCCTGTATCTTTGAGTATGATTTATATGTTGTATCCGAATATACGATGTTGCTACCATGTGTTTGTGTTTGATATGCATTGTCAGATTTCCCTGCGAGGAGTGTATGTGTTTCCCCACAGCTCTTAGCTAAGTTAAGTAAGGCGGTAATTCATCCGTCGACAATATTATATAGTAGGGTGGTAATTCATCCGTTTAAATATTATTATAACTATTTCATTAGTAGCGCGGTAATTCATCCGTTATAGTATTATTGCTTATTAAGATAGTAGGGCGGTAACTCATCCTTTTGAATATTACCTAGTAGGGAGGTAATTCATCCATTATGATATATATATATATATATATACTATTCTATTTGAGGGAAATCACTCGTGTTCATATTATACTTGTTTGTCTAACTTTCTGATCTTGATGGTAATATTCTAAATCATGGTTTATATGGGCACTCTGTGTGGATGATGTTATTATTATTGGTTAGGGTTGTTATCGCGTCGTCTTCTCCAATGAGTTTGGCGAGGTTAGGATAACACTTGCTTCTTGTTGCATGAATTGCTGAACGCTTAGATTCATTACTCTTCTTTTCAATTTATGTTCTTAGAACTGTGAATCATGTTAGTGAGTACTTGGAATTTATATGTTTCTTTGGGAACTCTTTGGGACGATGTGCTCACTTGTTCCCACTTTAATTTCAGTAACCAGAAGGAATGAAGCGTGCGAAGATATCCGTTTTCGTAGCTTAGTGCTCTACCGAATATAGTGTTGTCGTGTATCAGTATCATATGTATTCTTTCTTTATTCTGTAAAACAACACATTTATCATTAATACAAAACAAAGCTAGGATAAGTTAGCCTGCGTTAGTGGTGGTCAGGATTTGTCCAGACAAAGATAAATCAAGGGCTGTGGTTCTCCTGACCACCTCCTGCAACTCGCACGCGTGGCATTAATTCCAATATTATGAATGAAAAATGAATACTCAAGTCAAGATATGGATTTTCAAAAATTCTAACAGGAAGGTTCGAACTCATGACCTATTGTGTCATAAGAGTGGCCTCTAACCAGTGTTCCACCTTGGTTAGAATTAATAGAAAAGATAAATCAACGGTGGTGGTTTGTTCAACTTAAATATCATAATTTCTTTATTAATTAGTATTTCACTAATTGCACATAATAAATAATCTATTCATTATAAATTGTTTTATTAATTAGTATTTCACTAATTGCTCATAATAAATGACTAATCATTTTTTAATTATAAATTTTTTCTTAATTAATTATAATATTTATTTCTATTAATAAGCAATTTTGATAAATAATATCAATAGATTTTTTTGGCGACAATGAGTAGTAAAAGAGGTGGAGGCCGAAAGATTAGTGGTGGTTAAGGGCGGCGCTAAGCACAATTATATTTATTTTTGTTCTTTTATCATAAAATAGGATACAAAGTCCATTTTTCACATGTATCCAACTTGCCAAGAGTTTTTTCTCCCTCTTTCCTCAAAATCCTGGCTCCGCCCCTGGTTTGTGGTGGAAGAAGTAGTGACGGTGAGTGCTGGTGAGTAGTGATGGAAAATATTAATTTTAGATTGTCGTTACAACATCGACAACATCGTAGTGTACAAGATGTGGTTGGTTTTTTTTAACACTTTTGATAAAGGAAGGTACCATATATTTTAGGGATGATATCATACAAGATAATATTTTCATGATCGTAGTTGGATCACCCAAATGGTACCCATGTTATCTTTGGTATTATATCGTATAAATCATGATTTTTTAATGTTAAAATAAAATTGATTGCAATACAAAAAAGAATATATACACGGAAAAAAAAGTAATGAAACTAATAAATTGACGACAATTTGTTCAATCTAAACCTCATACATGGCATTTGTGATTAAAAATTAGAATTGCGTACAACAACCTACATGGGGTGGGCGGCAGTGATGGTGGCAGTGGTGGAGTCAAAAATTGACATTGAGGAGGCCTACTCTTTTTAGAAAAAAAAAGAAAGAAACATGTAAACTTTGGTGGACTAAACCATAAATATATATGGACAAAGTACTATTTATAAAATAAACTAAAAAATTTATGTAGTTATTAAAAATTTAAGGTGTTAGAGCCAGGTTAGTCAACCCTTGGCTCTGCCACTAGGTGGTGGTGGATAAAAAAAAATGGATTCATATGGTTTTATGGTGGTGGCGGGTATTGGTGAACAAAAACATATTATGCTAATTTCGTAACGTCACAAAATATGTAACGTTATATTATCAAGAACGCATGTCCATTTTAAAACGTGGTTGATCATTCTAATATAAAAATAAACTCGATAAAACACATGTCCATTTTAAAAAATTGGTGCAATCAATTGCCATGTTATGTAATAACTAAATGAACGACACGAATCAAGATCAGAACATATGAAATTATTTATTATCGATTTGTCTATGTAAAGAGTGGTCAGGAAAGATAAATTTATCGTTGGGGTCTGTTTAACTTAACCATTTTTAAATATTTTATTAATTAATGTCTCATTGATCGTTCACAATGATTAATTAAATTTCTATTATAAATTTCCTTTAATAATATAACATAAATACATAATTTTATTAATAAATAATTCTAATGGTGGTAGTGGAAGTAATAAACGGTGGCGGGTGTTTTTGAATGGTGGAGGCGGTAACATTACTATTGGTGGAAGAAATAGTGGCGGTGGATGGTTGTTATGGTGGTGGGTGTTGGTAATAGTAGTGGATAATAATAGTTTTTGCTTTTTAGTGAGTTTTATTGACCGAGTAAAAAGAAGATCTTCACAAAACATGCAACATTGTATTGTGAAAGATGTAATTGGTTGTTTTTAGCACCATTGATAAGGACAAAAATCAAATTTTTCGAGGATGATACCGGAACGTATAAGACAATATGATCATGACTATTGGATCACCGAAACTGTATCCGTATTATATAAAGGCAATTGGTGTACCCGCGTAAGAGAACAATATCGCTCTCCCAAGTACTATTACATTTTTTTTCCTGAAAGACCATCAATGTCGAGTTTTTTCGCGACAACTACCTACAAAGACAACAACTTTCACTCAATTCCCGATATAAAACATTATTGACCGGGAAAATGTATTTGCATTCTAAAATATTTGTTTGAAAATTATGTTTGTTCATCAAAATCATCATAAAAAACTCTAAATCATAAATCTAAATTTCGTCTCCGATGTTTATAGAATATTTTTTTATATTTTACATTCTCAATCATGCGACCTCTTGATTACAAATCAACAATATCAAATCACGAATCAATATGTATAAGTTTCATTCACTGGGTTAAAAGGTAGAGTAGATACAGATGGGTAGATCACACAAAGCAGAACATGACTGAGAATACTTCAATAATTTGGTCAAGAAATAAGGTCAAAAATTTAAGATTAACTTTCTATAGGACTAATTAGATCGGCTTCGATAGGAGCCGACTAAAATATGGATTAATTATAATTTCCACGTAAGACAATTTCAAAACATAGTTTGGCTAACTCTGCCTATGTAAAGAGTGGTCAAGATTTGTCCTTCCTCAATTGCTATGTTATGTGAGAAGAAGGTGATATCTAAGATTGAGGTACAATTCAAATCTATTAGATTCATACCATTTACAACTGGACTTCTTGAAAAAATTGATGTGTTGTTATTATTATTACAAGTAAGGGATACATTGATCACACTTGCGCAAATATCTCACTTCGCAAATGATTGGTGTTGCATGTACTGTCTAGAATGCAACGATGAATTTGAGGAAACAAGGCACCAGAAGCAGTGTCCGGAGTATTTTGGATATAGTTACTTAGACCCGATGTAATACTTATGTTCTTTTTTTTTTTTAGTTTTTCCACAATCTATTTATTTAAGAAAAATGAACATTGCAAATACATAAAATCAACAAAAATTAGACATATTACGTTTGATAATAATGGCTATCGATGGTCCGGAAACTGCAACAAAAAGGAATTGTTGTATAAAAATTGTTGGGATATACGACGGATTACTTGATACGAATGAAAGAGGTATAACTATTTCGATTCTGAAATCACATAAAGTTCACAGTAGAAGATGACATCAAGTTTAAAGTTAGTAACAAACATAATATGGCTAACTAAAATGTTAAAAACAAACAGGATATATAAACTTAGAAAGCCGTGGGACTTGAAGAGGCCAATTTTGAAAACTACAATCTTAGAAAGCAACGATCCACAATACCATAATTTTTTTTATGAATATTCAACGTAGAAGATGTCAACTTTTGGTAAAGGATCTATTGACAACCTATTAATTTGAAATAGGATCAGGGAGTACAATATGTGTTCAAGGTTCTTTATGAGGTAATGTGTCGCCAGATTGTATTCCAAGTGAAGGTATGAACATATAGAAGTGACAAAATGTCCAAGACTTTTGAAGTTACTAAAGCCTTCGTTAAGATGAACTGCTGGGCAAAACACTTTGTTGAAAATTTAATGGCAGAGGTTCGCATGTATACAATCCCTTCGAAAAGGTAATGGGTAAACATTTTAAATATTGTCATCTAATGGGTGTTGAAAAATTACAGGAAAATCATGTCACATTGGAGAGTTTGTATCATCCGTTCGATGAAAAAAAAATACTATTCTCTTCCTATTAGGAGGATCGACAACATGACCATGATACATGAGTCAGCTGGACCGAAATATGAGCATGGGGAGACTTTTATGGACGATATTTATTAGTTGATTTCACTGAAATGAGCGCTGCTGACGACATATTTCCAAAAAATATTTAAACTTCCATGTTCATGTAGAGCATTATCTCATTATAACCAATGAACCTAAATAAAAAAGTGTCTGGAAGTTAAGATTATATTTCTTTCGTTTGAGAAAATCTCCGGCGGTAAAATATTAAAGGGAAAAAACAAGAAAAAAAGAGAGGAAAATCTCAACTATTTTTATGACAAACCCATATTAAATCATAAAGAGTTGATAAGTATTCAGGACACAAATTATACGATATATTAAGAATGAACCAACATCATGGCCCGTGCCTTTACGGCACAGGTTACGTGCTAGTATATTTATATAACATGAGAGACTTTCAAACATACTGTATCAGAGAGATTTAGGTTGTTTTTTAGCACTTTAGGTGAAGATAGTTCTTAAGATTGATAATATGGAATTGATGCTTCAATTAGGTTTGTTAGAGCATTACTCGGTCAACCTCGCATGCGTTGCTATCTCAAGCATGTTTGTCAATGTTAGCGATCAAAACTATAAGTCTTGATTTCTAGTCTATTATAGCTAAGTATCGGACTAGGATAGAAAGTGTAGTTGAGCTCAAGGACTTCATAGCGATTCATCATACAAGAAGAAGAATTACTCAAGGAACCGGTGGAACTTCTCGACAAAAAGGTATGTGAAGACTTGAACTTATCTGTCACTCAAAAGTCTATCTACTCTATCTCCTACTCTTTGAGACAAGAAGTCGTATGCTATATATATATAGACTTGGATTATACACATTTGGTATTTCGAGCCGAGTATACCTCGCCTATCTATATCTCGAAATATGTGTTGGTAAGCTTTTCGCTTCGATCAAGTTTTTCTTTACCTAGTGACGAAAGTCATGATATGTTTCAATCACTTTGAAAATTGCTTTCACGAGAAATGGTGTAACAACTACATAACGTCCTCTAAGAATGTTTCAATGATTGAAATGAGAGTTTAGATTACATAACCAATGGTGGACATAAACATTGTTGTGGAAACACATTTATGTATAATTCCTATTCCTTGAACCAAAGTTTGCGAACTTTGTTGATCAAGAGAAACCGGAAGAATGGCTTGTTTCCAAGTCCGCGAACTGCCGAACTTCTCATCCCGAGAAATTCTGTTGGAGTTGACGAACTAGCTGCGTCCGCGAACCCAGTCCGTGAACCGGCGGAAGGTCTTTGCCGAGATTTTCCGTTGGAGTTTGTAAACTCTTCCAGGTTGCTTAAGTCCGCGAACCTAGTCTGTGAACTTGAGAAAGGTTATATATCTGAAGATGATTTCTGAACTTAAACTTAAAAAGACTAAGGAATGCAGTTTGCAAACCGTGGCTATAAAAGTTCATGAACCGATTCAAGTGAATCAAATTATTTTTGCTTCAATTGTGTCTTGTGTAGTACATAAGATTTCCTTGCAATTGAACAACTCTCTAACTAGTTCATTTGAAGTCATTTGAACTAGTTATGGTGAAGAAGAACATGGTTGATATGAAATGCTCATATGGCTAACCTTTTGGTTAACTATTATTGAACCAACAAGTGCATACGTTTGGGTACGGTTAACAAACCTAGAAGTGTGCATTGTCAAGTGTGTATAACAAGCTAAGTTTTCGATCTAACTGTTGAGAAATATTAGCTTGAATCTAAATCAGGTTTTCATCTAACGGTGGATATTGTTTGCTTTGTGACCAAGGCAAAACCCTGATTTGAAAGACTATATAAAGGAGACATCTAGTATTGTGCAAAACTAATCCCCACACCTTAATGTGATACTAGTTTGCATACTAGAGTCAATTCTCTTTTAACCTATGGTTTTCTTTTCTCAAACCGGGTTAATGACTTAAAGACTTCATTGGGATTGTGAAGCCAGACCGATACTACTTTTATCGTAGTTGTGTGATCTGATCTTGCATCTTCTATCGTATGAGTACAATCAGATTGATTGGCTTGAGATTGATATCTCCAATAGGCAAGTGATAGACACATTTTTGTGTCTGAATTGTCCTCAGTGTCTCTATTGCTAGTGCTTGATTTTGTACTTATTATGGTGTTTTTATGTTTGTGTAGGTGTTTTTGGAGAAATACAAAAAGTTGCTCAAAAAGTGTTATTTGGACCCATGGAGGACATTTGCTATACGGACCCCAAATTTGGCTAAGGGACACCCAAGGTTATGTGTAGCCCAAATTCATCCTCAGCATCCAAATTTTTCCTCAGCACCCATATGCTATTCGCACCCCAGAAAAGGATAGGGGCACTTCATCTTCAACATTTCAAAAAAATATTTTGGCGGGAAAATATTTCCATTCACAGGCAGAGTTTTTGATCGGATTATGGAGGAGTTTTTGTGCGATTCAATCGCTGAAACTTCATGGGTAGTTGTGATATATCCTAACAGAGCTGGTATGGGTGTTTGTTTCGATCAAATTTGGCTAGATAACCCAAGATATGAAATTAGAGCATCACGGGTTGGTTTTCCATTCTGAGTCCTGTTTGGGTGACCAAAAGATTTTCGCGCGGCTGCTGCATGTTGGAACACTTCTGGACAATGACTGGATGCGTTGAGAGTAATTTGGCATGGGGAAACAGCGTGAGAAGCTAAATCAGGGAAGAAAATATTCCCAGAATATTTTTCATCAAGGCCGAGTTAAGAGAGATTTATCTTGAGTTATAGCGAGATTTCTTGGTGCTACTGGATATATAAAGGGTTATGGTGTTGCAGAGAGGGGGAACGGAGAGTTTGGGGTCGAGAGGATAGCTCAGTAGGCGTGAATCAAGAGTTTTCAGAACTCTGTTTCTGCTGCTGCACCAAGAACACGAAGAACATAAGACCACCAGAGGCAGTCGTTTATCAACAGTGACAACGACAGCCACACGAGGGTCGCAGAGATACAACAACAACAGTTCTTTTTTATAGTTATTTGTAATAATGTTTTGCAACAATTATAAACGTTGCAAACACCCGATTTTCATCATTTTCTCCATTTCATCATTCGTACACCTAATTTGAGCAATGAAATCAACTTCTAAGCGTGTTTCCAACATCATGATGAGCTAAACCCAATCCTTGGGGCTATGGAGGAAGCCGTTGTTTCGGTAAAAATGATATATTTCTATTAATTAATTACAACAACTCTATTATGATTTTTGCATTGAACTAAAAATTGTTTATATGATTTTGATTAGTTAGGTGTTTTTTCTCTTGGTAGAATATGCTTGCTTTAGGGTTTTGATATTCTATGCTTGGATTAATATCTATTCTTTTGGAAAACTACATGTCTAGGCAACACTATTAGAATCAATTTGAATGTTGAGTTGCATATTATTGTTTTATTAAATCACTAATATCAACCAACGGTGGAATGCTAGCCCCATTCTCACCATAATTTTCACAACATCTTTTTAATTTAGTTCGCTATTTTTATTTATTAAAAAAAATCTAAAAATCCGCTTTCACAAGTCTTGAACGAATCATATTACTACAAAAACTTTGAAAATACATCAATTTTTGGCGCCGCCGTCGCGGACTTGTCTTTAGGCTAGAGATTTTAGATTATTTTCTTTTTTTAGGTTTTCTAGGTTTTTATTTTACCTGTTCTTCTTTACGTTTTTGGGTTTTTGTCTTTTTCTTACAGAATTCGGAATTTGGAGCGAAAGAAAATTTTGCCAAAGCTTTTGGTGAATACTTAAAAGCTTCGAGTGAAAGGCAAAGTGAAAGGAGCGAAAGAAGAAGATTTTTGTTTATTAAAAAAAAAGAGACATTTTTTTTTGTAGATTTTTTTTTTAGACTTTCTTTTTCTTTTGCACTTTATATTTTTGGACTTTGGACTTTAAATTTTGGGACATTATTTTTAAACCCTACGGAAGGGTAGTTTAAATATAAACTGTTTGCAGAGAAGGACAGTGATTACAGTATCACCTCGGCCCCTCGGGTTCGTACATGACATAGGAGTCGTGGCCCGAGTCGACTACAAAGGTTCATCCCCCATCTGGTACGGGAGGTAAGTTTGTCGAAACACTCGCGAATCCCTTGTCAGCAAGTTACTGTCTTCCTTCGTATGCATATATGTTGAGGACTTGAAAACGGCTGCTTTAATTTCCTAGTAAATGGAAAGGACTGGCCATACAAGATAAGGGTTCGGATTTCATCACCGTTCTCTTCTTGCCCCCTTAGGAAAACGACACCAAACGCGAACCTAAGCCTAAAATTTTAACTAGAAGGAGACCGATAGGGTAACGAGCTTAACAGGAAAGTCATTCGAAAAATATTGGTTACTCTTTTAAGCATACTTCGAAGTTCTTGACGGTTTCTGTAAGTTGAATGCGCGACTGCGCCGCCTTGTAATACCGGTGAGGCCTTGGGTATCAAAGCTCCACCAAGCTTCGCTCGCCTCTATTCAACTTACTTAACTCGGATTGATTCCAGAGGGGTTTTCTTAAATTGTAACGAATTCCCGTTCGAAGGATTAGAAGCTGGTCTAGAAACAATCTAAGTGGAGCCATCATGCTTTTTGTTTGCTAGAAATCAGTAGGTTTGCTGTGGTGGAGTCAGCCTTGATTGTGTTTGCATAGAACATCCCTTCCTTTTTAGGACTTCTCTTTTTGATTTTGTTTTTCTAGTGTATGCCCGAAGTTTTTAAACGGGCTTGGAAAAGAAACACTCTAGGTCGTTTGATTAGTGAAAAACCTAGTAGTTCTTCTTGTAAAGGCGGGGAGCTCGAAGACTCTTCTTTTGAGAGCCCCGTTTTTGGAAACTTCAGTTTTGAGAATCTGTCTCTTCGTGAGGAAAGTACCCCTAGTACTCCTAGTCCTTTGGTAGTGCCAGAAATGGCAACTTTGAAAGCTTTGCTAAACCCAACTAGGACCTCTCGTCCGTCTTGTATCAAGTTAGCTGAAACCGAGGCAAATTATGAACTGAAACCTGAGACTTTACAGATGCTCCCAATTTTTTTAGGGAAGGAGAATGAGAACCCCTATTTTCATGTTAGGGAATTTGAGGAAGTTTGTAGTACTCTGAAAATTAAAAACCTAAGTGATGATGCGTTGAAACTTAGGTTATTCCGCTTTTCCTTAAAAGATAAAGCCAAATCTTGGCTGTACAGTTTGGACTCTGAGTCAATTGAAACCTATGAACAACTTACTTATGCCTTTATACATAAGTTTTTCCCAAGGCATAAAACATCGTCTATTAGGACACAAATATGTACTTTTGCCCAACAAGAGGGAGAATCTTTATATAGGTACTTAGAAAGGTTCAATGACTTGATATCTCAATGTCCTCATCATGGTTTAGAGAAGGTTAGGTTAGTTCAGATCCTCTACGAGGGTTTAGATTATTCAACAACAACCATGGTTGAGTCCTTATGCACAGGTGGGTTTGAGAATAAAACTGTTGATGAAGCGATGACATTTTTGAATGAAATCGCCGATAAGACCCAACAATGGGAAAATAGTAGGGAACTCCAGAAAACAATTCTTCTAAGTAGAGGAAATGTTAATAGGGTAGAAGGATCTTATGAGTCATATGCCAAAATAGCAACTATAGCCAAAAGGTTATAAGCCTTAGAATTAGGTCATTCTAGTGGTAGTAGTGGAAGAAATGAGCCTTTTTGGGAAGGCCATGCTGTTGAAGAGCAAGCCAATGCTCTTTATAACAAAACTAGGTTTGATAACCGACAGAAGTTTGACCCATATTCAGAAACCTATAACCCTGGCTGGAGAAAACATCCAAACCTTTCTTGGTCCAAGGGCCAGAATCAAGGTCAGTCTAGTAATGCTCAGGTTCCCCCAGGTTTTGGCTATACTAAGAATCCTTCAGCTCCGGCACAGTTTCAGATCCCTTCAGATAAGAAAATCATGAGTTTAGAAGAGTCTCTTTCCTTGTTAACTGATGAGCACGAAAGTGCGACACATTTTCACCCATAAATACATTAGCTGGGACTCATTTTGTCACTAATAAACTTGTTTGTAGGTGTTTTTGTGAAATAAGCTCTATTGGAGAAAGTTGCTCGAAAAGTGGTTTTTGTACCCCCGGAGGACACGTGTTATTCGGACTCTCACCGTTGGATAAGGGGCACCTCAATTACTAAGGGGCACCCCAGGTCACCCCAAAAGGCATCTGCTATTCGCACCCCAGTTCAGGATAGGGGCACTTCATCTTCAACAATTCAAATTTTGAGTTTTGGCGGGAAATTTTGAACTTCACGGAACAGAATTAGGATTTGTGTTTGTGGTGTGAATAATGAGATTCAATCGCTGAAACTTCTTGGGTGAGTCTGTTAAAGCTTAACAGGGTTGGTATGATTGATGGAATTCATAAACTTTGGCTGGGTTTGCTAGAATCATGGATCTGAAGCAACACAGTTTTGGCGGGAAAGTTGTTCTTCACGGACCAGAATTAGGGTATGAGAATTCGAAGCTTTGTAGTGAGATTTAATGGCTATACTTGTTTGGGATAACTCCATTAGGTGAAACATGGCCGGTAAGGGTCTTAGAATCAATCCAGGTTGGCTGGATAGTTGGATCCAAAGAAAACAGGGTTCACGGGTTTGACTGTATCTGCGTGTATTTGTGGAAGTGATTTGGCTGAAATTTAATCGGATTTTTGGTCGGAATTGGTTGCAGAATGACCTGTTTCATTCAAACAGGGAAGGTATGTGTGTTGGAATTGATCAAATATGGATGCAACGTGGAGATTGGCTGAAACAGTGAAAGAATATTCTCGAGAGATATTTTTGGTATTTTGTTGAGATATTCTTGGTGGTAGCATGTGGCTGGATGGAGTTCAATTTATTCAAGAGTCGTGTATCAAAGTAATTGGAACATGTCAATACCAGCAGAGCGCGTGATGAGATAAAAAAAGGAAGAAAATACCCGTACCTTGCACGAAGAATAATCAAAAATATTTTGCATTTACTCGAGAGATTTGGAGTCGCTATGGGTATAAATAAGTTGCTGGGAATCCTAGAAGGATATCGAGTGATTGGGGAGGCTACAGAGTCGAGAGAATTGCTGCAGATTTCTCTGCAGCAGCAGCAGAAAAACAGTGAAGAACGAAGAACAGGCTTGCAAAGACAGTCGTTTTCTAACAGTGACGACGACACTTAGCCGTGGGTCGTATATCTACAGTGGTTGCGATACATAGTGACAGTCGTAGAAGCTACAGCGTCAGTAACAGTTTATTGTTGTATCTGTAACAATTATAACTGTTACAAAAGCCCTGTTTTTATACCTTTTCTCCTTGTAAACACCTTTTTGAGCAATGAAATATTATTTTGAGAGTGTTTTCACCATGTGGAGCTAAGCCCCAACACTGGGTCGACGGAGGAAGCCGGACTTCATACTTGGGTGAATTTGTTTTATTTTCTATTTGACTTTTGCACTTAATCGAAATAGAATTATGATTTGAAAAATTAGTTATTATTTTATTAGATGGGTCATGCTTGCTTAGATGTTTGATGACCCATTTTTACGATTTATAATTAATGTTTGGAGAATCTACCTTGGCAACAATAAGAGTCGATGTTGTTTTATTTGTCGAGCGATAATTGTTTGAGAATGAAAAATTGAACCTATTGATATGAGTTTGGACGAATCCTAGACCTAGTAACTCTCTATTTTATTCCTTTAAAATTAATCTTAACAAGTCTTAGAGTTTTAATCTTTACTACTACAACAACCACAATCAAAAATCTTAATCATTTTGGCGCCGCTGCCGGGGATTTGTTTTTAGATTAATTTTTAGGTTTATTTTTTTTATTTTTTTATTATTATTTGTACAGTATTTTCATTTTATTTTAGATTATTTTTTTTCCTTTTTATTTGTTTCTTTTTGTATTTCTTTTCAGCGAATTTTTGAGGATGATGACTTCTTCCGAGGAGACGTCACCTAAGATGACATTGGCAGAATATAAGCGTAGAAATTCAAATCAGCATGCATCCTCATCTGAGATGACGCTTGGTGAATACATGCAGATGCAACGGTATGGAGTTTTTGATCCACATGTGGTAAGTGAAGCATCTCCTTTAGAGATATACGAGAAGTATTATAAACACACACCACTTAGTTTGGAACAAATATTGAGAGTTCTTGAATGTCAAAGATTATTTGCTGCTGATGATGATGAATCATGTAGTGACTCTCTGTCCCATACTGAATATATAGATGACCCTGTGAATGATTGTGTAGATGATTCGTCTAATTTATTAGAAGAACCTATCTCGCAAGATCTTTCACCCAACTTAGAGGTTGTTTCTAGTCTCCTAGATTTCCAAAAAGTTACCTAATTTAGGGTTATAATTATGTGCTTCAAAAAATTTGTTGGAATACTTTGCATCCAAATACCCAGAGGACGTCCCTGTTTGTAATACCGTGCATGAGCCAATTGACAATTTCCCAGTCCCAATAGTATCCTCATATTTTGTTCTTTACGCACTTCCTTTTGCAGTAAAAACTTGGTTTAGGGGTAAATCTTTGTTTTTGATAGTTTCAGTGTCTCCGCATCGTTATAACATAAGTGTGAAGCTGTCATTTACAAATGTTGTATTTTGGGTCGATCCCCAAATTTTCAGGTTGTTAATTTTTGGGGATCCTTTTTTGTACATTCCAGTAGGTGTATTTTATTTTATTTTTATTTTTATATTTTCGTTTATTTTTTTTTTTCATCTTATGGATTTCCCATCTTAAATTTTGCATTGGATGACTCAATTACATTGAGGACAATGTAATGTTTAAGTGTGGGGGAGTGGTTAACGTTTTACTTTTCTTTTTCAGGAATTTCCTTGCATGTTATGACCAGCGGTGTAGCGGGTCTCCAAAAAAAAAAAAATGATCAGCTGCGTAGCGGGTCTATATATAAAAAAAAAATGATTGTTAGGGTTATGACCAGCTGTGTAGCGGGTCTTTTCTTTGTTCTTGCATTATATGACCAGCTGTGTAGCGGGTCTTAAAAAAAAAAAATTCTGACCAGCTGTGTAGCGGGTCTCTCTATGTCTCTTATTATATGACCAGTTGTGTAGCGGGTCAGTTTTCTGTTTTGCTCGAGGACTAGCAAAATGTAAGTGTGGGGGAATTTGATGAGCACGAAAGTGCGACAAATTTTCACCCATAAATACATTAGTTGTGACTCATTTTATCACTAATAAACTTGTTTGTAGGTGTTTTTGTGAAATAAACTCTTTTGGAAAAAGTTGCTCGAAAAGTGGTTTTTGTACCCCGGAGGACACGTGTTATTCGTACTCTCACCGTTGGATAAGGGGCACCTCAATTACTAAGGGGCACCCCAGGTCACCCCAAAAGACATCTACTATTCTCACCCCAGTTCAGGATAGGGGCACTTCATCTTCAACAATTCAAATTTTGAGTTTTGGCTGGAAATTTTGAACTTCACGGAACATAATTAGGATTTGTGTTTGTGATGTGAATAATGAGATTCAATCGCTGAAACTTCTTGGGTGAGTCTGTTAAAGCTTAACAGGGTTGGTATGATTGATGGAGCTCATAAACTTTGGCTGGGTTTGCTAGAATCATGGATCTGAAGCAACACAGTTTTGGCGGGAAAGTTGTTCTTCACGGACCAGAATTAGGGTATGAGAATTCGAAGCTTTGTAGTGAGATTTTAAGGCTATACTTGTTTGGGATAACTCCATTAGGTGAAACATGGCCGGTAAGGGTCTTAGAATCAATCCAGGTTGGCTGGATAGTTGGATCCAAAGAAAACAGGGTTCACGGGTTTGACTGTATCTGCGTGTATTTGTGGAAGTGATTTGGCTGAAATTTAATCAGATTTTTGGTCGGAATTGGTTGCAGAATGACCTGTTTCATTCAAACAGGGAAGGTATGTGTGTTGGAATTGATCAAATATGGATGCAACGTGGAGATTGGCTGAAACAGTGAAAGAATATTCTCGAGAGATATTTTTGGTATTTTGTTGAGATATTCTTGGTGGTAGCATGTGGCTGGATGGAGTTCAATTTATTCAAGAGTCGTGTATCAAAGTAATTGGAACATGTCAATACCAGCAGAGCGCGTGATGAGATAAAAAAAGGAAGAAAATACCCGTACCTTGCACGGAGAATAATCAAAAATATTTTTCATTTACTCGAGAGATTTGGAGTCTCTATGGGTATAAATAAGTTGTTGGGAATCCTAGAAGGATATCGAGTGATTGGGGAGGCTACAGAGTCGAGAGAATTGCTGCAGAGAAATCTGCAGCAGCAGCAGAAAAACAGTGAAGAACGAAGAACATGCTTGCAAAGATGTCGTTTTCCAACAGTGACAACGACACTTAGCCGTGGGTCGTATATCTACAGTGGTTGCGACACATAGTGACAGTCGTAGAAGCTACAGCGTCAGTAACAGTTTATTGTTGTATCTGTAACAATTATAACTGTTACAAAAGCCCTGTTTTTATACCTTTTCTCCTTGTAAACACCTTTTTGAGCAATGAAATATTATTTTGAGAGTGTTTTCACCATGTGGAGCTAAGCCCCAACACTGGGTCGACGGAGGAAGCCGGACTTCATACTTGGGTGAATTTGTTTTATTTTCTATTTGACTTTTGCACTTAATTGAAATAGAATTATGATTTGAAAAAATTAGTTATTATTTTATTAGATGGGTCATGCTTGCTTAGATGTTTGATGACCCATTTTTACGATTTATAATTAATGTTTGGAGAAACTACCTTGGCAAGAATAAGAGTCGATGTTGTTTTATTTGTCGAGCGATAATTGTTTGAGAATGAACAATTGAACCTATTGATATGAGTTTGGCCGAATCCTAGACACAGTAACTCTCTATTTTATTAATTTAAAATTAATCTTAACAAGTCTTAGAGTTCGAATCTTTACTACTACAACAACCACAATCAAAAATCTTAATCATTTTGGCGCCGCTGTCGGGGATTTGTTTTTAGATTAATTTTTAGGTTTATTTTTTTTATTTTTTTTTATTATTATTTGTACAATATTTTCATTTTATTTTAGATTATTTTTTTTCCTTTTTATTTGTTTCTTTTTGTATTTCTTTTCAGCGAATTTTTGAGGATGATGACTTCTTCCGAGGAGACGTCACCTAAGATGACATTGGCAGAATATAAGCGTAGAAATTCAAATCAGCATGCATCCTCATCTGAGATGACGCTTGGTGAATACATGCAGATGCAACGGTATGGAGTTTTTGATCCACATGTGGTAAGTGAAGCATCTCCTTTAGAGATATACGAGAAGTATTATAAACACACACCACCTAGTTTGGAACAAATATTGAGAGTTCTTGAATGTCAAAGATTATTTGTTGATGATGATGATGAATCATGTAGTGACTCTCTGTCCCATACTGAATATATAGATGACCCTGTGAATGATTGTGTAGATGATTCGTCTAATTTATTAGAAGAACCTATCTCGCAAGATCTTTCACCCAACTTAGAGGTTGTTTCTAGTCCCCTATACTTCCAAAAGTTACCTAATTTAGGGTTAAAATTATGTGCTTCAAAATTTTGTTGGAATACTTTGCATCTAAATACCTAGAGGACGTCCCTGTTTCTAATACCGTGCATGAGCCAATTGACAATTTCCCAGTCCCAATAGTATCCCCATATTTTGTTCTTTACGCACTTCCTTGTGTAGTAAAAACTTGGTTTAGGGGTAAATCTTTGTTTTTGATAGTTTCAGTGTCTCCGCATCGTTATAACATAAGTGTGAAGCTGTCATTTACAAATGTTGTATTTTGGGTCGATCCCCAAATTTTCAGGTTGTTAATTTTTGGGGATCCTTTTTTGTACATTCCAGTAGGTGTATTTTATTTTATTTTTATTTTTATTTTTATATTTTCTTTTATTTTTTTTTCATCTTATGGATTTCCCATCTTAAATTTTTCATTGGATGACTCAATTACATTGAGGACAATGTAATGTTTAAGTTGGGGGAGTGGTTAACGTTTTACTTTTCTTTTTCAGGAATTTCCTTGCATGTTATGACCAGCTGTGTAGCGGGTCTCCAAAAAAAAAAATGATCAGCTGTGTAGCGGGTCTATATATAAAAAAAATGATTGTTAGGGTTATGACCAGCTGTGTAGCGGGTCTTTTCTTTGTTCTTGAATTATATGACCAGCTGTGTAGCGGGTCTTAAAAAAAAAGAAAAATTATGACCAGCTGTGTAGCGGGTCTCTCTATGTCTCTTATTATATGACCAGCTGTGTAGCGGGTCAGTTTTCTGTTTTGCTCGAGGACTAGCAAAATGTAAGTGTGGGGGAATTTGATGAGCACGAAAGTGCGACAAATTTGCACCCATAAATACATTAGCTGGGAATCATTTTATCACTAATAAACTTGTTTCTAGGTATTTTTGTGAAATAAGCTCTTTTGGAAAAAGTTGCTCGAAAAGTGGTTTTTGTACCCCGGAGGACACGTGTTATTCGGACTCTCACCGTTGAATAAGGGGCACCTCAATTACTAAGGGGCACCCCAGGTCACCCCAAAAGACATCTACTATTCTCACCCCAGTTCAGGATAGGGGCACTTCATCTTCAACAATTCAAATTTTGAGTTTTGGCGGGAAATTTTGAACTTCACGGAACAGAATTAGGATTTGTGTTTGTGGTGTGAATAATGAGATTCAATCGCTGAAACTTCTTGGGTGAGTCTGTTAAAGCTTAACAGGGTTGGAATGATTGATGGAATTCATAAACTTTGGCTGGGTTTGCTAGAATCATGGATCTGAAGCAACACAGTTTTGGCGGGAAAGATGTTCTTCACAGACCAGAATTAGGGTATGAGAATTCGAAGCTTTGTAGTGAGATTTAATGGCTATACTTGTTTGGGATAACTCCATTAGGTGAAACAAGGCCGGTAAGGGTCTTAGAATCAATCCAGGTTGTCTGGATAGTTAGATCCAAAGAAAACAGGGTTCACGGGTTTGACTGTATCTGCGTGTATTTGTGGAAGTGATTTGGCTGAAATTTAATCGGATTTTTGGTCGGAATTGGTTGCAGAATGACCTGTTTCATTCAAACAGGGAAGGTATGCGTGTTGGAATTGATCAAATATGGCTGCAACGTGGAGATTGGTTGAAACAATGAAAGAATATTCTCGAGAGATATTTTTGGTATTTTGTTGAGATAGTCTTGGTGGTAGCATGTGGCTGGATGGAGTTCAATTTATTCAAGAGTCGTGTATCAAAGTAATTGGAACATGTCAATACCAGCAGAGCACGTGAGGAGATAAAATAAGGAAGAAAATACCCGTACCTTGCATGGAGAATAATCAAAAATATTTTGCATTTACTCGAGAGATTTGGAGTCGCTATGGGTATAAATAAGTTGCTGGGAATCTTAGAAGGATATCGAGTGATTGGGGAGGCTACAGAGTCGAGAGAATTGCTGCAGATTTCTCTGCAGCAGCAACAGAAAAACAGTGAAGAACGAAGAACAAGCTTGCAAAGACAGTCGTTTTCCAACAGTGACAACGACACTTAGCCGTGGGTCGTATATCTACAGTGGTTGCGACACATATTGACAGTCGTAGAAGCTACAGCGTCAGTAATAGTTTATTGTTGTATCTGTAACAATTATAATTGTTACAAAAGCCCTGTTTTTATACCTTTTCTCCTTGTAAACACCTTTTTGACCAATGAAATATTATTTTGAGAGTGTTTTCACCATGTGGAGCTAAACCCCAACACTGGGTCGACGGAGGAAGCCGGACTTCATACTTGGGTGAATTTGTTTTATTTTCTATTTGACTTTTGCACTTAATTAAAATAGAATTATGATTTGAAAAAATTAGTTATTATTTTATTAGATGGGTCATGCTTGCTTAGATTTTGATGTCCCATGCTTACGATTTATAATTAATGTTTGGAGAATCTACCTTGGCAAGAATAAGAGTCGATGTTGTTTTATTTGTCGAGCGATAATTATTTGAGAATGAACAAATTAACCTATTGATATGAGTTTGGCCGAATCCTAGACCCAGTAACTCTCTATTTTATTCCTTTAAAATGAATCTTAACAAGTCTTAGAGTTCGAATCTTTACTACTACAACAAACACAATCAAAAATCTTAATCATTAACTCGGAACACTTTAGAATTTCAGCAATCGGTTGCACAAGGATTAGATGAAAATAAAAAGATGGTACAAGCTAACTCTCAGGCTATTTCCGAGTTGAAAACCCAGGTTAGTCAGATAAATGAGACATTGAGAAAAAAAGGAAAGTTTCCTAGTCAACCACAACCCAACCCTAGGGGAGTCCATCAAATATCTTTAGCTGGTGAGAAATCATCAAACCATGTGAACTCGATAATAACCCTTAGGAGTGGTAAAACGGTAGACAATAAGGTAGCCATGCCTAGTGGACATACTATAGTTCCACCTTCTACTTCCCAAGAGGAGCCCGTAGACGAGGAAACTGAAACAGTCTCTAAGGATTCCCATGAAATTCCTGATAGGTCTACCTTTGTGCCTAGAGCCCCATATCCACATTTGTTAGCCTCAACAAAGAAGGAGTCGACTTTCAACGAGATAATAAAAACATTTAAGCAGGTGAACATCAATATTCCGCTATTAGAAGCAATTAGGAAGAATCCTGCTTATGCCAAGTTCCTTAAAGATCTTTGTACATGAAAGCGTAAGCTTAATGTCCATAAGAAAGCTTTTTTAGATGGTCAGGTAAGTTCCATTCTTCTGAACCAAACAGCCCCTAAGTATAAGGATCCTGGATGCCCCACCATATCTTGTGCGATTGGTAATCACATGGTCGATAAAGCTTTACTTGACTTATGAGCTAGTGTTAACTTACTCCCGTATCATGTATACACCCAGCTAGGTCTTGGTAAGTTGAAACCGACTAAAATGACACTACAATTAGCTGATAGGTCTGTCAAAGTCCCTCGTGGTGTCATAGAGGATGTTCTGATTGAGGTTGATAAGTTTATTTATCATGTGGATTTCGTTGTTCTAGACACCCAGCCTGTTCAGGACCCAAGTCGTCAAATCCCAGTGATTTTAGGTCGCCCATTTTTAGCCACAGCTAACGCTGTCATCAACTGTAGGACTGGGCTTATGAACATATCCTTTGGTAATATGACCACTGAACTAAATGTCTTTAATGTTACTATACAACCTTCTGAGAATGATGATTTAGAAGAAGTGAATATAATTAGCACTTTAGTTCAGGATTTGGTTCAGGATTTGGTTCAGGATAATTGGCTTGACACTTTACTGGTAGATTCTTTAGATGATTTTGAGGAAACCATTCTCTTAGATCAGATATGTGATCAATCTTTAGAAGAAGCTCTTGAGTATTTAAAGATTCTATGGACCCAGAAATTCAGGCAATAGTTTTAGGTTTTTCTGAGAATAATGATGACCCTAAGTTTGGGGGTAGAGAACTAGAAGAATCTCTTGAGTATTTTAAGGACTCTGAAGATCCGGAAATTCAAGAAATAGTTAGAGGTTTGTCTGTGAACCCTAAGTTTGGGGATAGTGATGGTTCTTGTGATTGTATCGTATCCCTAATTAGAGTCCCTAACTTGGGACTCGAGCCTTGTACATCTGAGATATTACTTGAGTCTTTTCAGACTCCGCAACCCGATCCTCCTGATACTGTCCAGGAGGTAACCCAGGTATTAGAGACCCATTTTTCAGATGAATCTATTTATCGAGACACACATATGAAGTTCAATTACGCGCCGCAAATAAACCCAGTTGTCTTGACAGAAACCTTAGATGAGGACGTGCTCCTTGTTTTCATTTTTCTGAATCAGTGCAGTTGTCTCATACTGGTGTCAGCTCTATTTGGTCTTATGGACCCACAATTGTTTCGACTATTGATATATGACTTTGGAAGGTGACAATCCTTTTTGAGGTATTTGATGTCTAGCAAAAGACTTTAAATTTAGCAGTTCCTGGGAGGTACTCATGCAACACAGTAATATCTTTCCTTAACTCTTTTGCTTCAAGTGGTAACAATTTCTCCTTGTTCATGCTTTTAATTTTATCTTTAGAACATTGAGGAAAATATTAGATTTAAGTTTGGGGGTATGGGAAGAAACTTTTTGTTAGATTTTAGTTGCAATAAATAAACTCCAGAGCCTAGAAATTTATTCTTATTAAGGTTGGCACTAACCAATCTAAGTGGATGGGAACATCTTGGTTGTAGGAGTTGAGGAACCAATCTGATTAGATGGAAACATCTAAAGAGTCTATTCATAAAAGCACAGAGCTCAGGTGTTAGAATTAAAAAAAAAACATGGTAGTTTCGCCATATCTCGTTGAATCCTAATCCTTCTGTTTTTATTTTTTAAGTGATTTGGTGGGGCACACGATTCAAGTTGTTACCTTTGTTAGGGTGGAATAGAGTGATTGAGATACCAAAAAAAGAAAAAGAAAATGAGACCAGACCATTAGACCAACCGGAATAAATTCAATAAAGTCGACCACTGGTGCCCTTGTATATGCCAGTTGTGTTGACCTAGCGTTAGGTTTATCGACCACTGGTCCCCTTGTATATGCCAGTTGTGTTGATATTAGTGAGACCTCTATTGCTAGTGCTTGATTTTGTACTTATTATGGTGTTTTTATGTTTGTGTAGGTGTTTTTGGAGAAATACACTTGTGCGGAAAAAGTTGCTCAAAAAGTGCTATTTGGACCCCTGGAGGACATTTGCTATACGGACCCCAGATTTGGCTAAGGGACACCCAAGGTTATGCGTAGCCCAAATTCATCCTCAGCACCCAAATTTTTCCTCAGCACCCATCTGCTATTCGCACCCCAGAAAATGATAGGGGCACTTCATCTTCAACATATCAAAAAAATATTTTGGCGGGAAAACATTTCCATTCACAGGCAGATTTTTCGATCGGATTTTGGAGGAGTTTTTGTGCGATTCAATCGCTGACACTTCATGGGTAGTTGTGATATATCTTAACAGAGCTGGTATGGGTGTTTGTTTCGATCAAATTTGGCTAGATAACCCAAGATATGAAATCAGAGTATCACGGGTTGGTTTTCCATTCCGAGTCCTATTTGAGTGACCAAGAGATTTTCGCGTGGCTGCTGCATGTTGGAACACTTCTGGACAATGAATGGATGCGTTGAGAGTAATTTGGAGTGGGGAAACAGCGTGAGAAGCTAAATCAGGGAAGAAAATATTCCCAGAATATTTTTCATCAAGGCCGAGTTAAGAGAGAATTATCTTGAGTTATAGCGAGATTTCTTGGTGCTACTGGATATATAAAGGGTTATGGTGTCGCAGAGAGGGGAAACGGAGAGTTTGGGGTCCAGAGGAGAGCTCAGGAGGCGTGAATCAAGAGTTTTCAGAACTCTGTTTCTGCTGCTGCACCAAGAACACGAAGAACAAAAGACCACCAGAGGCAGTCGTTTATCAACAGAGACAGCGACAGCCACACGAGGGTCGCAAAGATACAACAACATCAGTTCTTTTTTATCGTTCTTTGTAACAGTGTTTTGCAACAATTATTAACGTTGCAAACACCCGATTTTCATCATTTTCTCCATTTCATCATTTGTACACCTACTTTGAGCAATGAAATCAACTTCTGAGCGTGTTTCCAACATCATGATGAGCTAAACCCAATCCTTGGGGCTATGGAGGAAGCCGTTGTTTCGGTAAAAGTGATATATTTCTATTAATTAATTACAACAACTCTATTATGATTTTTGCATTGAACTAAAAATTGTTTATATGATTTTGATTAGTTAGGTGTATTTTCTTTTGATAGAATATGCTTGCTTTAGGGTTTTGATATTCTATGCTTGGATTAATATCCATTCTTTTGGAAAACTACATGTCTAGGCAATACTATTAGAATCAATTTGAATGTTGAGTTGCATAATTATTTTTTTATTAAATCACTAATATCAACCAATGGTGGAATCCTAGCCCCATTCTCTCCATAATTTTCACAACATCTTTTTAATTTAGTTCGCTATTTTTATTTATTAAAAAAAAATTCTAAAAATCCGCTTTCACAAGTCTTGAAAGAATCATATTACTACAACAACTTTGAAAACACATCAGCAAGATATAAAAAGTAATCACAAACGTCTTCGTCTCATCATTTGTGATTCCGCAACATCTTGTTTCGCTACCATACGATTAAGATTGTTGTTAGGTGATTGATAAATCTAGGTTGTTCTTCGAGAATATAAGATCGGATTATCAATTGGTTCCTGTTTACCTTGATTATTATCAAAAGACGGAAAAAAAACTTTAGGGTTTATCTGTGTGAGACATATTGATCATTTGATAGACTTGTATGTGTGAGACAGATTTGTTTATTGTCAAAGCCTGCGATTTTGGATCGTAGCAACTCTTAGTTGTGGGTGAGATCATCTAAGGGAATCAAGTGCGCAATATCCTGCTGGGATCAGAGGCGTAGGAGCATAACTGTACCTTGGATCAGTGGGAGATTGATTGGGGTTCAACTTCAGTCCAGTCCGAAGTTAGCTTGGAGTACGCTAGTGTCTGTAGCGGCTTAATACAGTGTGTGATCAATCTGGACTAGGTCCCGGGATTTTTCTGCATTTGTGGTTTCCTCTTTAACAAAATTTCTGGTGTCTGTGTTATTTCAATTTCCGTATTATATTGTTTTATCTTTATAATTGAAATAATACAGGTTGTGTGTTAGATCATCAATTAGAGTAATCCAACCTTTGGTTGTTGATTGTCATTGATTGATCCTTGGATATTGGTCTTTGGTACCATCCAAGTTATTCCTTGTATTTGATTAGAACTCGCAGTTCCTGCTTGAGTAAATCAAATCAATAGAGAGATATAAACTCGTTGATATACTTTTAATTGATTGAGTTTTGTTGATTAACTTAAAATTATATTCGAGTTAGTCCATACAGATTGCTAAGCGAAATATTGAGTGTTGTTGTTAGACCCCCGCTTTTTCAATTGGTATCAGAGCAGGCAAACACGTTTAAGACCTCAAAAGTATGTGTTTGTAGCGATCTGACTCTATGGACGATAAGATCTCTATGAACGCTTCACCAGGAATAAATCACAATCTCAGGGAGTGTTCTAAAACCCCTGTCCTTTTCAAAAGGAATACTGATAAAACTCTGAGAGATCCCTTATGGGAAAATGCAATGCATGAAGAGTTAACTCAGTTCCAAGGACAAGAAGTATGGAATCTTGTATCTTGTCCTCCAAATGAAAAGGTAAAAATTCTTGATCATAATTCTGTTCAAACCTTTGCATTCAATGTTGTCTCCGACACAAGTGAAACTTCTAGCTTGTTTTGGTCTGATGAATGCTGCTCTAATGGTGATTGGTTTGACAAACCATTAATGACAGAAAGAATCAAAGAATTTGTGAAAAGAAGCCTTAGATGTGACCTACATCTTTCGTCAGCATTTACCGCTAATGATTCTGTGAAGGAAAAATCTTTAAGTGTCAATGAGTTGAATATGTCTGATGGATGTAATGAACCCTCATCTCTTGCAACCAAAACATCCTCATACTCAAGTCCTGATTCAGAATTTGAGTCTGACACAGAGATTTTTGAATTCTTGAATAAAGAGGTTCTTCAAGAAAATATTCAATTAAAATCCTCATTGAAGAAACTAGAATCATTAATCCAGGTGAAAACTCTTGAGATAGATCGTCTCAATGATGAACTCACCAGAAACATTGCTCTAAAGAAAAAAGAGATTAAAACTCTTAAAGATGATCTACAAAGATTGTCTGGAAGCTCTGACAAAATTTCAGCAATGCTATTTGGTCAGAAGTCCTTTGGAAACACAAATGGTTTAGGATTTAAAGGCAATACTGCTGGCAGTGTCAACCCTGTTGCTTCTATTAATCATGGATTAAAGGTTGACAGTTATGATAAACAGAAGGTACTTCGACAAAACAAATGATCTCTGATTTGTTTGTTTTGTGGAAATGCAAATCATGTTCAAAGGATGTGCTGGAAATTCAAAAAGAGCAATAAGAAAATCGCCAAACTGTAGAAGAACATGGAAAAAATGAATCTGGATAATCAACAGGGAACTCATAAAAACAGTGCTTCCAGATTCAAAAGAGGTAGGAAATCTGTTTACACAACAAACCTTGGTAAACCACTATGTGGAAAACAAGGGGAGTGTTTGGCTCATAACGTCTCTGTCTAGTTCAAGAGACGTTCGCATCCTCATCTTTAACTTGAGAAAATGAGGTTTTGCGTCTTTTTGGCTCAAGTGTTGTATTTATTTTTGTTAAGAAAATATTCTCCTACCAATATAGATAATGGATCACCAAACTACAGAAGACTTCTTCTTCTAGGGTTTAGACATTCATATGTTTGTCTGTATTCTTTTGTAGACCTTCTTCTTCCTAAAAGATACAGCTTAATGGATCCTGTAACTAGAGTTACTACAAGAAGGGATGCAGTCGAGGCAGCAAAAGTGTATCTGTGTAGGTGAATAAAGTGAAGGATACAAACATTGGAGAAGGTTTTTCCTCTAACTGTCTCTTATCTGTTTGACATTCTGATAATAAGGTTAGAGGCATGGTGAAAGATTTCATCAACAAGAGAAATAATTTAAAATCTTAAATTGTTTCCTCTTTGGAAGAAATAACTCACTATGAACAAAGGTTGTCTCTGACCAAGAATACCCTGCATGATCTAAAAAGAGAACTTAGTGAGTTAACTGATATTTCTGAAGATCTAGAGGAATTGAACGATCCTATAATCAATGGGTTTTTCAATAATGAGAAGGAATTTCTGTAGATGCTCTGAGAAAGATCTACAATGCCTAGTAAGTCTTCTTTTTGATTTAGTTGGAAGAATAACTAGTGATTGAATAACAATGACTGTGACTACACATAGCTATTATGTTTCATCTTCTTGTTTTTTACGTTTATTTGGTATTAAATTCTAAAAATATTTGGAGGATGATGTTTTTGCAGTATTAATCCTTGTGATTTGTTATATTGAAATTTGTTATGGGATATGTATGTTACGTCCGTGAACTTGAAGGTCCCATATATTGTCAAAAGTAAAGTCGTTCATGAGTTGGTATTCACGTACTGGTAAAAGAATGAATAGACTTTTGACAAATACAAAAGTTAAGCCTATATTGTCAACTCTTTGATGGAATATAGGTTAAAATCTTTTGTTTTCAAGGATTATGTCTATTAATATCGTTATGGAAATAGTGATTGAAGATAGAATGAATCCTTGAGTATTCCGCAGTATTGATCATCCATGATCCATATTTTATGTATTACTGTGAGGCTCCGTAATGTGTCTTATGTTGAGCACGATACAACCATGTTGATTAATTTCTGATTAGCTTTGTTAGTTGTTCCGTAAGGAACTTTATGTTGGGAATTTTTGAACTAAATTAATCATCATGTTTGGTTATTTAGTTATTGCTCCATAAGTCTTTTTATGTTAAGCATAACAAATGGCTATTAAATTGATTACTTTTGTAATTAGTTTGGTTGTGTATTCCAATTAGATTAATTATGGGTTATCTTGTAATTAATCTAGCTGAGTATCTTCATACTCCGTAAGATTCCTCTTATGTTGAGTGTATGAACGACTAACCTATTCTTTTTCAAATGGTTATGTTAGTCGTACGCTCCGTAAGTTCTCTTACGTCGAGCATAATCAATTAAGTTGATCACTTTTTGTGTTTAATTTGATTGAGTATTCCGATTAAATTAATCATGGGTTTACTTGTGATTAATTTGATTGAGTTTTTGGATATAGAAAATCATTCTCATGGTTTTTGGTGTCCAATAAAATCCTTCTTTTCTTTTGAAATTAAGGTCGCTCTTGTTGTTCTTGCGGGAATGACATCAAATGGGGAGAGTTATTTTGAACTTGTGCTTAATGGTAATACCTTGAGGGAAGTGCGGCTGTGGAATATTAGAGGGGTCATCTTGCATCTTTAAACTCCTTGATGAATGTTATTAGCTTCGGCTATATGATTGCATCTAAATTAGATGGTATGTATTTTCTTTTAGTCATGAAATGTCTCTTACGGAAATTTCATTATGATCCCGTTCTTGTACCTTTGCCAATTTTATTGACAAAAAGCGGGAGAATTAATATGTAGTTCACACTACAAATACATATGTGTAGATGGGGAAAAACGATTTGCTGGTTTTTACGGAATTGAAGAGTCGACCGTGCAGAGACTCCCTGAACCAAGCGAAATGTTGAACCTCACACATATGCACTGCAAGAAGGGAGTGCTTTAAGTTCGAGAGATCAATCTGTAAGACTCCAGCCTAAACCAAGAACAATGGTCGTTCCAGAGTCAATTCGGTCACAAGAGAGGATGGGTTGATCTGTAGGAGGGAAGCTGAGAAACGCGTGAGATCAATGATGATCTGAGATTGTAGGTGTGTTGTGAATTTAGCGTAAGAACGCTCTGAATTATTGAATTTTACTCAATTGAGAGTGATTGCTCAGGCGATGAGTTCGTGTAGACGAAAGATTTTCTGTATGAACTTGCTGAGAAATCCTTGGGTAGACCAGTGTTCGAGTATTCGAATCCTGTCATTTCAATCAGGATTCAGAGACATTTTATAATGCCGGAGTTGAAAACACCATGATCCCATGAAGAGTGACAATTGCTGGAATCAGAGAGTGGGGAAGTGGGAAATCATGTCAAAACCAGTTACTCATCGTGCGGAGACTTGGTTAATTTTCCACCAACTACTTTGCTGACTCTTCCAACTGATTGCACGACTTGCTCACATTCTCTTCGTGGATGATCACACGTGCCGTAGACCGCCAGACCAAAATCCTAGTTAATATCCCCCCATGTGACACGATTGAAATCTCGTAATTGTGGAGTCAGTTGCTGACATTATGGGACAATGAGTCCATGTATTGCTGAGTTGAACATGATTTGTAAATGCTCTGAAACTCATGGATTGAACATGTCTGCTGAGACGAGGTATTATTATGTTGATAACCTAAGATGAGCAAACTGTGTTGCTGAATTGTTAAATATTGATAGTTGAACCAATATTCTTTAATCTGAGCAAATATTGTTGATTTGAGCAAATATTGCTAGTCTGAGCAAATATTGCTCGTTTGATAAATTGTTGGTAGCAGGACCAAATTAAATATTAATTCAAGATACTGACTGCTGGGTCGAGTAAATAAAAATGTCGATCATGGAATCAACATAAAATTATCAGAGTATTTGAATCTGCTCAGAATCTTGTTTTTGTAGAGCTCTGGATTCAAAACTCTAATTTTACCGAAATGGTGATTTATTGCAAATCAACCGCAGAGTGACGCGGTAACCGGCTACATGGGATGATGAGTTCATCATGTAACGCCCAGATGCTCGAATGAGAAAAATACCAAAGTCTCTTGAGGACCAGTTGGTGAAAGAATGATTAAATGCCGGTTTAATCATTTATTAAAATAATGCTCGTGTGAGCGACAAATAATAATAAAACCTAGTCGTGAAAAGATGAGGGACCAACCAAGAGGTCGTGAAACCGGCTCTTGGTGGTCGTGGGACCAATTGATGGTCGTTTGAGCAAACCCTCAATTGTTCAAAAGAGTTTGAACCTAATATGAGCAGTTGAGCAAATTAGGTTAAGATTATTAAAACGTGTGAGACCGGACGTTTGCAAGCCTTAGGGTCACCCTTGGTCGGTCAAGGGGATGTGCCCGTGTCACCATAGTTTCCATGTCTTATTTCTAAGAGTTTTGATATTTTCTGGTGCGCGTTTGAGCAATATTTGAGAAAATATGCAAAATCCAGGGTTTTGCTGAAACTAGGAAAAATACATGAGATGGTGAAAAATAATAAATAAAACAGGGACTTGCAAGGTGTGGGACCGTCCACGGCTAGGGCATGGCAGGCCGGCTGGCAAGCACGGTCCCACACACTTTTCCCAGTTTTATGTAATTTTATGTATTTTCTCTGAATTGAGGGAAATCCCATGAAACATGAGAGTTTTATGAAATTAGGGAACTTCCATGAGATGAGAGAAAGAAAATAATAATAAAATAGGAAATGACGGAATGTGGGACCGGAAATGGCCAAGGCATGGCCGACCGTCCATCGGGGACGGTCCCAGGGCACTCTTCCCAATTTTATGTAATTTTTTGATGATTTTAGGGAATTTTTCATAAAATCAAAGAGATTTGTTGAAACCAAGGCATTTTGTTGAAATCAGGTAGTTTTCATGGAATTAGGAAAATAAAACAAATAATAATAATAAAATAAAAGGTGTGTGGGACCGGCTAGAGCCCGGTCCCACAAGTTTTCTTAATGTTATAATATTTTTCATGGGTTTAGGGAAAATTCATGAAATCAGGGAATATTCATGGTTTTAGGGAAAATTCATGAAATCAGAGAATTTTCATGAATTGAGGGAAATAATAAAATAATAGGGAACCTTGAGGTGTGGGACCGGCCACGGCTAGGGCATGGACGGCCGGCTGGTGCTCGGTCCCGTGACACCTTTCCCTAATTTTATTATTTTCTTTGACATAAAGAAATATCATGAGATTAGAGAATTTCCTTGAAACGAAGGAGATTTGCTCGAATGAGAGAATTTTCATGAGATCTGGGAAAAATAATAAAATATGATAAAAATATAAAATTGGGCGTGGGACTGGTCACGGCATGACCGTCCGGTTGGTGAGCCCATTCCCTTGGCGCCTTTTCTAATATTTTATTATTATTATTTTTCCTTCCTATTTTGCATAGGTTCATCGTTCATTCGTATTTTGAAATGCTCGTTTGCGCATTCAAATGCTGGTCTGTGCATTATTGCTAAGTACACTTGCACCTTTTTAGTCAGGGCTTATTCGATGCTCAAATGCCTGCACGTTGAATATTTATTACTAACCCATGGAATTCTGCTAGGAAAACTATAGATTGAAGTAACGAAACATTTGAAGAATCGCAGAATATAGTTGAATATTCGAATACGATTAGAGATAATTAATTGACGGCTCTATACTAGCAGGGCTTCCTATCTGGGAGCATCAATTATCTGAGAGTTGAGAAATGAATTTGCTGGAGTGTCATATTTCTCCTATATAGTCAGGGAAAACCTGGTTGCATCTTGAAGACGTTGTTGCTCTATACTAGCAGGCACGTTGTCTAGGAGCCGTCCAATCTTTCGATTATATATAGAAATAATTACTGAAATTGCTCAGTATTCATGAGATGTGTCGTGGCCTCAGCTGGTAGGCTACACATCTACATATACTCTGAGAGACAGCCTTCTCAGTCAGAGGTTTTATGGCATGAGCTTTCGCACTTTATTGAGACACATGAGTCTCAATACTCATCCTATTGACGGATCCGAAGTATGTATAATTACTAAAATTGCTCAGTATTCATGGGATATGTCATGGTCTCAGCTGGGAGACTGCACATCTACATATACTCTGAGAGACAGCCTTCTCAGTCAGAGATTTTATGGCATGAGCTTTCACGCTTTAATGAGAGACATGAGTCTCAATACTCATCTGATTGCCGGATCCAGAGTATGGTTTTACAATTTTAACCTTGTCGAAAATCCACCATCTATAATATGGTTTTCGGATCATTGTGTAAGGGGGAGTGGTTTCCATGTGAGATGGAGTATTGACTAAGGGGGAGTGATACATATCACTATAGTATTATTATTGAAGTTTTGATACAATTGAACTTTGACACTGTGTAATAATACTATGACACTATAAAACAATGATCGAGACCGATGCTTTCTCATTGTTATAGCTACGGATCTTCAACAACGGTGATACTAAACTTACAACCTTTGGGATCATTGGAGTACTGGGAAGTGACGAAGATTTCGAGGAATGTTGAAGATTAGACATGTGGAATAGAAGCTACTAAAGTTTCTTTATCTTTTTAGTATTCCATATGTATTGATAGTTTTGTCACTAAAATTGACAAAGAGGGAGATTGTTAGAGCATTGCTAGGTCAACCTCGCATGCGTTGCTATCTCAAGCATGTTTGTTAATGTTAGTGATCAAAACTATAAGTCTTGATTTCTAGTCTATCATAGCTAAGTCTCGGACTAGGATAGAAAGTGTAGTTGAGCTCAAGGACTTCATGGCGATTCATCATACAAGAAGAAGACCTACTCAAGGAACCGGTGGAACTTCTCGACAAAAAGGTATGTGAAGACTTGAACTTATCTGTCACTCAAAAGTCTATCTACTCTATCTCCTACTATTTGAGACAAGAAGTCGTATGATATATATATATATAGACTAGGATTATACACATTTGGTATTTCGAGCCGAGTATACCTCGCCTATCTATATCTTGAAATATGTGTTGGTTAGATTTTCGCTTCGATCAAGTTTTTCTTTACCTAGTGACGAAAGTCATGTTATGTTTCAATCACTTTGAAAGTTTCTTTGACGAGAAATGGTGTAACAACTGTATAACGTCCTCTAAGAATGTTTCAATGATTGAAATGAGAGTTTAGATTACATAACCAATGGTGGACATAAACATTGTTGTAGAAACACATTTATGTATAAGTCCTATTCCTTGAACCAAAGTTTGCGAACTTTGTTGATCAAGAGAAACCGAAAGAATGGCTTGTTGCCAAGTCCGCGAACTCAGTCCACGAACTTCCGAACTTCTCATCCCGAGAAATTCTGCTGGAGTTGATGAACTAGCTGCGTCCGCGAACCCAGTCCACGAACCGGCGGAAGGTCTTTGCCGAGATTTTCTGCTGGAGTTTGTAAACTCTGTCAGGTTGCTTGAGTCCGCGAACCTAGTCTGCGAACTTGAGAAAGGTTATCTATCCGAAGATGATTTATGAACTTAAACTTAAAAAGACTAAGGAATGCAGTTTACAAACCGTGGCTATAAAAGTTCATGAACCGATTCAGGTGAATCAAATCATCTTTGCTTCAATTGTGTCTTGTGTAGTACATAAGATTTCCTTGCAATTGAATAACTCTCTAACTATTTCATTTGAAGTCATTTAACTAGTTATGGTGAAGAAGAACATGGTTGATATGAAATGCTCATATGGCTAACCTTTTGGTTAACTATTATTGAACCAACAAGTGCATACGTTTGGGTACGGTTAACAAACCTAGAAGTATGCATTGTCAAGTGTGTGTAACAATCTAAGTTTTCGATCTAACGGTTGAGAAATATTAGCTTGAATCTAAATCAAGTTTTCATCTAACGGTGGATATTGTTTGCTTTGTGACCAAGGCAAAACCCTGATTTGAAAGACTATATAAAGGAGGCATCTAGTATTGTGCAAAACTAATCCCCACACCTTACGTGTGATACTAGTTTGCATACTAGAGTCGATTCTCCTTTAACCTCTTGTTTACTTTTCTCAAACCGGGTTAACGACTTAAAGACTTCATTGGGATTGTGAAGCCAGAACGATACTACTTTTATCGTAGTTATGTGATCTGATCTTGCATCTTCTATCGTACAAGTACAATCAGATTGATTGGATTGAGATTGATATCTCCGATAGGAAAGATATAAAAAGTAATCACAAACGTCTTCGTCTCATCGTTTGTGATTCCGAAACATCCTGTTTCGCTACTATACGATTAAGATTGTTGTGAGGTGATTGATTAATCTAGGTTGTTCTTTGGTAATATAAGACCGGGTTATCAATTGGTTCCTGTTCACCTTGATTATTATCAAAAGACGGAACAAAACCTTTACGTTTTATCTGTGAGAGACATGATCCTTTGATAGACTTGTCTGTGTGAGACATATTTGTTTATTATCAAAGCCTGCGATTTTGGATCGTAGCAACTCTTAGTTGTGGGTGAGATCAGCTAAGGGAATCAAGTGCGCAGTATCCTGATGGGATCAGAGACGTAGGAGCATAATTGTACCTTGGATCAGTGGGAAATTGATTGGGGTTCAACTACAGTCCAGTCCGAAGTTAGCTTGGAATAGGCTAGTGTCTGTAGCGTCTTAATACAATGTATGTTCAATCTGGACTAGGTCCCGGAGTTTTCTACATTTGCGGTTTCCTCGTCAAAAAATTTTCTGGTGTCTGTGTTATTTCAATTTCCGCATTATATTGTTTTATCTTTATAATTGAGAGAATACGGGTTGTGTGTTAGATCATCAATTAGAGTAATCCAACCTTTGGTTGTTGATTGTCATTGATTGATCCTTGGATATTGGTCTTTGGTACCATCCAAGTTATTCCTTGTATTTGATTAGAACTCGCAGTTCCTGCTTGAGTAAATCAAATCAAGAGAGAGATATAAACTCGTTGATATACTTTTAATTGATTGAGTCTTGTTGATTCTCTTAAAAGTATATTTGAGTTAGTCCATACAGATTGCTAAGAAAAATATTGGGTGGTGTTGTTAGACCCCCGCTTTTTCAAGGTTGTAATCCTATAACTAAGCAGGTTTAGGAGTTGGGGAGTCACATTTTGGTATCAGAGCTCACTATCAGATCTTACATGGGCAACAATAGATAATAGTTAGTGTCAGTTAGTGTATTATTTTAGTCTAGAACTGGGTTGGGTTGTGACATAAATCTTAATCACTAAAAGCCATTAATAACTTAAAGAATTACTTGGTTGATTAATTCATATTTTTTTTGATGTTGTGTGTTATATTATGAATTAAAAAAATTGTAGGATAACCAATTTCTTTATGTTTTGCAAAGAAATTAGAGAATAATTAGTCTAAAATTATGAACTCATAGAAAATCCAACACTAGAAAAATAACGAGCTTAGTATATCAGATAAATCCCAAATTTATTTAAGAATTCATAGAGTACCTTGGTTTTATATAAGGCCACTAATATATTGAAAATGGAAAATTGTTAATGCTTATCTACGGTTAAGTTTTGTAAAATGAACTAATGACAAATTAGAAATATATATTTTGTGTTTAAACTAGATAGTTAATATAAGACTTACTAGGTTAGACTTAAGAACATGAAGATATGTTGCATAAAATAAAAAGGCAAAAGTTGTTAGTAATCTTACTCAGTAAATAACAAATACACAAGAAGTAGTAATAATAATATTTGGATGCTTAGCAAGATATTAAACTCAAAAGAAAATAGATTCGTGTATTAATAGAATACTTTTTGTTAACAACAAAATCTAAGGACTATTAGGATACACTAAAATTTTATGCAGACTCAAATCGAAATAATATTAAGTTATCAACGCCAATATTTAACAAGATATGTAGTATGCGGACTTGATATGAATAAATAAAAAAATCAATTATATCAATCTTTATGTGAATGTAGATTTATATTTAGAAAATCGAGACTTAGTGTACGAACTGGACTATTCAACAAATCAATAACGATAATAGTAAAGATAGTAAGAATAGTAACACATCTGATAATAGTATTTCAATAATTATGTTAATAGCAAACTTAAAGTAGACAATATTAGAAAATTTATATAGTTTATAACAATAAAGTTAAAATATCATATATTATAGATTTACGTAAAATCAAATTTAGATTAGTTATATGGATAAATATATAGCAAATTTGGAACTACATCAAATTAATAAATTACTAAATATTAAACTATAAATTTTAGCGTGAAGAGCTTAGACATACTTATCTGTTAGAATCAAATCCACCATAGTGAGCTTAGAGACAATCATCTTATGAATAGAATTTGGTGTAGTGAACCTAGAGCTACAAATTTTAAATCTTAGTTGTAGAAATCCATCTAGGTTTGTGTGTTTCTTTTTCATGTTGTTTCGAACTCATTTAAAATGAGTTAATTTTTGTGCGTTTGTAAGTATGAGCAATGCTTGCATTTAGTGAAAAGATAGTTCTTCTTTATAAGGTGGGGAGTTTTTGAAGACTAGAAGGATGGTTCGATTTTCGAGGACGAAAATGAATAAGGTAGGGAGAATGTAAGGACCCTCAAGCTCGTCAACGGTATTTGACTGGTCTAGCGATGGTCAAGAGATGACTTAGACGCTAATGACTCGATTAGTTTAACACGAACGTTAACTAATATAAATTAATCTAACAACGATTTAGATACGAAACTAGTATCATTGAAAAGGTCTCGAAAAGATATGCGAAATGGACTACTCGAACGTGTCAATCGGATACCAGACAAAGAAGATATTATCATATCAGTATGAAGGGCAAAATTACTATTTTGCCTTAGACCGACCTGGGGCTTCCCATATCCAAACGTGGGCGCCGTAGTAAAACCATTTGCTTTTATCCTATACGTGTCAGAAGAGAAATTCATTTCTCTTTTCTTCTTCTCATTCCTGCTGCTTCTTCTTCTTCTTCTTCTTCTTCTTCTCTGTCCTCTCTTTTCTTTTCTCTGTCGATCTCAAATTAGAGAATTTGATCTTGAATCGTATTCGAGTAAGCTTAGGATTTGGTAAGCAGACGGTGATGAAGTTGGTTTAACTTTATATGGATAAGAAACGATGGATCAAGAGAAACAGAAAGTTAGGGTTCCGATTTGAGTTATAGATATGGAGGAATTGATTAACTAAAGGAGGATTTGGGTGGTTGGTGATGAAGAACAAGAAGGGTTGGTGTTCAATTGAAATTCTGAAGATGATTCAGTGATGATTTGAAGAGCTAGGGTTTCTCAGATGAATTGAAGAAAAGGTCATAAAGGTTTCTTATTGTATTTCTTTTAATTTAGATGAAATTGAGTATGGATTGATGAACTATGTGATGGGTTTGCTTTGAATTGCGTTAGAAATGGGTGTAGGAGTTTTAATTTTGGTTTCTCAGGAAATTAGGGCCTTCCCCTGTTCTTAATTAAGGTTTATTTTAGTAAATCGAATTTAGGGTCATTGAAGTTAGAATTGTTGTGTTAAGAATTAACAAGAAGATGAAGATTAACTGAAATAGAAATTAAGGTTCATCTTAATGGAAATGGTTTGGTGATGGAGGAATTGTGGTGTTATGAACTTGAACTGGGATTGAGTTGGTTGCAGAAATTGGGAATGTGTATGTGATGGAAGGAGATGTTGAGATGGAGCTGTTGCAAATGGATTTGTACCTGAAGGGTCGAGGCATGAGCTTATTCTAGGATTTCAGTTGATGAAGTTAGGGTGGCGGTGTCTTCTTAGTGGCGTTGAATTGTTGGTTTATGGAGCTGGTGGTTAGTAAGAAGAGAAGGCCTTGCAGATGTTAATGGCATATGTGAAGCTGAATTGGTGGTAAGACACAAGGGTTATAACTGAAAAGGATGTTACTGTTCTATATGCAGGGTAACTGATGAAGATAGTATTGATGGTGAATGTAGAAGATGAATTATAGATTCTGTTGGTGGTTATTGTGCAGAGATGGAGCTGAAGTTATAGCTGGTGTTGATGTTGTGAAGTATTTGACTGGAGTTAAGAGTTAGATGATTGTTAGAATATTGCAGGGGTGTTTGAAAGTAGAAAGAAGTTTATGTAGAACCGATACTGAAGCTTAGTTGGAGTGGTTATGTTAGTGTTGTAAGAAGAGTTGTAGCTGTCGAATGAAATGATATTGGATTGATTAAGAAAGATGACTTTGTTATATGAAGTAGAGTTAGGTTGTTAGCTGTGGTCTCGGCAGGTTTTTGTGTTGTGTGCTGTTGTTGCACCATGGTGGTTTAACAGTTCCTTTTAGCTGTGCAAAGGCTTTGGCCTTGTGTTTTAGGCCTATTAGTCAGCCCAGTCAGCTCAGCTGACTCAGTGTATCTGATTGAGTTGAGTTAACCCTGTTGACCAGACTTTGATCATTGACCAGATCCTTTGGCTTTGGATTTGACCTTTGACTGATGCTGACCGTCAATTGACCTCTGGCTGTTAGTGACCGTTAGTTTGTCCGTTATTGACTGTTAGTTGACTTAGATGGACTGGACCTTAGATAATGGGCCGGGTTAGTAGACTTGGGCTTAGTGCCATGTTTCTTAGTTTGATACCTGGGACCCTATATGGTCCGAAATAGCCTTTGGTTCTTTTTACAAAGTTATAGATGATCATAAGGCATATCTAGTGGACTATAGAATCAACCTAATTGGATTAATAAACCTTAGATGTGCTAAAGGTAGAAAATGAAAAGGAGTAGAACTATAAATAAGTTTACAACCATTATATAGACTTGTTATGAACCTTGTATGAGCCTTTTGGCTAATTTCTTAGAGTGCTTGTGTGGTTAACAGTTACTCTTTATTAACAACGATCGATTCAAAGGATGAATCAGTGGATCGTAGATCTCGAGGTAGGCATGGCTTGTCATCAAATCAGATGGGAACCCTGTAACCTTCTTGTAATCATTAAGCTTTCTTTTTCTGCGAGCATGATGAGTCTTTACTATTTGAGTACATGAAAGCGTATATTGTGATGTTCTAGTTCCTGTATCTTTGATTATGATTTATATGTTGTATCCGAATATACGATGTTGCTACCATGTGTTTGTGTTTGATATGCATTGTGAGATTTCCAAGCGAGGAGTGTCTGTGTTTCCCCACGGCTCTTAGCTAAGTTAAGTAAGGAGGTAATTCATCCGTCGAGAATATTATATAGTAGGGTGGTAATTCATCCATTTAAATTTTATTATAACAATTTCATTAGTAGGGCGGTAATTCATCCGTTATAGTATTATTGTTTATTAAGATAGTAGGGCGGTAACTCATTCGTTTGAATATTACCTAGTAGGACGGTAATTCATCCGTTATGATACTATATTATTCTATTTGAGGAAAATCACTCGTGTGCATATTATACTTGTTTGTCTAATTTTCTGATCTTGATGGACCGTAAGAACATTTGGGTCCTCCATGCAAGTTTGGATAATAAAGCCTTATTGAAAATCACAGATTGCTTTGTATTAAGACCTCCACTGCATTTAAGTCCAGAGACTAAATTCCAAGAAACCAAATACATACCTCTATTACTATTATTTTAAATCCACCAAAATCTCTTTTGGATGGAATTTTTTTTTGTCAATCAGTTTCATCGGCACAGAAAATACTGACACTTGATGTGTTTGTTAAAGGACCTTAAGGAAGTTTGGGATGAAACAGTCACAGTTGGCCGATTCGAGTACTTCGGTTTCGAAGAGGATAACTTGCCATCAATTTTTTCTATCATGTTCAAAAAAGATCCAGTCTTATCTCTTTGCAAAAAAACAAACAAACACACAACTAGGTTTCCTCCAACAACCCCATTCTTTTTATGTTTAGGATAGTAGTAATAGTCATCATAGCTTGGCTGTCAGTCTAAGGGATAACAAGTCATGATTTATCAAAATTTATAGCATGACCACTAACTTTATTAAAAATATCTATAATAGAGTTCAGACGCCTTATTATCTGAGTATCATTAACACTAGCCTTAGCAAAAAATAAATAAATAAAATAATTGGAGTTTAGTACTCAGGTTGAGATCAACACTAGGCTTTGGTCTAACATTTGTCCAACGTTAGGGTTTGGTACTTGGAATAGACGTTAACCTTAGTTGACTGTCTTAACTTTTGACTTATGTCTAGAAATTATTAAAAATTTGTAAAAAAAAATAAATTAAATTAAATTATCAAACCAGTTTACAATAATACCCTTAATTATGCATCAAAAAAAAATAATCATACCCTTAATTTTGTAACATTTACATCAAAACCATACAAGGCAAGGAACTTATCTTCTATTCCTTCTCCAAATCAATCACCACCATCGGTCCATCACCATTTTTAACTCTCTGTCACTACCACTGCAACTACTATGTATGTCACCATGAAATTTCCACACCGGAGTAACTAACTCAATGTCCACCAGACCTTCTACTCAAAAATATCATTCAAAATTTCAATCCCATCGACGGGAAAAACATCGTCGCAACTTCTTTCTACTAATAGCAGAAAAACATCAATACTATTTCAAATTCTTCATCTCTTAACTAGAAATATCAATCACATCGACAAGAAATACCATCACAACTTATTATACATATGTAGGGTAATTGAGAAAATGACAACATAGATTTGGGTTTCTATTTACAGAAGTTAGGGTTTTGATTTAACAAAATTGGGTTAGAAATTGGGGTTTTGATTTCGATTCAATGAAATTGAGATTTGATTTAATCAGTAAACTAGGGTTTTGTTCGGTTCGGTAAATAATGATTTTGTTTGATTCAAAAATTAGGTTTCAATTTAATGAAATTGAGATGTTGATTTGAATCACTAAACTAGGGTTTTTCTTGATTCATAAGTTGGGTTTCTATTTATTGAAATTGGGGTTTTGATTTGGGAGAGTAATTGATCCAATGGCTCTGTGATTGAAGTAACCAGGGAAGAATTTAACGGAGTTTGCGGTGGTTGTGTTCTTGATAAAAATCAGGGAAACTTGATTAATCAACTTAATATAAACAAATTAAAATAGAAAGAAGAAAAGGAAGCAATACCTAGTACACGAACTTTGAATTCGATTCTAACCTCTAATTGAGACGTATACTGTATCATGGATGTTAATTTTCTAAGAGTGAGAGATCTAGAATTGAGGCCGAGGAAGAAGATGAGTTGGGTAAGGAGGCGGAGGAAGAAGAGCTGAGTATTAAATTTAATTGGTCTGTTGTATCCGAGCCGTAGATTAATTGTACATTAGATCCACTTCAGGGATAGATTCGTAAACTCGGGATTTTACAGTTTTTATTTTACAAAATTAATTAAAGTCGGGGCATAGACAATCAACTTAGGTCAACGTCCAGTCCAAGTACCGACCCCTAACATTGACAAATGTTAGACCAAAGCCTAGTGTTGGTCAAAATATGAGTACTAAACTCCAATTATCCCAAAACTAGGAAATCATCTTTAAAAAACATAAACAAATGAAAAATGGCAGAACTATGTTTGGAATTTTTTATACCTTGTATAAGATTCTGGCTTTCAGAAAACATAAAATCTCTAGAAAAACATCCATGCATAGATGAATAGATAAGGATATTGGAAAATCCCATGTCTCAGACCCCTCATAAGTCTAAATTTCTCCCCATGAGCATTATTCAGAAGCACATAAGTTGATACAGCAGTCGTAAATTGACTAATAATTTGAGCACCAGTTAGGATGCAAACCTATCTTAGTCAAACAATTTAGTAGAGACTTCCACAATATCCCATCAAAAGCCTTAGACATATCTAGTTTGACAGATATTAAAACTTTTTAGATTCATGTTTCTTCATATTATCATTAAGCTCATGTGCCATTACTATAAAATATCAGCCATTAGCCCAGACTGAAAAAATGCTGCCTGAGCAATTTATGTTTCCTAATAAAAAGTGTTGCATGAACTTGGCGTAAAATGAGCAGCCTTGGAACAATTATCTTAGAAATTATGGATAAGAGTTATAATTCTTTTTTGTAAGAATAAATTTACCATGAAGAAAAAGGATTGAAACATACCTATAATATCATTGTCCACTATATCCCACGCATGTTGAAGAAACTTGGTGGAAATACATCATGTCCAGCTGTAGTCCAAGGTTCCATTTGAAAATAACAAATTTGATTTCATCATATGTGGAATTCTAAGTAAACTTACAGTATCAACATCAGTAACACAAGATCGTATGCAATAAAAAAAGCTATTAACAGAGACAAGGATCATAGTTCTTCTTATGGAAGTAAAACGATGCATGAAGTTAGCAGCAATATCACCCCATCAGTGATCCAAACACATGTAGCATCTGGTAAGGCACCGATTTAACGGTAGAGTAAAAGAAAATTTTCTCTCCAGGAAACAAAAGATAACAAGTTCGTTTAGAATCAGATAAATATAAAGTCGGTATTTGTTTACTTTTTCTCGATGGCGTGGTTATAAGAACGAATCACTTAATTGTGCCACATCGAATACCACGTAAGATCAGCTATCACCCAAATGTTCACCTAGCAGAATTGTGAAGTATGTCCCACTGCAAAAAAAATTGTCTGATTAACCTATTTTAAATGTGTTGATGGTGGTTTTTAGCTTAGGGTTAAAGTCGTAAAACCGTACAACTGACATGACGTCACTATGACCAATAGCACATTTATTGAATCGGTCAGCATGCCTACGTAATAATTACCAGGCTACCTTTTTTTTATGTGTCGTGTTCCATGGCAGAACCCTTAACATTGACCGACATCATCTATGCCAAACCCTAATTCTCATGCTACCGCGCCAAGGCATGCCAACCATGCCAGCTGCACCACAATGCCAATGGAAAACCATGCCAGCCACATCTCCGCGCCAAGGCATGCCAGCCGCACCACTATGCCAATGGAAAAGCATGCCATCCACGTCTACCGCGCCAAGGCATGCCAACCATGTTAGCCACAGCATACACCAATGGCATGCCAAACCTTGGCCCCACCATGCCAAGTCAACCGCACCATGCGCCAATGGCATGCCAAACCCTTGGCCCACCATGCCAAGCCAATCGCACCTTGCCTTGGCCCCACCATGCCAAGCCGTCCGTACGAAACCCTTGGCCCCACTATGCCAAGCCATCCGCCATTGGCCTTGGCCCCACCATGCCGGCCTTCCCTCTGCGACTACCAAAACGAAGGCGTGCGACGATCAAAGACCGCCTTTCCATCCTGGATGCAATCCTAGCCGTCCAAGGTCGCCAAACAACGCATGGTAACCTTTGTCCCAAAACCCTAGTTTTGGCCACGCCAAACCGCGCCAAGGCATGGCATGCCAACCACCTTGCCGCGCCACACCATGTCGGCCTTCCCTATGCGGCTAGCAAAACGAAGGCGTGCGACGATCAACGACCACCCTTCCTTCCTATATGCAAATCCTTGCCGTCCAAGGTCGCCAAACAACCCATGGTAACCTTTGGCCCAAAACCCTAGTTTTGGCCACGTGATAGACGCGTTTATATGTCTAATTTTCCTCAATGTTTCGTATTGTTAGTACTCGTTTTCGTCCTTATTATGGTGTTTTGAGTGTTTGTAGGTATTTTTTGAAAATAAATATTTTTGGAAATTTCGGCTCGAAAAGTTGCCCGGGGCACCCTTGGAGGACAAGTGTTATTCAGACTCTCACCGTTGGTTAAGGGGCACCTCAATTACTAAGGGGCACCTCAGTTGGGCTGCTGCTAGTCGCACCCCCAGTTTGGTTAGGGGGATACCCTTTCTTCTTCATTTGAATTATGAAAACCGGCGGGAAAAACCAACCTTCAGCTGCCGAAATTAGGGTTGCGATTTGAGCTCGTTTCAGTGAGACTAAACGGCTGAATTTGATTGGATTTGTTCATATGGGCTTAACAAACGTGGTGTTATATTCAAAATCAATCCAGTTGGACCAGATAATCGGTGAGAAGGAAACAGAGTTGCGTGTTCAAAAATATTCTGGATTTGGTTTGGAAAGTTTCTGGTGAAATTCAATCGAAGTTTTAGCTTGGTTTGGGCCTGCTAACCGCAAACAGGGCCGGTAATCCTCTTAGACTCGTCAAAGTACGGTTGTATCACCGATTGGAAGAAAACAGAGCATCATATATCCCCATGAGTTATTCTCGGGATTTTCTTTATTCTTGGAAAGATTGCACGAGGTCAGAGCGTGTATATCCTATTCTATGACGTGTATGAGTCTGTTAAGAGTATGTTGGATGGATACAAACGCGTGAGAAGATGTAAAAAGGGAAGAAATCCCCTGACTGGCAGTGAAGAATATTATCGAGTAATGAAGATTATTCGGAGTTATTGGCGAGTATTTTTGATTCTGGAGAGTATATAAAGGGTGCTGAGGGTTATGAGAGAGGATGGAGAGTTTGGGAGAAGTATAGAGCATTAACAGAGCGAGAAAATCAAGTTACAGGAAAGTTTCTGCTGCTTCTGCCATTGAAGAACACGAAGAACGGACAGACCAGGGCAGTCGTTCTTCAACAGTGATAACGACTAACACGTGAGGGTCTTAGAATTACCGTCAGCAGCAGTTTATTTCTATCGTTTCTGTAACAGTGTTCTGCAACAATTATAAGTGTTGCAAACACCTGATTTACTCAATTATTTTCCTTTTCATCATTTGTAAAACACTTGTGAGCATCAATGAAATATTTTGAGAGGTTTTCCAACATGATGATGAGCTAATTCTCCCACAACTAAGGCAGTGAGGAAGCTATTTACGCATGAATAATTGGTAATCATTTATTTCCTCTAATTTATAATTTATAATTCACTCAATCACTGCTTTTGCAGAGTTTTTAATTGTTTGCAAAAAATTTCTTCATTAGTTGTGATTCAATTATATAGGTTATGCTTTGTTTAGATAATCTATGCTTAGGGATACAATTAATTTTCGAGAATTTTCCATATTATTTGTGAATTAAGAAATAAGAGTCTTAAAATATAATTAGAGTTTTGGATTGTTTACCATAATTTATTCATGTGTAATAGTGAAATCAGTGTCTTGGTTGTTTTCTAATATCTTGAAGTCAATTTTTTAATAAGTTTTCTTTGTTTTTAAATTTTTATTAAGTCTAAAATTCATTGACTTCACAAGTCTTAAAACAACCATTTTATCACTATCTACAACAACTTTGAAAACATCAATTTTTGGCGCCGCCGACGCGGATCTGTTTATAGATTTGTTTTTAGGTTTTATTTTATTTGTTCTTTTTTACGCGTTTTAGTACTTTTGTTTGCTTTCAGATTTGGAGCTAAGCTAAAGAAAAAGAGAAGTGCTGAAAAGAAAGGCGAAGCCCAAAAAGGAAAGAAAAGAGAAATCCAAAAGGAGTGAAGAAAAAGATTTTGTAAATAATTTTTTTTTTTAGAAACTGTAATTAAGTTTTTTATTTTTGTAAAGTTTTATTTTTGGACATTTTTATTTATTTATTTTTTTAAAACCCTGCGGAAGGGTACTTTTAAATAAACTGTTTGCAGAGAAGGAAGACGATTACGATATCGTCTCGGCCCCTCGGGTTCGTACACTGACATTGGAGTCGGTGGCCCGAGTCGACTTCAACGGTTCATCCCCCGTCTGGAACGGGAGGTAAGAATTCTAAACACCCGCGAATCCCCTGTCAGCGGGTTTACTGGATGATTTTGTATGCCTATATGTTGAGGACCTGAAATCGGATTTAATTTTCTAGTAAAGGGCAAGGCCTGGCCAAATCAAGATAAGGACTCGGATTTCATCACCGTTTCCTTCTTGCCCGCCTTAGGAACACGTAACCTACGCGAACCTAAGCCTAAAATTTTGACTAGAACGAGACTGATAGAGTAACGAGCTTAATAGGAAAGTCATTCGAAAAATATTGGTTACTCTTTTAAGCATACTTCGAAGTTCATGATGGTTTCTGTGAGTTGAATGCGTGACTGCGCCTCCTTGTAATGCGGTGAGGCCTTGGGTATCAAAGCTCCACGCAACTTCCCTCGCCTCTATTCAACTTACTTTGACTCGGATTGATTCCAGAGGGGTTTGCTCAAATTGTAACGAATTCCCTTTCGAAGGATTAGAAGCTGGTCTAGAAACAATCTAAGTGGATCCATCATGCTTTTTGTTTGCTAGATAAAATAGGCTTGTTGTGGTCGAGTCAGCCTTCTTTGTGTTTGTTTAGAATTCTCTTGCAGTTAGGATGTCGAACTGGTATTATAATAGCCAATACAATGAGTATCCGACTGAGCAGCTTGGACATTATCATTTTTATGACCATAGTGTGAATAGTGATTGGGAACGCGAAACTTTTGAAGGTTATGGTCCATACCATTGTGAGCCCAATTACTATCCACATACCCACAGGTCATACGAGCAAAACAGTCCTTCTATTTCTCTAATAGAGTCTATCAAGAGTTTCAATGAGTCAGCACGGAAGTTATTTATGAAAGATACTTATAATATTCTTCTCCCAGAAGAGTCCGTAGAGCGGTCAACTAAGATATTCTAGAAGAGACCCTCAAGCAATTTACTGAGAATACAGATATGATTGTGGAAAAACTTTCTCAGGATAGTCTTAATTTCCAGTGTAGTTTTCCCAATACCACCCTCGAAAATAAGGATAGTTTTTATTCACATAATCAAGATGACGAGGTTAGAATTGGTAACACTACTTGTTTTGATAAGGTTCGATCATTTTCATGTTACTATAGTGATGATTATGATGAGGATAGTATTGATGAAGAACATGAAATATGTAGGCATAGTGATCAGGAATTTGTTACTCCGATTGAGCGTTATAATGATAGTACTGTTTCTAGTACAAATCCACATAATTTTACTAATTATTCACCTATTCAAAAGGACGAGGATTTGACTAGACATACCCCCGTTTTAGATGATGTAGTATTTCCTGTCTACGAAGCCGATGATAGTTTTGAGGAACGAGTTTATTCGGAGAATATTGTTTTAGAGTCTAGAAATTTAGAAACACTAGTCTTAGAAGATGATAAACTCGTAGAAATGAGTGAGGATGAACCCAACTTAGAAGAATCTATTGACCATTTCCAGGAATCTGATGACCTAGAAATTTGGGAAGTTGTGGCTAGTCTATCTAGAGATACCCAAAAATCTAAGTTTGGGGGTGATTATCATTCTCCTTGTGCCATACCTTTAGATCTTACAGAGATCCCTCATTTTGGACTTGATATCTCTGCCTCGACCATTTTACAAGATTACCTTCATACTCGTTTTCCCGAACCTAATGATGTCCAGAAAGAAGCTCAGTTGTTAGAAACCCATCCTCTGGTTGATGTGGTTAACCCAGGCTATGATACCAAGATTGACTTTGTTTTCCCACCAAAAACTTTTCAACCAATTGTGGGAACTTTTGATTTTAAGATGTGTCGGTTATTAAGTTTTGAGACTAAACCTAATCACTTTAGGATATTAGGGTCGACACATTTTCTTAAGGAAGACCACCTCTTTCATTGTGGTCAGCTGTGTGAGTCAAATCTGATTGACTTAGAGGATCCCCAGTTATTCAGGTTGTTGTTATGTGCTTATAAGTTCTTAGTTGAGTTTTTCCAGACTCTAATACCTGAACCGGATCTTAGCTTTGAGGAAATCCAACCGATGAAAACATGTTATCTAGACCCAGTTATAGAACCTGAACCTGAGCCACAACTAGATGTAGTTGTCTTAAACAAGGGTATGTTCGGCATCTTTTTGGTCTGTTGCAGTTTCCTCTTCTTGTGGGTAATACCTTTTGATCCAGATGACCCACAGTTATTCCGACTACTTCTATATGATTCTATGAGGTGACTAATTCCTTCCGATGTCTGGCTGAAGACTTTAAACTTAGCACTTCTTGGGAGGTAACCCAATATTCTTGCGACACGGTAATATCTTTCCTTATCTCTTTTGCTTCAAGTAGTAACAGTTTCTCCTTGTTCAGGATTTTAATTTTATCTTTAGAACATTGAGGACAATGTTAGATTTAAGTTTGGGGGTATGGGAGAAACATTTTAGTCGCATTTTTGAAACTTCTAGTGTCACATAGTACCCGGTTATCTAAGTTTACATACTGTTTCTCACCGAAAAGATAGAAATTGGAATATTATAGATAACAACCTATTGAGACATTAGAGAAAAAGACATTGAGATCCTTGAAATTCAGGAGAGAACTTGTTCCTTTCAGAGGGTAACCGTGATGGACCTAACCATCCATGATGGAAAGGCGAGTAGGTCAGGAGGAAATGCCAGAAAGACAAAGCATCCTCACAATGTAGTCTTAGTTACTGGATTATTACGACTCTCTCTCAGTAGAAACTTATCATCATCAACAAGCGGAGCGACATCAAAATATATGAAGAAAGTTGAAGACGTTTAAGGTTTAGAAGTAACAATAGAAAAGAATATTTCAAAAATCAAAGTTGAAGACTTAGTTACAAAAAGTTATAAGAACAAATGATATAAGTTGTTGAAGTTCATGATACCAAGACATCACAATTGGCGAAGATCCAAGTTTTGAAAGTCCTTCTCTCATGGCCATGTAAAGTTTTGTCTTGTAATTTTTTGTTCATCAAAAAAAACAAAAAAAACATCATTACGTTCTTTTTGGCCATAGGGAAGAAGAAATTTATAAGTCAAGCAAGAAATCGAAGAGAAGAGTTAATTGTCAAGGTTCTATGAGGTTCAAGAGTTTATCATCAACAGTTGAAGACCGAAGAAGACGTTATTTATACTGAGCACTGTGAGAGAGTCGAAGAAATATGCATTTTGGTTGCTTTTTTAGTCTACTTTCAATCTGGCACAAGATCTTTCTAGCACTGGTTTAACTCATTACACGTAATTAGTCCAGCTGTGTAGCATATGTCCCTCTCATTTTTATCTCTCTCTTAATCTTATCCAGCTGTAAAGCAGCGGACGCATCTTACAATATTTATCTAGCTGTGTAGCGGATATCTCTTTATCTAGCAGTGGTGCGGATGTGTCTCCCCTTTTCTTCAGTCAGCTTTAGAGCTGACACCTTTAATTTCTCTGGCATTCTAGTTACTTGGAGATAGGTTGAGAATATGTATGTCCTCATAGCTCTTTGGATACTTGTGACCAATTAGAAGTAATGGTTTTGTGGGTACACCTCTGGTAAACCCTCCCGAGATTAACTCGGTCACTAGGGACACCTAGTGAGTTAGGATTTTATTTTTTATTAGTTTTGCTCGAGGACTAGCAAATAATAAGTTTGGGGGTATTTGATAGACGCATTTATATGTCTAATTTTTCCTCAATGCTTCGTATTGTTAGTACTCGTTTTCGTCCTTATTATGGTGTTTTGTGTGTTTGTAGGTATTTTTTTGGAAATAAATATTTTTGGAAATTTCGGCTCGAAAAGTTTCCCGGGGCACCCTTGGAGGACAAGTGTTATTCAGACTCTCACCGTTGGTTAAGGGGCACCTCAATTACTAAGGGGCACCTCAGTTGGGATGCTGCTAGTCGCACCCCCAGTTTGGTTAGGGGGATACCCTTTCTTCTTCATTTGAATTATGAAAACCGGCGGAAAAACCAACCTTCAGCTGCCGAAATTAGGGTTGCGATTTGAGCTCGTTTCAGTGAGACTAAACGACTGAATTTGATTGAATTTGTTCATATGGGCTTAACAAACGTGGTGTGATATTCAAAATCAATCCAATTGGACCAGATAATCGGTGAGAAGGAAACAGAGTTGCGTGTTCACAGGAAAAATATTCTGGATTTGGTTTGGAAAGTTTCTGGTGAAATTCAATCGAAGTTTTAGCTTGGTTTGGGCCTGTTAACCGCAAACAGGGCCGATAATCCTCTTAGACTCGTCAAAGTACGGTTGTATCACCGATTGGAAGAAAACAGAGCATCATATATCCCCATGAGTTATTCTAGGGATTTTCTTTATTCTTGGAAAGATTGCACGAGGTCAGAGCATGTATATCCTATTCTATGACGTGTATGAGTCTGTTAAGAGTATGTTGGATGGATACAGACGCGTGAAAGCTGTAAAAAGGGAAGAAATCCCGTGACTGGCAGTGAAGAATATTATCGAGTAATGAAGATTATTCGGAGTTATTGGCGAGTATTTTTTATTCTGGAGAGTATATAAAGGGTGTTGAGGGTTATGAGAGAGGATGAAGAGTGAGGGGTGAGAACAGAGTATAGAAATTAGAGTTGCAGAGAGTTGCTGCTGCTGCCATTAGAGAAGAACACGAAGAACAATAGACTGCAAGTAGCAGTCGTTTTCTAGTGTCTTAAAACCGTTTCGTTTTCTTCCAGAAAAAGACTGTTGCTTCTGCGACTGTTTTGTGCTATAATTTTGTAACAACTTCTTTGCAACATTTGTAACACCCGTAGACCATTGCAAATCTCTGTTTTATCTTATTTCTCCAATAAAAACACCATTTGAGCTATGAGTTATCTTTTTGAGTGTGTTTTCACCATGTGGAGCTAGAACCCATCACTGGGACGACGGAGGAAGCTGTATTTCATCCTTGGGGTAATTTAATAAATTCCTTATTTACTTTTTGCATAAATTTTAAATGATTTATGATTTCTATTCATTATTTGTTATCTTGTTAGATAGTGTATGCTTAGTCTTAGATGCTTTAGATACACTATGCTTGTAATTTACAATTGATGTTTTACGAAATCTACTTTGGCAAAGAATAGAGTTATTGTTTCTTTTGCTTTGAGCTATAAATGTCTAGGATTAATTTATGAACCCCATGAACATGAAAACCAGTGGAATCCCGAGTCCCGGTCTCTCTTCATTCTGTGACAAATTTTGTATATATATTTTTCCTTATTTTCTTTATTAAATCTTAAAATAAATTCTCAACAAATCTGAGTGAACGAATCATCTTACTACAACATCATTGAAAAATCACATCACCACGCCAAACCGCGCCAAGGCATGCCATGCCACATGTGCCAATGGCATGCCAACCACCTTGTCGCGCCATACCATGCCGGCCTTCCCCATGCGGCTACCAAAACGAAGGCGTGCGACGATCAACGACCACCCTTTCACCCTGGATGCAAATCCTAGCCGTCCAAGGTCGTCAAACAACGCATGGTAACCTTTGGCCCAAAACCCTAGTTTTGGCCACGCCAAACCGCGCCAAGGCATGCCATCCCACATGTGCCAATGGCATGCCAACCACCTTGCCGCGCCATACCATACCGGCCTTCTCCATGCGGATAACAAAAGGAAGGCGTGCGACGATCAACGGCCACCCTTCCATCCTAGATGCAAATCCTAGCCGTCCAAGGTCGCCAAACAACACATGGTAACCTTTGGCCCAAAATCCTAGTTTTGGCCACGCCAAATCGCACCAAGGCATGCCATGCCATATGGAACGCAGTTTTCCTGGAAAAAGATGTAATCGGGAGTCATACAGCAAGACTTTCTGACCAGGAGTGAAGGATTTGCGCAGAATGCGCTTGTCATGAAACATCTTCATCTTCTGCTTGTACAGCTTGGCACTGTCATAAGCCTCATTTCTCAACTCTTCCAACTCGTTGAGTTGAAGTTTCCTTTGAATTCCAGCTTCGTCCAGAGAAAAGTTCAGCTCTTTGATTGCCCAGTAGGCACGATGTTCTAATTCCACAGGTAGATGGCACGGCTTTCCATACACTAGACGATAGGGGGACATGCCAATTGGTGTCTTATAAGCTGTTCTATAGGCCCATAAAGCATCATTCAATCTCAATGACCAATCTTTCCTGGACGGGTTGACCGTCTTCTCCAGAATGTGCTTAATTTCCCTATTAGACACTTCCACTTGTCCACTAGTCTGAGGGTGGTACGGAGTAGCAACCTTGTGAGTTATGCCATACTTGCGTACTAAAGACTCAAAGTACTTGTTACGAAAATGTGAACCGCCGTCACTGATGATAGCTCTAGGGGTACCAAAACGTGCAAATATGTTCTCTTTTAGAAATGAAAGTACCACCTTGTGGTCATTTGTTCTGGTTGCTATGGCTTCTACCCACTTAGAAACGTAATCAACTGCGACTAGGATGTACAACTTGCTGTCAGACATGGGAAATGGACCCATGAAGTCTATCCCCCAAACATCAAAAATCTCCACAATCAAAATGGGGTTCAATGGCATCATGTTTCTCCTCGAAATGCTTCCTAGCTTTTGACAGCGTTCACAAGCAACACAATAATCATGGCAATCCTTGAACAATGATGGCCAATAGAATCCACACTGCAAGATCTTTGCAGCGGTTTTCTTGGCACTGAAATGGCCTCCACATGCTTGGTCATGACAGAAAGATATCACATCTTTCTGTTCAGTGTTGGGGACACATCTCCTAATGATTTGGTCTGGACAGTACTTAAACAAATATGGGTCATCCCAAAGGAAATGTTTGACTTCAGCCAGGAATTTAGAGCGGTCTTGTCTGACCAACGTGAGGGCATCCTACCTGTAGCGAGGTAGTTAACAATATCAGCAAACCAAGGAAGGTCTGAGATAGACATCAGCTGTTCATCTGGGAATGATTCTCTAATCAGCTCACAATCATCAATAGACTCTAAAGTTAATCTAGACAAATGATCAGCAACCACATTCTCACAACCTTTCTTATCACGGATTTCGAGATCGAATTCCTGTAATAAGAGTATCCATCGAATAAGGCGAGCTTTAGCATCCTTCTTGGAAAGAAGATACTTCAAAGCCGCATGGTCTGTGTATATGATGATCTTAGACCCTATCAGATAAGATCTAAACTTGTCTAATGCGAAAACGACGGCAAGCAATTCCTTCTCGGTAGTTGAATAATTGAGTTGGGCATCATTAAGGGTTTTGCTAGCATAGTATATCACATATGGTAGTCTATCAACTCGCTGTCCTAAAACAGCACCAACAGCATAATCAGAGGCATCACACATAAGTTCGAACGGAAGCTTCCAATCGGGTGGTCGGACTATAGGAGCGGTGGTGAGAAGGGTTTTTAATTCCTCCCATGCCTTCACACAAGCAGCATCGAAATTGAAGGCAACATCTTTGGAGAGAAGACTGCACAGAGGTCTGGAGATTTTGCTGAAATCTTTGATGAATCGCCGGTAAAAACCAGCATGACCTAGAAATGATCTGATCTCCTTCACAGAGCAAGGTTGTGGTAGATGTTGAATGAGGTCAACTTTAGCTTTATCCACTTCAATTCCTTTTTCTGAGATGATGTGTCCTAGAACTATTCCTGAATTCACCATAAAATGGCATTTTTCCCAATTTAGAACAAGGTTCTTTTCTTTACATCTGGATATCACGAGGGCAAGATGCTTCAAACATTCGTCAAACGAGGAACCAAAAACAGAGAAGAAATCATCCAAAAGATCTCGAAAGAGAGAAAACTATCATGTCAGAAAAAATGCTCATCATGCAACGCTGAAAAGTAGCAGGTGCATTACACAACCCGAAGGGCATACGTCTATAAGCAAACGTCCCAAATGGACACGTGAATGTAGTTTTTTCCTGATCTTCGGAGCAATGTGAATTTGGTTATAACCGGAAAAGCCATCTAGAAAACAGTAGTGACTGTGTCCAGACACACGTTCTAGCATTTGGTCAATGAAAGGGAGCGGGAAGTGATCCTTCCTTGTTACTGTGTTCAACTTCCTGTAGTCGATGCATACTCGCCATCCTGTGGTTGTACGAGTAGGACTAATTATTCATTCTTGTCGTTCTGAACAACAGTAATGCCTGACTTCTTAGGCACAACTTGAATGGGACTAACCCATTTCATCGGAATTGGGTATATGATACCCCATTCAATAGTTTCAGGATCTCTCCTTTGACTACATCTCTCATGTTAGGATTAAGTCTCCTTTGCATTTCCCTCGATGGTTTGGCATTCTCTTCAAGGTTAATGTGGTGCATGCAAATGGTGGGGACTAATTCCTTTGAGATCTGAGATGGTCCATCCTAAGGCCTCTTTTGTGTTCCTTAAGTACTTCTAAAAGCTTACTTTCCTGTTCCGTGTCTAAACATGATGAAATAATGACAGGTAAAGTATCAGAAGAACCTAGGAATGCGTACTTCAACGTACTAGGCAATGTTTTCAATTCAAGCTTGGGTGGCTCAACAATGGATGGAATAAGCTTGGAATCAGAGATAGGGTGGTTCCACTTCATATTTCCTTTCAGTGACGTCCATTTGAGGTACAGATTCGAGCAGAGATAGGACGTCACTACAGTATGCATCATCATAGGAATCAGGGTTAAAGTTCTCCATACATGCTTGAAAGGGGTCGACGGATAGAATGTTAGTCAACGAATCTTGCATTAATCCTTCAATCATATTAACTTCATGCATCATCATCATCAAGATTCACAGGTTGTTGACTAATATCGAACACATTCAATTCTACCGTCATGTTACCAAAAGACAGTTTAACACTCCATTCCGACATTGATGATCGCGTTGGACGTAGCCAAGAAAGGACGTCCTAAGATGACAGGAATGTGACAGTCTGGGTTTTGTACAGGTTGAGTGTCTAAGACAATGAAGTCTACGGGAAAATAGAATTTGTCAACCTTGATCAAAACATCTTCGACCACTCCACGAGGAATCTTGACAGATCGGTCTGCCAGTTGTAGAGTGATAGATGTTGGTTTCAACTCCCCAAGACCTAACTGCTCATAAACAGAATATGGCAGTAGGTTAACACTTGCACCTAGGTCTAATAACGCTTTATTGACCGTGTGTTCTCCTATAGTGCAAGAAATTGTTGGACATCCTGGATCCCTAAACTTGGGTGGAGTTTTGTTCAGAATGATGGAACTCACCTGCTCAGCTAAGAAAGCACGTTTTTGCACATTGAGCTTGCGCTTTTGAGTACACAAGTCTTTGAGGAATTTGGCATAAGCAGGGATTTGCTTGATTGCTTCAAGAAAAGGAATGTTGATGTTGACTCTCTTGAACAGATCTAACATCTCATTGTAATGGGTACTTTTCTGTTGATAGATCAATCTTTGAGGAAATGGGGCAACAGGAATGAGTTGGCAAAGGGACATTCACAGCAGTAGAATTGTCAGATTTTCCAACTTGCTCAGATTCTTTGGTTTTCTGGGGTTGTGGAGACAGCGTGGAATTTGTATCAGATTCATTAGGTTCGCCCACGTTGTTCTCGATGACTTTACCACTTCGGAGGGTGGTAATGGCATGGATTTGATCAGGTGAGGTTTCAGTGCAGGATGTTGTGCCTGTTTGAAATATCCTCTTTGGATTTTGTTGGGGTTGGCTCGGAAGTTTACCCTTTTCTCTCTCACATATTTGATCCATCTTTTGATCTAGATTTTTCTGACTTTGCATCAAACTCTGGAACATTTCCTCTAGGGTGGATAATCTCTTGTCGGTATTGTGTTGAGGATTGTGTTGTTTTTGATTGTTGTTGAGGGTTTCTCGGGTGTTGATAACCTTGATTGTTCTGATATCCCTGATTGTTTTGATAGCTCTGATTGGGTTGAGATGGTCCTCCTTGAGTGGGTCCTTTTGACCATGAAAAGTTAGGGTGGTTTCTCCATCCTGGATTGTAGGTCTGTGAATAAGGGTTATGCTCTGGTTTTTGAAACATGGCATGTGCCTGTTCAAGCCTAGACTCCTGGACTGCAAGCAAATCGGACAATTTTGGAATTGATGGTTGGGGTCGTTACAAGCACAAACAGACGAAGCGACATGTTCTCGGAGAGTAGTGGTGGAAGGTTTTGAATTTTTATGTAGTTCTAACTCTTCTAATCTCCTAACTATTGATGCCATGTTTGCTCTCTCCCTCAAAATCCGCTTCAATCCTAAAAGCCTTTGCTTCGGATGTAGTCTTTCTGGTTTCACGGATGGATTCCCACTGTTGCGTCTTTTCAGCTACTTCAATCAAGAAGTCCCAAGACGCGTCAGCAGTTTTATCTACGAATAGACCATTACACATCGACTCAACCGTTGTTCGGGTGGACACATCTAGACCTTCATACAAAATTTGCACAAGTCTCCATTTTTCAAAACCATGATGGGGACATTGGAGCAATAATTCATTGAATCTCTCCAGGTATCTAGCTAAGGTCTCACCTTCTAATTGCACAAAGCTATTCAGACTTTGACGAATTGTCGCAGTCTTGTGGTTCGGGAAAAACTTTTTGAAAAACTCCTTTATGAGGTCATCCCATGTCATGATGGATTGAGGCTGTAAAGCATAGAGCCAGGCCTTTGCCTTATCTTTCAGGGAGAAAGGAAAAAGCCTTAACTTCAGGGTTTCGTCGGTCATTTGAGTGAAACGCAGAGTTCCACAAATTTCCTCGAATTCTCTCACGTGGTGGTACGGGTTTTCATTCTCAACACCTCTAAAAATAGGAAGCATCTGTATTGTGCTGATTTCAGCTCATAATGGCCATTAGCCTCGGGCAGCAAAATACAAGAAGGTTGACTGGCTCTAGTTGGGTACATATAATCCTTGAGGGTACGGGTTCTCCCATTGTTTCTGGTTGATCTGGACTGTCTCCCTCAGAACTTAGAATTTCGATAGGTTCGTCTGGGTTAATTCTAACAAGTCTGTTTGTCTGGTCTCTGTAGGTCACAATCATGTCCTAGTAGGTACCTTAACTAACATGTTGGTCAGACAGAGCAATCGGAAACAATTTGGCCACAAGGGTTATGAAGATTTGGTTTTGAATGGGTTTTGGTTTAAAGAAGGGTTTTGTTTTTGGTTTAAAATTGGGCTTTGAAAATTTTTGAACTAAACCTAGCATAAATTACACAACTCATAAAAGAAAATAAAAACAATAATAATAATTAAACAAACCCATAAAAGAAAAAAGAAAAATAAAAGAAAAATAAAAAAAACAAAAAAAAAATAAAAATTATTACAATCCCAAATAAAAAAAAAAGAAAAAGAAAATAAAAATTATTACAATCCCAAATAAATAATTAAATAATTATTACAAGCCCAATTTGAATTTAAATGAGGCCCAAGTGGGTTAACTCATGGGTTAGGCTTACTTGTTTTTGGAGGGAAGCCCAAAAATAGGCTTTTAGTCCCCTTTTAGTTGCAAGCCCAGTTGGGCTTTAGGATCGTCCTAGCAGCTCACGTCCAAGCCCAGCAGCAGCAAGTGTAGCAGAGCCCAGCAGCAGCAGCAACGGAGCCCAGCTGAAGTTGCAAGCCCAAGAGCAGTTGAGGTTACTGAGCCCAGCTCAGTTGGTTCAAGCCCAGTTCAGAGATTGTTGCACAAGCCCAGCAGAAGAGGTTGGCAGCAGGCCTGGCAGCAGCTTTGCAGCTTCAGTTGGCAGCAGTTGGCAGCAGTTGGCAGCAAGCTTGGCAACAGCAACAGCTTGGCAGCAGCAGCTTCTCAGCAGCTTCAGCAACACTTGCAGCAGCAGAGCAACACTTGCAGTTGCAGCAGCAACACACACAGAGCAGCAGCTTCACAGCAGCTTCAGTTGGCTTCAGTTGGCAGCAAGTTGGCAGAAGCAACAGCAACAGCAGCAACAGTAGCTTGGCAGCAGCAGCTCCACACCAGCAGCAGCAGCAGCTTGAAAACTTCAAAAAGATGGCAGCCAGCTCCCCGGCAGCGGCGCCAAAAACTTGGTGTGATGATTAGATGCACACAAAACACTTGCAAGTATACAAGGTCAAGATTTGTAATAAAAGAGTGAGTAGGGGTTTGTCCACAGGGAGAGGAGCATATGAGAAGTTTTCCTAGCTAAGGTGTGTAGTGAGCTAAGGGCAAGGCAGGTTTCAGGCAAACAGACAAGAATGCAAGGTAAAGCAATAGAGAAACAGGCTAAGAACCACAGCAGGGAAAGATAACAGACAAGGAACCAAGGCTTGGAAGGTAAAGCAGCAAAGAAACAGCCAAGAAAAGCAGCAAATAACCAAGGCTTGGCAGCCAAGGGCAGGGTGAGGATTATGCACTGACTTCAGTGCACAAAAGCTACAAGGTGCAAGAAAATAAAAAGCAAGAAAATTAACTGAAGAAAATAACTGATCAGGAAGCAAACACACAGGACTGAAATTATAATTGACTGAAAGAGAAGTGGTGGGTAAGCCAAGGCATATGATCCACCTTGTGTCCTAATCAAGTGACATGTTTCTAGGTTATGTTCATTCCTAAGCATACAACTAGAAATGGAAGAACACCAAATTGCTCACTAGTCTACCCCTAGCATTGGCTGTCTTTTGACAGTACAGCCAATCACAGGCTCTATGAGCATTGGCATCTCTCATTTGCACAATCAAAACATAGCAACAGGAAGTAACTATCCTAGCCCATTTACACTTGACAGTGCACAAGGCTTCACTGAGCCTTGGCCTGATGCTGATTAGCTCATGCTAACCATGATGTAGCAACATACATTCATTAACATAGATAATTCATACACATTTAACAACATATCAGATAACTAAAAAAAAACATATGCAATACTCAACTATTCACTGATAAGCACTGAAATTTGAAGTTCAATAAAATTTAGCTCAATTCTCTCCTGGCTAGTCCAGAGAGGTATACAGTGTCCTCTACATACTTCATATGACATCAATTTATACCCATTATACATAATTAGGTTTTCCCCCAATTTTCCCCCAAAATCAGTAGAACTAGGGTTTGGTGAAATTGATTTACCTACTGTTGATGAGATATTCGCTCCACCTCGTCGACCCACTCTTCTCCTGCTTCTTCTCGTTCCTCCCATGCTCCAATTGATGCTTTAATCATCATTTATATCCCCAATTTCTCACCTAGGGTTTCAGTGAGCAGAGAGATGAGAAATTGAGATTATTAGTGATGCTAAAGAGATGGTACGTGATGGGTTTAGGTAGAATAGAGTTGGGGAGAAAACAGTGGAGTGATTTGGGGTGAGGTGGTGGTGATGGAGACGGACATGGTGGTGGTACGGGGCATGGTGGTTCTGCAGAGGGGGGTGATGGAGGAGATGGTTCGATGGAGAAAGGGAAGGGTGCGTTTGTTTGAGGTGTAGGTGCTCGGTCGCTAGGGTGTGAGGCGAGTGTATCGAGTTTGATGATCTGCGACGCTGAGCCGTGGGATAGGGAGATGAAAGATCAATCGGACGGTGAGATGAAGTGAAGTTTGTAGCGACCGCTGGATTATATAATACAACAAAATCAACGACGCCAGATAGAGTTAGGTGTTGTAGTGTTAGGCGGAGATATCAAACTTCGATGCACAGCAAGGGAGCGACCGTCGGATTCAACTACCATCTAATCTGAAGGCTTGGAATTTCAGCGCTGTGGTGCTTGGCAGAGACTTCAGATTTTGATGCTCTATGAAGGAGCGACCATCGGATGCTTCTGGGAACTGATCTGACGGCTGAGAACGGAGGCGCTTTTGTGTGTAGAAAATGAGGTTGTGCGCACCATTCTTCGCGGCTTCCTTGCGTAATTTCTCCCGGCTTTTCACTACTTTTCTGCTCTTTTCGCTCCGCGACTCATCCGAACTTTATTTATTACCTAAAAATGCAAAATTAATTAATAAAAATATTTATTCTTGAAAACAATGAAAATACAGAATATGGGATAAAATGTAGAATTAATGCATAAAAGATGAGTTAAATTGCCAACAAAAAGGGATAAATATACAATATTTGGCACTCATCAAATACCCCCAAACCTGAATTTTACTTGTCCTCAAGTAAAACAAAACTAAGGAAATCCTAACTATACCACTGTCGCTGGTCTCTCGAATGCATTTAGCGTATGCACTAAGCCTTTTAAACCACTAAGTGTCCCTAGTGGACGAGTTGAAGTCTCGTGAAGGTTTGCTTAGAACGTACCTACAAAGTTCTAGGTCAAAATATAAGCTCAGATTCCATCAAACGTGACATGTGCAAAACAGTTTAAGCTCACAGCAAAATGGAGATGTCAATCTAGCTATCGAAGGCACAATCCTAGCACTGATAACAAAAAAAGACATGTGATAAGAGTGTAAAGTGTATCTACACATGTGTAAAGAAAGATCTGAAGTCATGACTACTAATCACCAAGAGATAGTTTCTCAGGCTAAGAACTGAGGTCGAAATCTAGCTAGCTGTCCGGACTTTACGAGAATTGTGAATGAGTTGGAGGTATTTCACAATTACTCGCGTTGTACATCAATGGCATACACCCTCCTTGCTTACAACACAAAAACACAAAAGATGACTATTTACATGACTCTTATTTACATTGACAATTCTCTTTTTATTTTTGGAACAAGAGATGATGGAATTGAACAATACTTGATTTTTTTGTATTTTTTGTATTTTTTTTTTTTTTTTTGGTATTTTTTTTTTCTGAATATATACATCTTTTTTTTTTTTTTTTTTTTTTTTTTTTTTTTTTTTTTTTCAAGGAAACACTTTTGATACATATAAAAGGAAACAAAAGATTACATGACACATTGCAAGAGGTAGCCCTTTTTGATGCACCCAGTTAAATTCGATGGTTGTCTTTCTTAATGTAACCTCCACCTTCTATCCCAACCAACCAAAGAACAAGCTAGTCAAGTTTCGTTCAGTATTCTAAAGTGATTGGCAATCGTAACTTCCTATCCAACACCTTGAAGATCGAGGCCATACATGTATTGGTAGATCGTGCGCGTGCAAATTTCTTATCACTATGTGAATTGTGCTAGAATCAGGGTGCCTAAATATCTAGACTAAGACTCCTAATAAAAATACATATTTGCACAAGAGTCAACATTTCAAGGTAAATGAGCTCCATTTTTTATGATTTTTTCCATTTTTTAATTTTTTTTTGAATTTTGACTTTTTAATTTTTTTTGGAATTTTTCAATTTTTTTTTCAAAAAGAAGAAAGAATTCGTTTTCAATTATGGCAAATTATCATGGTATCTACTCTATACCCCCAAACCTAAACTAAACATTGTCCTCAATGTTTCAAAACATGGAAAGAATTATAAAACAATATATGAAGAGGAACATGCTGAGTAGAGTAAAAGGAGAGAGAATACCCGATTGTACGGTGGTAGCTCGATTAAAACTCCGTTATTTCAAGGCAAAAATCCATCATATTAGCAGTCACAATGGATGAGCACAAAATATACACAAAAGGAAATTTAACTAACACATTATCTACAAGAAAATTTGGTTTTTAATGGGATTGGACTTTTTGGAAAATTTTGGTTTTGTTGGGAAAAAGACAAATTTTGGTTTTGATGGGAAAACGAAAAATTTTGGTTTTTAGGGAAACATTTGGAAAACTGTTTGGTTATTTAGGGAAAGAGTGGACCAGTTTAGTCCACATAGACTGGGTCCTCCAGGTTGGTTGTTTCAATGTCGGGTGGAAATGGCTCAAGGAATGGCTTTAATCTCTGCCCGTTGACTTTGAAAACGTTCTTGTTGGAGACATCCTCCAAATCTACAGCTCCATGAGGAAAAAATGTGCGTACTAGGTACGGACCCTTCCATCTGGAACGCAGTTTTCCTGGAAAAAGATGTAATCGGGAGTCATACAGCAAGACTTTCTGACCAGGAGTGAAGGATTTGCGCAGAATGCGCTTGTCATGAAACATCTTCATCTTCTGCTTGTACAGCTTGGCACTGTCATAAGCCTCATTTCTCAACTCTTCCAACTCGTTGAGTTGAAGTTTCCTTTGAATTCCAGCTTCGTCCAGAGAAAAGTTCAGCTCTTTGATTGCCCAGTAGGCACGATGTTCTAATTCCACAGGTAGATGGCACGGCTTTCCATACACTAGACGATAGGGGGACATGCCAATTGGTGTCTTATAAGTTGTTCTATAGGCCCATAAAGCATCATTCAATCTCAATGACCAATCTTTCCTGGACGGGTTGACCGTCTTCTCCAGAATGTGCTTAATTTCCCTATTAGACACTTCCACTTGTCCACTAGTCTGAGGGTGGTACGGAGTAGCAACCTTGTGAGTTATGCCATACTTGCGTACTAAAGACTCAAAGTACTTGTTACGAAAATGTGAACCGCCGTCACTGATGATAGCTCTAGGGGTACCAAAACGTGAAATATGTTCTCCTTTAGAAATGAAAGTACCACCTTGTGGTCATTTGTTCTGGTTGCTATGGCTTCTACCCACTTAGAAACGTAATCAACTGCGACTAGGATGTACAACTTGCTGTCAGACATGGGAAATGGACCCATGAAGTCTATCCCCCAAACATCAAAAATCTCCACAATCAAAATGGGGTTCAATGGCATCATGTTTCTCCTCGAAATGCTTCCTAGCTTTTGACAGCGTTCACAAGCAACACAATAATCATGGCAATCCTTGAACAATGATGGCCAATAGAATCCACACTGCAAGATCTTTGCAGCGGTTTTCTTGGCACTGAAATGGCCTCCACATGCTTGGTCATGACAGAAAGATATCACATCTTTCTGTTCAGTGTTGGGGACACATCTCCTAATGATTTGGTCTGGACAGTACTTAAAAAATATGGGTCATCCCAAAGGAAATGTTTGACTTCAGCCAGGAATTTAGAGCGGTCTTGTCTCGACCAACGTGAGGGCATCCTACCTGTAGCGAGGTAGTTAACAATATCAGCAAACCAAGGAAGGTCTGAGATAGACATCAGCTGTTCATCTGGGAATGATTCTCTAATCAGCTCACAATCATCAATAGACTCTAAAGTTAATCTAGACAAATGATCAGCAACCACATTCTCACAACCTTTCTTATCACGGATTTCGAGATCGAATTCCTGTAATAAGAGTATCCATCGAATAAGGCGAGCTTTAGCATCCTTCTTGGAAAGAAGATACTTCAAAGCCGCATGGTCTGTGTATATGATGATCTTAGACCCTATCAGATAAGATCTAAACTTGTCTAATGCGAAAACGACGGCAAGCAATTCCTTCTCGGTAGTTGAATAATTGAGTTGGGCATCATTAAGGGTTTTGCTAGCATAGTATATCACATATGGTAGTCTATCAACTCGCTGTCCTAAAACAGCACCAACAGCATAATCAGAGGCATCACACATAAGTTCGAACGGAAGCTTCCAATCGGGTGGTCGGACTATAGGAGCGGTGGTGAGAAGGGTTTTTAATTCCTCCCATGCCTTCACACAGCAGCATCGAAATTGAAGGCAACATCTTTGGAGAGAAGACTGCACAGAGGTCTGGAGATTTTGCTGAAATCTTTGATGAATCGCCGGTAAAAACCAGCATGACCTAGAAATGATCTGATCTCCTTCACAGAGCAAGGTTGTGGTAGATGTTGAATGAGGTCAACTTTAGCTTTATCCACTTCAATTCCTTTTCTGAGATGATGTGTCCTAGAACTATTCCTGAATTCACCATAAAATGGCATTTTTCCCAATTTAGAACAAGGTTCTTTTCTTTACATCTGGATATCACGAGGGCAAGATGCTTCAAACATTCGTCAAACGAGGAACCAAAAACAGAGAAATCATCCATAAAGATCTCGAGAAAACTATCTATCATGTCAGAAAAAATGCTCATCATGCAACGCTGAAAAGTAGCAGGTGCATTACACAACCCGAAGGGCATACGTCTATAAGCAAACGTCCCAAATGGACACGTGAATGTAGTTTTTTCCTGATCTTCCGGAGCAATGTGAATTTGGTTATAACCGGAAAAGCCATCTAGAAAACAGTAGTGACTGTGTCCAGACACACGTTCTAGCATTTGGTCAATGAAAGGGAGCGGGAAGTGATCCTTCCTTGTTACTGTGTTCAACTTCCTGTAGTCGATGCATACTCGCCATCCTGTGGTTGTACGAGTAGGGACTAATTCATTCTTGTCGTTCTGAACAACAGTAATGCCTGACTTCTTAGGCACAACTTGAATGGGACTAACCCATTTGCTATCGGGAATTGGGTATATGATACCCGCATCAAGTAGTTTCAGGATCTCTCCTTTGACTACATCTCTCATGTTAGGATTAGTCTCCTTTGCATTTCCCTCGATGGTTTGGCATTCTCTTCAAGGTTAATGTGGTGCATGCAAATGGTGGGACTAATTCCTTTGAGATCTGAGATGGTCCATCCTAAGGCCTCTTTGTGTTCCTTAAGTACTTCTAAAAGCTTACTTTCCTGTTCCGTGTCTAAACATGATGAAATAATGACAGGTAAAGTATCAGAAGAACCTAGGAATGCGTACTTCAACGTACTAGGCAATGGTTTCAATTCAAGCTTGGGTGGCTCAACAATGGATGGATAAGCTTGGAATCAGAGAATAGGGGTTGTTCCACTTCATATTTCCTTTCAGTGACGTCCATTTGAGGTACAGATTCGAGCAGAGATAGGACGTCACTACAGTATGCATCATCATAGAAATCAGGGTTAAAGTTCTCCATACATGCTTGAAAGGGGTCAACGGATAGAATGTTAGTCAACGAATCTTGCATTAATCCTTCAATCATATTAACTTCATGTACATCATCATCATCAAGATTCACAGGTTGTTGACTAATATCGAACACATTCAATTCTACCGTCATGTTACCAAAAGACAGTTTTAACACTCCATTCCGACAGTTGATGATCGCGTTGGACGTAGCCAAGAAAGGACGTCCTAAGATGACAGGAATGTGACAGTCTGGGTTTTGTACAGGTTGAGTGTCTAAGACAATGAAGTCTACGGGAAAATAGAATTTGTCAACCTTGATCAAAACATCTTCGACCACTCCACGAGGAATCTTGACAGATCGGTCTGCCAGTTGTAGAGTGATAGATGTTGGTTTCAACTCCCCAAGACCTAACTGCTCATAAACAGAATATGGCAGTAGGTTAACACTTGCACCTAGGTCTAATAACGCTTTATTGACCGTGTGTTCTCCTATAGTGCAAGAAATTGTTGGACATCCTGGATCCCTAAACTTGGGTGGAGTTTTGTTCAGAATGATGGAACTCACCTGCTCAGCTAAGAAAGCACGTTTTTGCACATTGAGCTTGCGCTTTTGAGTACAAGTCTTTGAGGAATTTGGCATAAGCAGGGATTTGCTTGATTGCTTCAAGAAAAGGAATGTTGATGTTGACTCTCTTGAACAGATCTAACATCTCATTGTAATGGGTACTTTTCTGTTGATAGATCAATCTTTGAGGAAATGGGCAACAGGAGATGAGTTGGCAAAGGGACATTCACAGCAGTAGAATTGTCAGATTTTCCAACTTGCTCAGATTCTTTGGTTTTCTGGGGTTGTGGAGACAACGTGGAATTTGTATCAGATCATTAGGTTCGCCTACGTTGTTCTCGATGACTTTACCACTTCGGAGGGTGGTAATGGCATGGATTTGATCAGGTGAGGTTTCAGTGCAGGATGTTGTGCCTGTTTGAAATATCCTCTTTGGATTTTGTTGGGGTTGGCTCGGAAGTTTACCCTTTTCTCTCTCACATATTTGATCCATCTTTTGATCTAGATTTTTCTGACTTTGCATCAAACTCTGGAACATTTCCTCTAAGGTGGATCTCTTGTCGGTATTGTGTTGAGGATATGATGTTGTTGAGAGTTTGATTGTTGTTGAGGGTTTCTCGGGTGTTGATAACCTTGATTGTTCTGATATCCCTGATTGTTTTGATAGCTCTGATTGGGTTGAGATGGTCCTCCTTGAGTGGGTCCTTTTGACCATGAAAAGTTAGGGTGGTTTCTCCATCCTGGATTGTAGGTCTGTGAATAAGGGTTATGCTCTGGTTTTGAAACATGGCATGTGCCTGTTCAAGCCTAGACTCCTGGACTGCAAGCAAATCTGGACAATTTTGGAATTGATGGTTGGGGTCGTTACAAGCAGCACAAACAGATGAAGCGACATGTTCTCGGAGAGTAGTGGTGGAAGGTTTTGAATTTTTATGTAGTTCTAACTCTTCTAATCTCCTAACTATTGATGCCATGTTTGCTCTACCCTCAAAATCCGCTTCAATCCTAAAAGCCTTTGCTTCGGATGTAGTCTTTCTGGTTTCACGGATGGATTCCCACTGTTGCGTCTTTTCAGCTACTTCAATCAAGAAGTCCCAAGACGCGTCAGCAGTTTTATCTACGAATAGACCATTACACATCGACTCAACCGTTGTTCGGGTGGACACATCTAGACCTTCATACAAAATTTGCACAAGTCTCCATTTTTCAAAACCATGATGGGGACATTGGAGCAATAATTCATTGAATCTCTCCAGGTATCTAGCTAAGGTCTCACCTTCTAATTGCACAAAGCTATTCAGACTTTGACGAATTGTCGCAGTCTTGTGGTTCGGGAAAAACTTTTTGAAAAACTCCTTTGTGAGGTCATCCCATGTCATGATGGATTGAGGCTGTAAAGCATAGAGCCAGGCCTTTGCCTTATCTTTCAGGGAGAAAGGAAAAAGCCTTAACTTCAGGGTTTCGTCGGTCATTTGAGTGAAACGCAGAGTTCCACAAATTTCCTCGAATTCTCTCACGTGGTGGTACGGGTTTTCATTCTCAACACCTCTAAAAATAGGAAGCATCTGTATTGTGCTAGATTTCAGCTCATAATGGCCATTAGCCTCGGGCAGCAAAATACAAGAAGGTTGACTGGCTCTAGTTGGGTACATATAATCCTTGAGGGTACGTGGTTCTCCCATTGTTTCTGGTTGATCTGGACTGTCTCCCTCAGAACTTAGAATTTCGATAGGTTCGTCTGGGTTAATTCTAACAAGTCTGTTTGTCTGGTCTCTGTAGGTCACAATCATGTCCTAGTAGGTACCTTAACTAACATGTTGGTCAGACAGAGCAATCGGAAACAATTTGGCCAAGGGTTATGAAGATTTGGTTTTGAATGGGTTTTGGTTTAAAGAAGGGGTTTTGTTTTTGGTTTAAAAATTTTGGGTTTTGAAAATTTTTGAACTAAACCTAGCATAAATTATCACAACTCATAAAAGAAAATAAAAACAATAATAATAATTAAACAAACCCATAAAAGAAAAAAGAAAAATAAAAGAAAAATAAAGAAAAACAAAAAAAAAAAAAATTATTACAATCCCAAATAAAAAAAAGAAAAAAAATAAAAATTATTACAATCCCAAATAAATAATTAAATAATTATTACAAGCCCAAATTTGAATTTAAATGAGGCCCAAGTGGGTTAACTCATGGGTTAGGCTTACTTGTTTTTGGAGGGAAGCCCAAAAATAGGCTTTTAGTCCCCTTTTAGTTGCAAGGCCCAGTTGGGCTTTAGGATCGTCCTAGCAGCTCACGTCCAAGCCCAGCAGCAGCAGTGTGCAGAGCCCAGCAGCAGCAGCAACGGAGCCCAGCTGAAGTTGCAAGCCCAAGAGCAGTTGAGGTTACTGAGCCCAGCTCAGTTGGTTCAAGCCCAGTTCAGAGATTGTTGCACAAGCCCAGCAGAAGAGGTTGGCAGCAGGCCTGGCAGCAGCTTGCAGCTTCAGTTGGCAGCAGTTGGCAGCAGTTGGCAGCAAGCTTGGCAACAGCAACAGCTTGGCAGCAGCAGCTTCTCAGCAGCTTCAGCAACACTTGCAGCAGCAGAGCAACACTTGCAGTTGCAGCAGCAACAGCACCAGCAGAGCAGCAGCTTCACAGCAGCTTCAGTTGGCTTCAGTTGGCAGCAAGTTGGCAGAAGCAACAGCAACAGCAGCAACAGTAGCTTGGCAGCAGCTCCCACCCAGCACAGCAGCAGCTCTTGAAAACTTCAAAAAGATGGCAGCCAGCTCCCCGGCAGCGCGCCAAAAACTTGGTGTGATGATTAGATGCACACAAAACACTTGCAAGTATACAAGGTCAAGATTGTAATAAAAGTGAGTAGGGGTTTGTCCACAGGGAGAGGAGCATATGAGAAGTTTTCCTAGCTAAGGTGTGTAGTGCTAAGGGCAGGCAAGGTTTCAGGCAAACAGACAAGAATGCAAGGTAAAGCAATAGAGAAACAGGCTAAGAACCACAGCAGGGAAAGATAACAGACAAGAACCAAGGCTTGGAAGGTAAAGCAGCAAAAACAGCCAAGAAAGCAGCAAATAACCAAGGCTTGGCAGCCAAGGGCAGGGTGAGGATTATGCACTGACTTCAGTGCACAAAAGCTACAAGGTGCAAGAAAATAAAAAGCAAGAAAATTAACTGAAGAATAACTGATCAGGAAGCAAACACACAGGACTGAAATTATAATTGACTGAAAGAGAAGTGGTGGGTAAGCCAAGGCTATGATCCACCTTGTGTCCTAATCAAGTGACATGTTTCTAGGTTATGTTCATTCCTAAGCATACAACTAGAAATGGAAGAACACCAACTTGCTCACTAGTCTACCCCTAGCATTGGCTGTCTTTTGACAGTACAGCCAATCACAGGCTCTATGAGCATTGGCATCTCTCATTTGCACAATCAAAACATCAACAGGAAGTAACTATCCTAGCTCATTTACACTTGACAGTGCACAAGGCTTCACTGAGCCTTGGCCTGATGCTGATTAGCTCATGCTAACCATGATTAGCAACATACATTCATTAACATAGATAATTCATACACATTTAACACATATCAGATAACTAAAAAAACAATGCATACTCAACTATGAAGCACTGAAATTTGAAGTTCATAAAATTTAGCTCAATTCTCTACTGGCTAGTCCAGAGAGGTATACAGTGTCCTCTACATACTTCATATGAATCAATTTATACCCATTAACATAATTAGGTTTTCCCCCAATTTTCCCCAAAATCAGTAGAACTAGGGTTTGGTGAAATTGATTTACCTACTGTTGATGAGATATTCGCTCCATCTCGTCGACCCACTCTTCTCCTGCTTCTTCTTCGTTCCTCCAGCTCCAATTGATGCTTTAATCATCATTATATCCCCAATTTCTCACCTAGGGTTTCATGAGCAGAGAGATGAGAATTGAGATTATTAGTGATGCTAAAGAGATGGTACGTGATGGGTTTAGGTAGAATAGAGTTGGGGAGAAAAGTGGAGTGATTTGGGGTGAGGTGGTGGTGATGGAGACGGACATGGTGGTGGTACGGGGCATGGTGGTTCTGCAGAGGGGGTGATGGAGGATGGTTCGATGGAGAAAGGGAAGGGTGCGTTTGTTTGAGGTGTAGGTGCTCGGTCGCTAGGGTGTGAGGCGAGTGTATCGAGTTTGATGATCTGCGACGCTGAGCCGTGGGATAGGGAGATGAAAGATCAATCGGACGGTGAGATGAAGTGAAGTTGTAGCGACCGCTGGATTATATACAACAAAATCAACGACGCCAGATAGAGTTAGGTGTTGTAGTGTTGTAGGCGGAGATATCAAACGTTGATGACAGCAAGGGAGCGACCGTTGGATTCAACACCATCTAATCTGAAGGCTTGGAATTTCAGCGCTGTGGTGCTTGGCAGAGACTTCAGATTTTGATGCTCTATGAAGGAGCGACCATCGGATGCTTCTGGAACTGATCTGACGGCTGAGAACGGAGGCGCTTTTGTGTGTAGAAAATGAGGTTGTGCGCACCATTCTTCGCGGCTTCCTTGCGTAATTTCTCCCGGCTTTTCACTACTTTTCTGCTCTTTTCGCTCCGCGACTCATCCGAACTTTATTTATTACCTAAAAATGCAAAATTAATTAATAAAAATATTTATTCTTGAAAACAATGAAAATACAGAATATGGGATAAAATGTAGAATTAATGCATAAAAGATGAGTTAAATGCCAACAAAAAGGGATAAATATATACAATATTTGGCACTCATCAAATACCCCCAAACCTGAATTTTACTTGTCCTCAAGTAAAACAAAACTAAGGAAATCCTAACTATACCACTGTCGCTGGTCTCTCGAATGCATTTAGCGTATGCACTAAGCCTTTTAAACCACTAAGTGTCCCTAGTGGACGAGTTGAAGTCTCGTGAAGGTTTGCTTAGAACGTACCTACAAAGTTCTAGGTCAAAATATAAGCTCAGATTCCATCAAACGTGACATGTGCAAAACAGTTTAAGCTCACAGCAAAATGGAGATGTCAATCTAGCTATCGAAGGCACAATCCTAGCACTGATAACAAAAAGACATGTGATAAGAGTGTAAAGTGTATCTACACATGTGTAAAGAAAGATCTGAAGTCATGACTACTAATCACCAAGAGATAGTTTCTCAGGCTAAGAACTGAGGTCGAAATCTAGCTAGCTGTCCGGACTTTACGAGAATTGTGAATGAGTTGGAGGTATTTCACAATTACTCGCGTTGTACATCAATGGCATACACCCTCCTTGCTTATTACACAAAAACACAAAAGATGACTATTTACATGACTCTTATTTACATTGACATTCTCTTTTTATTTTTGGAACAAGAGATGATGGAATTGAAAATACTTGATTTTTTTGTATTTTTTGTATTTTTTTTTTTTTTTTTTTTTTTTTTTGAATATATACATCTTTTTTTTTTTTTTTTTTTTTTTTTTTTTTTTTTTTTTTTTTCAAGGAAACACTTTTGATACATACAAAAGGAAACAAAAGATTACATGACACTTTGCAAGAGGTAGCCCTTTTTGATGCACCCAGTTAAATTCGATGGTTGTCTTTCTTAATGTAACCTCCACCTTCTATCCCAACCAACCAAAGAACAAGCTAGTCAAGTTTCGTTCAGTATTCTAAAGTGATTGGCAATCGTAACTTCCTATCCAACACCTTGAAGATCGAGGCCATACATGTATTGGTAGATCGTGCGCGTGCAAATTTCTTATCACTATGTGAATTGTGCTAGAATCAGGGTGCCTAAATATCTAGACTAAGACTCCTAATAAAAATACATATTTGCACAAGAGTCAACATTTCAAGGTAAATGAGCTCCATTTTTATGATTTTTTCATTTTTTAATTTTTTTTGAATTTTGATTTTTAATTTTTTTGGAATTTTTCAATTTTTTTCAAAAAGAAAGTTCGTTTTCAATTATGGCAATTATCATGGTATCTACTCTATACCCCCAAACCTAAACTAAACATTGTCCTCAATGTTTCAAAAATGGAAAGAATTATAAAACAATATATGAAGAGGAACATGCTGAGTAGAGTAAAAGGAGAGAGAATACCCGATTGTACGGTGGTAGCTCGATTAAAACTCCGTTATTTCAAGGCAAAAATCCATCATATTAGCAGTCACAATGGATGAGCACAAAATATACAAAAGGAAATTTAACTAACACATTATCTACAAGAAAATTTGGTTTTTAATGGGATTGGACTTTTTGGAAAAATTTGGTTTTGTTGGGAAAAAGACAAATTTTGGTTTTGATGGGAAAACGAAAAATTTTGGTTTTTAGGGAAACATTTGGAAAACTGTTTGGTTATTTAGGGAAAGAGTGGACCAGTTTAGTCCACATAGACTGGGTCCTCCAGGTTGGTTGTTTCAATGTCGGGTGGAAATGGCTCAAGGAATGGCTTTAATCTCTGCCCGTTGACTTTGAAAACGTTCTTGTTGGAGACATCCTCCATCTACAGCTCCATGAGGAAAAACTGTGCGTACTAGGTACGGACCCTTCCATCTGGAACGCAGTTTTCCTGGAAAAAGATGTAATCGGGAGTCATACAGCAAGACTTTCTGACCAGGAGTGAAGGATTTGCGCAGAATACGCTTGTCATGAAAATCTTCATCTTCTGCTTGTACAGCTTGGCACTGTCATAAGCCTCATTTCTCAATTCTTCCAACTCGTTGAGTTGAAGTTTCCTTGAATTCCAGCTTCGTCCAGAGAAAAGTTCAGCTCTTTGATTGCCCAGTAGGCACGATGTTCTAATTCCACAGGTAGATGGCACGGCTTTCCATACACTAGACGATAGGGGGACATGCCAATTGGTGTCTTATAAGCTGTTCTATAGGCCCACAAAGCATCATTCAATCTCAATGACCAATCTTTCCTGGACGGGTTGACCGTCTTCTCCAGAATGTGCTTAATTTCCCTATTAGACACTTCCACTTGTCCACTAGTCTGAGGGTGGTACGGAGTAGCAACCTTGTGAGTTATGCCATACTTGCGTACTAAAGACTCAAAGTACTTGTTACGAAAATGTGAACCGCCGTCACTGATGATAGCTCTAGGGGTACCAAAACGTGCAAATATGTTCTCCTTTAGAAATGAAAGTACCACCTTGTGGTCATTTGTTCTGGTTGCTATGGCTTCTACCCACTTAGAAACGTAATCAACTGCGACTAGGATGTACAACTTGCTGTCAGACATGGGAAATGGACCCATGAAGTCTATCCCCCAAACATCAAAAATCTCCACAATCAAAATGGGGTTCAATGGCATCATGTTTCTCCTCGAAATGCTTCCTAGCTTTTGACAGCGTTCACAAGCAACACAATAATCATGGCAATCCTTGAACAATGATGGCCAATAGAATCCACACTGCAAGATCTTTGCAGCGGTTTTCTTGGCACTGAAATGGCCTCCACATGCTTGGTCATGACAGAAAGATATCACATCTTTCTGTTCAGTGTTGGGGACACATCTCCTAATGATTTGGTCTGGACAGTACTTAAACAAATATGGGTCATCCCAAAGGAAATGTTTGACTTCAGCCAGGAATTTAGAGCGGTCTTGTCTCGACCAACGTGAGGGCATCCTACCTGTAGCGAGGTAGTTAACAATATCAGCAAACCAAGGAAGGTCTGAGATAGACATCAGCTGTTCATCTGGGAATGATTCTCTAATCAGCTCAGATTCATCAATAGACTCTAAAGTTAATCTAGACAAATGATCAGCAACCCACATTCTCACAACCTTTCTTATCACGGATTTCGAGATCGAATTCCTGTAATAAGAGTATCCATCGAATAAGGCGAGCTTTAGCATCCTTCTTGGAAAGAAGATACTTCAAAGCCGCATGGTCTGTGTATATGATGATCTTAGACCCTATCAGATAAGATCTAAACTTGTCTAATGCGAAAACGACGGCAAGCAATTCCTTCTCGGTAGTTGAATAATTGAGTTGGGCATCATTAAGGGTTTTGCTAGCATAGTATATCACATATGGTAGTCTATCAACTCGCTGTCCTAAAACAGCACCAACAGCATAATCAGAGGCATCACACATAAGTTCGAACGGAAGCTTCCAATCGGGTGGTCGGACTATAGGAGCGGTGGTGAGAAGGGTTTTTAATTCCTCCCATGCCTTCACACAGCATCGAAATTGAAGGCAACATCTTTGGAGAGAAGACTGCACAGAGGTCTGGAGATTTTGCTGAAATCTTTGATGAATCGCCGGTAAAAACCAGCATGACCTAGAAATGATCTGATCTCCTTCACAGAGCAAGGTTGTGGTAGATGTTGAATGAGGTCAACTTTAGCTTTATCCACTTCAATTCCTTTTTCTGAGATGATGTGTCCTAGAACTATTCCTGAATTCACCATAAAATGGCATTTTTCCCAATTTAGAACAAGGTTCTTTTCTTTACATCTGGATATCACGAGGGCAAGATGCTTCAAACATTCGTCAAACGAGGAACCAAAAACAGAGAAATCATCCATAAAGATCTCGAGAAAACTATCTATCATGTCAGAAAAAATGCTCATCATGCAACGCTGAAAAGTAGCAGGTGCATTACACAACCCGAAGGGCATACGTCTATAAGCAAACGTCCCAAATGGACACGTGAATGTAGTTTTTTCCTGATCTTCCGGAGCAATGTGAATTTGGTTATAACCGGAAAAGCCATCTAGAAAACAGTAGTGACTGTGTCCAGACACACGTTCTAGCATTTGGTCAATGAAAGGGAGCGGGAAGTGATCCTTCCTTGTTACTGTGTTCAACTTCCTGTAGTCGATGCATACTCGCCATCCTGTGGTTGTACGAGTAGGGACTAATTCATTCTTGTCGTTCTGAACAACAGTAATGCCTGACTTCTTAGGCACAACTTGAATGGGACTAACCCATTTGCTATCGGGAATTGGGTATATGATACCCATCAAGTAGTTTCAGGATCTCTCCTTTGACTACATCTCTCATGTTAGGATTAAGTCTCCTTTGCATTTCCCTCGATGGTTTGGCATTCTCTTCAAGGTTAATGTGGTGCATGCAAATGGTGGGACTAATTCCTTTGAGATCTGAGATGGTCCATCCTAAGGCCTCTTTGTGTTCCTTAAGTACTTCTAAAAGCTTACTTTCCTGTTCCGTGTCTAAACATGATGAAATAATGACAGGTAAAGTATCAGAAGAACCTAGGAATGCGTACTTCAACGTACTAGGCAATGTTTCAATTCAAGCTTGGGTGGCTCAACAATGGATGGAATAAGCTTGGAATCAGAGAATAGGGGTTGTTCCACTTCATATTTCCTTTCAGTGACGTCCATTTGAGGTACAGATTCGAGCAGAGATAGGACGTCACTACAGTATGCATCATCATAGAAATCAGGGTTAAAGTTCTCCATACATGCTTGAAAGGGGTCACGGATAGAATGTTAGTCAACGAATCTTGCATTAATCCTTCAATCATATTAACTTCATGACATCATCATCATCAAGATTCACAGGTTGTTGACTAATATCGAACACATTCAATTCTACCGTCATGTTACCAAAAGACAGTTTTAACACTCCATTCCGACAGTTGATGATCGCGTTGGACGTAGCCAAGAAAGGACGTCCTAAGATGACAGGAATGTGACAGTCTGGGTTTTGTACAGGTTGAGTGTCTAAGACAATGAAGTCTACGGGAAAATAGAATTTGTCAACCTTGATCAAAACATCTTCGACCACTCCACGAGGAATCTTGACAGATCGGTCTGCCAGTTGAGAGTGATAGATGTTGGTTTCAACTCCCCAAGACCTAACTGCTCATAAACAGAATATGGCAGTAGGTTAACACTTGCACCTAGGTCTAATAACGCTTTATTGACCGTGTGTTCTCCTATAGTGCAAGAAATTGTTGGACATCCTGGATCCCTAAACTTGGGTGGAGTTTTGTTCAGAATGATGGAACTCACCTGCTCAGCTAAGAAAGCACGTTTTTGCACATTGAGCTTGCGCTTTTGAGTACACAAGTCTTTGAGGAATTTGGCATAAGCAGGGATTTGCTTGATTGCTTCAAGAAAAGGAATGTTGATGTTGACTCTCTTGAACAGATCTAACATCTCATTGTAATGGGTACTTTTCTGTTGATAGATCAATCTTTGAGGAAATGGGGCAACAGGAAGATGAGTTGGCAAAGGGACATTCACAGCAGTAGAATTGTCAGATTTTCCAACTTGCTCAGATTCTTTGGTTTTCTGGGGTTGTGGAGACAACGTGGAATTTGTATCAGATCATTAGGTTCGCCGTTGTTCTCGATGACTTTACCACTTCGGAGGGTGGTAATGGCATGGATTTGATCAGGTGAGGTTTCAGTGCAGGATGTTGTGCCTGTTTGAAATATCCTCTTTGGATTTTGTTGGGGTTGGCTCGGAAGTTTACCCTTTTCTCTCTCACATATTTGATCCATCTTTTGATCTAGATTTTTCTGACTTTGCATCAAACTCTGGAACATTTCCTCTAAGGTGGATAATCTCTTGTCGTATTGTGTTGAGGATATTGTTGTTGAGAGTTTGATTGTTGTTGAGGGTTTCTCGGGTGTTGATAACCTTGATTGTTCTGATATCCCTGATTGTTTTGATAGCTCTGATTGGGTTGAGATGGTCCTCCTTGAGTGGGTCCTTTTGACCATGAAAAGTTAGGGTGGTTTCTCCATCCTGGATTGTAGGTCTGTGAATAAGGGTTATGCTCTGGTTTTGAAACATGGCATGTGCCTGTTCAAGCCTAGACTCCTGGACTGCAAGCAAATCTGGACAATTTTGGAATTGATGGTTGGGGTCGTTACAAGCAGCACAAACAGATGAAGCGACATGTTCTCGGAGAGTAGTGGTGGAAGGTTTTGAATTTTTATGTAGTTCTAACTCTTCTAATCTCCTAACTATTGATGCCATGTTTGCTCTACCCTCAAAATCCGCTTCAATCCTAAAAGCCTTTGCTTCGGATGTAGTCTTTCTGGTTTCACGGATGGATTCCCACTGTTGCGTCTTTTCAGCTACTTCAATCAAGAAGTCCCAAGACGCGTCAGCAGTTTTATCTACGAATAGACCATTACACATCGACTCAACCGTTGTTCGGGTGGACACATCTAGACCTTCATACAAAATTTGCACAAGTCTCCATTTTTCAAAACCATGATGGGGACATTGGAGCAATAATTCATTGAATCTCTCCAGGTATCTAGCTAAGGTCTCACCTTCTAATTGCACAAAGCTATTCAGACTTTGACGAATTGTCGCAGTCTTGTGGTTCGGGAAAAACTTTTTGAAAAACTCCTTTGTGAGGTCATCCCATGTCATGATGGATTGAGGCTGTAAAGCATAGAGCCAGGCCTTTGCCTTATCTTTCAGGGAGAAAGGAAAAAGCCTTAACTTCAGGGTTTCGTCGGTCATTTGAGTGAAACGCAGAGTTCCACAAATTTCCTCGAATTCTCTCACGTGGTGGTACGGGTTTTCATTCTCAACACCTCTAAAAATAGGAAGCATCTGTATTGTGCTAGATTTCAGCTCATAATGGCCATTAGCCTCGGGCAGCAAAATACAAGAAGGTTGACTGGCTCTAGTTGGGTACATATAATCCTTGAGGGTACGTGGTTCTCCCATTGTTTCTGGTTGATCTGGACTGTCTCCCTCAGAACTTAGAATTTCGATAGGTTCGTCTGGGTTAATTCTAACAAGTCTGTTTGTCTGGTCTCTGTAGGTCACAATCATGTCCTAGTAGGTACCTTAACTAACATGTTGGTCAGACAGAGCAATCGGAAACAATTTGGCCAAGGGTTATGAAGATTTGGTTTTGAATGGGTTTTGGTTTAAAGAAGGGTTTTGTTTTTGGTTTAAAATTTGGGTTTGAAAATTTTTGAACTAAACCTAGCATAAATTATCACAACTCATAAAAGAAAATAAAAACAATAATAATAATTAAAACAACCCATAAAAGAAAAAAGAAAAATAAAAGAAAAAAAGAAAAACAAAAAAAATAAAAAATTATTACAATCCCAAATAAAAAAAAGAAAAAGAAAATAAAAATTATTACAATCCCAAAATAAATAATTAAATAATTATTACAAGCCCAAATTTGAATTTAAATGAGGCCCAAGTGGGTTAACTCATGGGTTAGGCTTACTTGTTTTTGGAGGGAAGCCCAAAAATAGGCTTTTAGTCCCCTTTTAGTTGCAAGGCCCAGTTGGGCTTTAGGATCGTCCTAGCAGCTCACGTCCAAGCCCAGCAGCAGCATGGAGCAGAGCCCAGCAGCAGCAGCAACGGAGCCCAGCTGAAGTTGCAAGCCCAAGAGCAGTTGAGGTTACTGAGCCCAGCTCAGTTGGTTCAAGCCCAGTTCAGAGATTGTTGCACAAGCCCAGCAGAAGAGGTTGGCAGCAGGCCTGGCAGCATTGGCAGCTTCAGTTGGCAGCATTGGCAGCAGTTGGCAGCAAGCTTGGCAACAGCAACGCTTGGCAGCAGCAGCTTCTCAGCAGCTATCAGCAACACTTGGCAGCAGCAAGACAGCACACTTGCGAGTTGCAGCAGCAACAAGCACAGCAGAGCAGCAGCTTCACAGCAGCTTCAGTTGGCTTCAGTTGGCAGCAAGTTGGCAGAAGCAACAGCAACAGCAGCAACAGTAGCTTGGCAGCAGCAGCTCCACACCAGCAGCAGCAGCAGCTTGAAAACTTCAAAAAGATGGCAGCCAGCTCCCCGGCAGCGGCGCCAAAAACTTGGTGTGATGATTAGATGCACACAAAACACTTGCAAGTATACAAGGTCAAGATTTGTAATAAAAGATGAGTAGGGGTTTGTCCACAGGGAAGGAGCATATGAGAAGTTTTCCTAGCTAAGGTGTGTAGTGAGCTAAGGGCAGGCAAGGTTTCAGGCAAACAGACAAGAATGCAAGGTAAGCAATAGAGAAACAGGCTAAGAACCACAGCAGGGAAAGATAACAGACAAGGAACCAAGGCTTGGAAGGTAAAGCAGCAAAGAAACAGCCAAGAAAAGCAGCAAATAACCAAGGCTTGGCAGCCAAGGGCAGGGTGAGGATTATGCACTGACTTCAGTGCACAAAAGCTACAAGGTGCAAGAAAATAAAAGCAAGAAATTAACTGAAGAAAATAACTGATCAGGAAGCAAACACACAGGACTGAAATATAATTGACTGAAAGAGAAGTGGTGGGTAAGCCAAGGCATAGATCCACCTTGTGTCCTAACAAGTGACATGTTTCTAGGTTATGTTCATTCCTAAGCATACAACTAGAAATGGAAGAACACCAAATTGCTCACTAGTCTACCCCTAGCATTGGCTGTCGGAGCGACCGTCGGATTCAACTACCATCTAATCTGAAGGCTTGGAATTTCAGCGCTGTGGTGCTTGGCAGAGACTTCAGATTTTGATGCTCTATGAAGGAGCGACCATCGGATGCTTCTGGGAACTGATCTGACGGCTGAGAACGGAGGCGCTTTTGTGTGTAGAAAATGAGGTTGTGCGCACCATTCTTCGCGGCTTCCTTGCGTAATTTCTCCCGGCTTTTCACTACTTTTCTGCTCTTTTCGCTCCGCGACTCATCCGAACTTTATTTATTACCTAAAAATGCAAAATTAATTAATAAAAATATGTATTCTTGAAAACAATGAAAACACAGAATATGGGATAAAATGTAGAATTAATGCATAAAAGATGAGTTAAATTGCCAACAAAAAGGGATAAATATATACAATATTTGGCACTCATCAAAGGTCGTCAAACAACGCATGGTAACCTTTGGCCCAAAACCCTAGTTTTGGCCACGCCAAACCGCGCCAAGGCATGCCATCCCACATGTGCCAATGGCATGCCAACCACCTTGCCGCGCCATACCATACCGGCCTTCTCCATGCGGATAACAAAAGGAAGGCGTGCGACGATCAACGGCCACCCTTCCATCCTAGATGCAAATCCTAGCCGTCCAAGGTCGCCAAACAACACATGGTAACCTTTGGCCCAAAATCCTAGTTTTGGCCACGCCAAATCGCACCAAGGCATGCCATGCCACATGTGCCAATGGCATGCCAACCACCTTGACGCTCCATACCATGCCAGCCTTCCCTATGCGGCTACCAAAATGAAGGCCTGCAACAATCAACGACCACTTTTTCATCTAAGATGCAGATCTTAACCGTCCAAGGTTACCAGCTAACGCATGGAAACCTTTGGCCCTAGTTTGGTCGCGCCTAAACAAAGCCAAAACCCTAACATTTGTCCGGGCCTAAACAGGGCCATACTAAAGCCATACTGATCATACTTTCATGCCATTGACTACCAAACGAAAGGTTGCAATAATCAACGGCTACCTTCCTCTTAAGATGCAAAATCTCGACCGTTGAAGGTCACCACCGAGCCGGCAAGTCTCCCAAGATCAACTTGCCAGACAACAACAACATGCTACATGTTTTCCACGAAAACATTCGAGATATCAACACATGTCACAAACTGGGGGATGCTCATTGGGTATTGGTTTGGCGGTTTACATGATGCGGCGTACACTACGCTCGTTATAAGAAAGTGTCATAAGGATTAGGCGGTTAGTAAATACAGGGAGTAATGGTGAAACGCTTTTCTTTATGGAACATCAATTCCAAGCGTTACTGGTTACCACATCCTCCCATTTACTCACCCGTTTTCCATTTCTTAATGAGACCAGAGTACGTTTCACTTCGACTTGTATAAATAGGCATTACCTATTTCCACCGAACAACAAGTTTTGGTCAGGAGCATACAACACTCAGAAAACGTTTGCTAGCTTTCCCATCTGTTAGCTTCCCACTTTCTGATACAAATCGCAAAACAACTACTCTTCCAGAATCAACTATTCTGGTCTCAACACTCTCTTCGCTTCCCACCCCAAAACCAACCCTTATCCTCCTCTTTGTGACTGAAGCAAGTCTGGAACGACCATTTTTTTGGTTTAGGCCGGATTTGTACAGATTGATCTCTCGAATCTAAAATACTCCCTTGCAGTACATTGTTTAGGGTTTAGACTCGTTTCTCACCCACACGCCCGAAATTATCGAAATCAGCAGAAACCGGTTTCACCCTCAAACAAAATGCTTATGTTTTAAAGTCTTAGGAACTTGAGTATTAGCCTCCTAGTGAACAACAACTACATGTTTACATCCACGGTCCCTTAGCTAGTATTAATTTAATTTATTTGGCCTTTTTACAGGATTAGTGTCTTATTAGTAGTCAAAACAAAAGGACTGTGACCAGTAGCAATATAAGCAAGATGATAAACATGACAGACAAACAAGCTATACCCAGAATCATTTCCAAGAAATTATCTCGTCAATGGTGAACCTACAACCGAATATTATAAGTTGCCCTAAAAACATAATTATACTAAGATAATGACTTGGACGAGCCAATTCAAACACCATAGGAAACATCACTACTTCTTCCATTGTTAAACCCCCTTCCAGAACCCACATCTGCTACTGCTAAGAAAGAACCATAACTAAAAAGCAGTTACTTTCTTAATAGTTTGGTGAGGCCTTTATCTATATGGGGAATTCGAAGTTGAAAGATCCCTCCCAGTGTCCCCTTCTTTCACTCACCGCCTTCCGGGTTTACAATGACAACTTCTGAACCCTTAGATGCATGCCCGATCGTGAGACTGCATCCGGTTTCACCTTTCTCCAATATGAGCTATGCGAGAAGGACAACTCCAGGTTCTTAACGAAAAAAACCTTGATCCTATTACGGTTTTTCAATTTTTATTATTCTTTCAAATCCTGATTTATAATATGCTTTGTTGAAAATTAGATAACTTTGGTTGTTAGGGGTTTAGAATTCTCTGTCTCGGTTATTCAGCAAATGAATACGTTTTATTTCTCTATTTTTTGTTTGTTGGAATTGTTGTTGTTGTTAATTAGAATTCGTATTGCTTGAGCTTGATTTTTGCAGTAACAAGAAAATGTATCGAAATAACAGGAACTTGAGAAAATTAGATTTTGAATCTTTTTGGTGGACTCACCTGTTTGGATATAAAAAAAATTCTTATGTAAAAGCCTTGAATCAGCATAACGAGTATTTATTAATTATATTATATTTGTTCGATACTTATGGTACGTCTCGGCCTGATAGATTTGACGCCTTCTGAAATCAGTCTTGAAGCGGGGGTGCCTGGTGTACCGGTAAGGACGAAAAATTCTCAGAAATATTCAGCAAAATAAGTTGAAAACGACGAAGTGGGATCTAATTCAGTAAAATAAGTTGGATCTCTGCCCTTTCAAGAGTCCTAGTGCCTCTCAATTCATCAAAATCTTAGGTAGACAGCTTTAAGCTAATGCATAATGATCACAACAACTATAGTTTATGAAATGAAAAAACTGCTAATTTAATACGACTTCTTCTATGGATTTGTGTTTTCCGTTTTTCGTTCTATTCAAGATGTTGGATAAAACAGTACATAAGAGTCTTGTCTTGCACACAAAATCAACTGATCTCTTATCCAGATGCACTAACATTCAAAATGATTCAGCAGGTCAGACTACTCTCAAGAGATATGAGGATCATCATAACGTGCAACAATAAAGAAGTAAGTTCTGAAGAACAAAGGGAACATGTTTTGGCGTTACAGCACATAAGTGATAAGTGAAAAATATCCAACTGATATGACATTATACTTTCAAGAGTACTGCTTGAGCTTAAATTGATATTATAGGCTTCCTCGTAAGTTTTATTGTAAATTATGGCGATCTTTTTATGGTTTTTGTTTGGACGACAATGTCATCCAAGTAAAGTTCCATATGGAGTTCCACGAGGTATTTTACTCTGTTTGCATCGATGTATCGTTGAACGTTATCAAGGTAATATCTTGGGTCAAATTGCTTACATAATTCAAAATATAACTTGGTGTATATGGATATGTAAGAAATTATAAATATACAAGTAATGTTAAAACTTTATACACGAGTCATTATTGGAGTGACCAAATTGTTACCATATTTTTATACTCTCTCATACCGCATATTGCATTACGTTGTTAGCGATCTAAGGTTGAAATGAATAATGTTAAATACAATGGCGGGGTTGTTAGAGCACTGCTCGGTCGAACTCGCAAGCGTTTCTATCTCAAGCTTGTTTGTCAAGTTTAGTTGCCAAAACTATAAGTCTTGATTTCTAGTCTACTTATAGCTAAGTCTCGGACTAGGATAGAAAGTGTAGTTGAGCTCTAGACTTCACGGCGTTCATCATACAAAGACGAAGAACTACTCAAGGAACTGGTGGAACTTCATCGAATAAAGGTATGTGGAGACTTGAACTTATCTATCACTCAAAAGTTTATCTATTCTATCTCCTATCTTGAGACAAAAGTCGTATTGCTATATAGACTTCGATTATACACATTTGCTATTTCGAGCCGAGTTTATCTCGCTTATCTATTTCTCGAAATATGTGTTGGTAAGCTTTCGATTTGGCCAAGTTCATCTTTACAAGTGACTAAAGTCATGTTGATTATTTCAATATCTTGAAAATCGCTTTGATGAAGAATAATGTGTGAGTAACCTCTATTTAACATCCTCTAAGAATGTTTCAATGATTGAAATGAGAGTTTAGAATATATAACCTTGAATGGATATAAACATTGTATGTGAACTCACACTTGTGTAAATCCATAATCCTTGAACCAAAGTATGCGTACTTTGCTGCTCAGGATAACCGAAACTAAAGTCTACGTACCTGTACGCGTACTATCGGAAGTTCACGTCCCGTGAATTTCTGCTGGAGTTTGTGAACCGAAAACAAACTTAATCCGGGTACTTAAGTATGCGTACCGGTATGCATACTTGAGTCGGTTATTTTCTAAAAACGATTTATTCGTGAACTTAAACTTATATAAACTAAGGAATGCATATTTTCAAACCGTGGCTATAAAGTTCATGAATTGATTCGAGTGATTCAAAATCGTTTTTGCTTCAATTGTGTCTTGTATACTTCTATGAGATCTAAGAAATTGAACAACTCTCTAACTAGTTCTTTTGAGTCATTTGAACTAGTGAAGATGATTATGGTTAATATGAAAGTGCTCATATGGCTAACCATTTGGTTAACTACTGTTGAACCAACCAGGTGTACATGTTTAGGTATTGTTACACAAACCTAAATTAACGTGCATTTTATTTGTGTATAACAAGCTAAGTTCGATCTAACGGTTGAAAGATATTAGCTTGAATCTAATCAGGTTTTCATCTAACGGTGAATATTGAATTCTTTGTTACCAAGGTAACTTAGATTGTAAACCCTGATTTGAAGACTATATAAATGAGAACTCTAGCAACTGGGAAACCTAATCCCCACACCTCCTGTGTGATACTAGTTGTATAAGCTAGAGTCGATTCTCCTTTAACCTTAGGTTTATACCGAGACCCTGTAGGTTAACGACTTGAAGACTTCATTGGGATTGTGAAGCCAGACCCAACTATTTTCTCTGTAGTTGCGTGATCTGATCTTGTTGTTTCTATCGTATTGGGTACAATTGTAAAATTGGCTTGAGATTAATTTCTCCAATAGGAAAGATAGAAAAGTAGTCACAAACATCTTCGTCTCATCATTTGTGATTCCACAATATCTTATTTCGCTAGTCGATTAAGATTATTGTGAGGTGATTGATAATTATAGGTTGTTCTTCGAGAATATAAGTCTGGGTTATCGATTAGTTCCTGTTCACCTTGATTTATCAAAAGACGGAACAAAACTCGTAGGTATTTCTGTGGAAGACAGATTTATCTATTCCTGTAGATTTTTCTGTGTCATACATATTTGTTTATTAAAGTCTTCGACTTTGGGTCATATCAACTCTTAGTTGTGGGTTAGATCAGCTAAGAGAATCAAGTGCATAGTATCCTACTGGGATCAGAGACGTAGGGAGCGAAACTGTACTTTGGATCAGTGTGAGATTGATTGGGGTTCAACTATAGTCCAGACCGAAGTTAGTTTGTAGTAGGTTAGTGTCTGTAGAGGCTTAATACACTGTGTGTTCAATCTGGACTAGGTCCCGAGGGTTTTCTGCATTTGCAGTTTCCTCGTTAACAAAACTTCTGGTGTTTGTGTTATTTCTTTTCCGCATTATATTTTGTCATATAATTGAAATATCACAGGTTGTGCATTGAATCGATCAATTGGTAAATCCAACCTTTGGTTGTTGATTGAAATTGATTGATACTTGAACATTGGTCTTTGGTACCGCTCGAGTTAATTTCTCTTGTGTTCAATTAGACTCGCAGATTTTTATTTGCTTGAGTAAATATTGAATTGAGAAATTGAGATATAACTCCTTGATATACTTTTTATTAAGATTTAGTCTGACTGTCTAGTTGATTCTCTTAAAAGAATATTGGAGTTAGTCCATCCAGATTGCTAAACGAATTATTGGGTGAGGTTGTTAGACCCCCACTTTTTCAATTGGTATCAGAGCAGGAAAACACATTTAAGACCTCATAAGTCTGTGTTTGTAGCAATCTGTGTCTGTGGACGGAAGATTATCTCTTGCTGTTGAGCACACCAAAATGTCCTCCAAAGCCTTCAATTATGCCAAATGTCTTGGAATTACCTCAAAGGATAACACCTTAGTTGATTCTTCCGAATCCCGAGGTAGAAAGGTTGTTTTATCAAATTTTAATAACATTCCCTCAATTGAGACACTTGACACCTTGTCGAAAGCTGAAAGGGATATCACCAGAATCTCAAAAAAACCGACTGTGACTATTGATTTTCATAATCATGCTCAGCTTATTGATGAATTTGAAAAGTCTCTTAGTCGAGAACGGGAACTCTATAGTATAATTGAATCCTTCTCCAACAATGTTGAAAAACTTGTTCAAGAAACTACTCTTCAGCGTGAAAAGATTTTTGTTCTTGAGAATATTGTTAAAGAAGACTCAATTAGAGAAAAACGTTTGATCGATACACATTCATCCGATCTAAACAGACTTCGTGTTGAGAAGGAGAAACTAGGTGCTTCCCTTATTCTAGCCCAAGAACAGTGCAAATCCTTGGAAAAGGAAAACTCTGTTTTAATGAGAAATTCTTTTGTACCAATGATCAGTTCTCAGACAGATTTACAATACATGAAGAGATGTTAGCCAAAGGAAGTGCTTGCTAAGAAGTGTTTACATAACTTGCAATCTTCTAACAAGGCTATGAAGTCAAAACGGGCTCCTGTAAATGTTTCTCCTCCACGAACCTGTTCTTTCTGTGGGAAAAATAATTACTATGTTCATCGTTGTTTTGCTAGAAAGAAACAGATTTCTGATCTTCAAAATCGACTTCTTTTCACTGTCAACATAATAAACTATCTAATGACTACTACAATAGATTTTATCCCTGCAGAAAAACAGGAGTCTCATAAGATGGATTTAAATGGTCACCCGTCTCGAAATCCTCACAGGAATTGTGTTTCTCCGAATAGTGCAAAGATACACATTCCCGGCATGTATGAGAATAAATCTGGTAAATCTAAGTCTAAATGGTGGAGACATGTCTCGTGTAATTCTCTGGAACCGATTTCTAGAGGCCCTAGACTTAATCCTCAGAAAAATATGTCTGATGGATCACCTGACAAGGCTATGTTGTATTCTTATGGAATAAGAAATAACAGAAGAAAGATAAGAAAAACCAGGTTCGAACTTTCAAATGGAATTTATAATTCATCTCTCAACACACATGGTGGGATTATATCTCACTTGACTGCCTAATCGTAAGCACTTTCACTCTTGTATCTAACTTGTGAGATGCAAGAATGACGTTTGGGAGATGCTCAGGTCTACTGTAGTTTTCCATTTGTATTGTGTTTGCTATCCTCTTTGGATTTGAGAGTAGAGTCACTTGACTACTTGTTGCAATGTCTCTCGCTCTTATGCTCTATTAACCTCTTAATTATTGAGTCATGGTGATGTGGGATATATGAAAACAAAGTTTCTTTTACTCTTTTCTGTTTTTGTCAACCAGTCCACGAATGTCCGGGTCTCTCTTGGGAGTTTAGGGTTTTCTCAACAAGGGTTTCACTCCCTTATAAAACATATATATATCTTATATTGTTTTGGTCCTTTTTTTTAAAAGGGGGGGGGGGGGGGGGAGGAAGGAAAAGGGTATGGAAAACTCCTCAAGGCCTCAAGAAGTTGTGAATCTTGAGATGGAAGAAAGCCTTAAAGGATGCGATTCTGTTCAAGAACTTGTCCTGAAAAGGATGATTGAAAGGAAATAGTATAACTCCTGGGTTGGAGAATCTGTCAAGGATTTAATTCTTTTTCAGAATGACTCTAGGGTCGAGTTTGCAAATCTACAACTGCAAATAAATCAACTAATTGATGGACATGCCAAAATCCTTGATAATGAAAACATCTTGATCAGGAATCAGAAGAAGCTTATCATGGACTGTGTCAAAGCTAGGCATCTTGCCCGCATTGTGGACCGAAAAGTTAATGTTCTAACTCATGAACATGGAATTTCTATGGTAAAGAAAATCAAGGACATCAGTGATACCTTTTATGGTGGACCATTTCAAAGGTATGAAGTTATCAAAGAAATTTGATTTTCTCTTTTTGCCTAGAGAAACTTCTTATGAGAATTTTATTCTGTGTTTTTAAGAAGTATAACTAGAGTTTGGAATAACCATTATTGTGATTACACATAGCTATGTCCAATGTTTTTCATCTTCAATATTTTTAGATTTATTTGTTTAAATTATAAAGTTTGTTTGGAAGATGATTTTTGCAGTATTAATCTTTATGGTTTTATATATTGCAATTTTTATGGGATATGCGTGTTTGCATCCGTGAACTGTGAATATCCCATACATGGTCAAAAGTTAAGTCCTTCATATGTCGATATGCAAGAATTGATAAAAGATTGAATTAACTTTTGACTTACAAAAGTTAAAGCCTTTATGTCATTATTTGATGGAAGAAAGAATAAAAATTTTGTTTACAAGGATTATGTCTATTGTATGTCATTGTGCAAATAGTGATGGAAAATAGAATGAATCCTTGTCTATTCTGCAGTATTGATATTCCCTAATCCATATTTTTATGTATATACTATGCGGCTCCATAAGTTTTTTTATGTTGAGCATTTCCGATTAAATTAATCATGGGTTTTAATCTGGTTAATTTAATTGAGTTTTTTGGATACAAATTCATATTCTTATGTGATTTGTGTTGTCCAAAGAAATCCTTCTTTTCTTGTGAAAGTAAGGTCGCTCTTGTTGTTCTTTCGAGAATGACATTTTATGGGGGAGATTTATTAATTGAACTTGTGCTTAATTGCCAAATCTTTGTGGGGAGTGCGGCTGTGGAATATTATAGGGGTTATTTTGTATCTTTATAAACTCCTTGATGAATGCATTTAGTTTCGGCTATATGATTGCATCTAAAAAAGTTGATATGTACTTTCTTTTGGTCATGAAGTGTCTCTATGGAAATTTCATTAGAATCGCACTAGTTTTCGTACCTTTGCCAATTTTATTGACAAAAGGGGGAGAATTAATGTATAGTTCACACTACAAATACATATGGTTTTCGGATCATTATGTAAGGGGAGTGGTTCCATGTGAGATGGAGTATTGACTAAGGGGGAGTGATACACATCACCATAGTATTGTTGTCGAAGTTGTGATACAATTCAACTTTGATGCTGTGTAATAATACTATGACATTGTGTAACAATGATTGATAGCTTTTGTTTTCTCATTGTTATGGCTACGAATTTTCAACAACGATGATGCTGAACTTACAACCTTTGGAATCATTGGAGTACTTGGAAGTGACGAAGATTTCGAGTAATGTTGAAGAACCAAGGAGATCATGCATGTGGAAGAGAAGCTGCAAAGTTTATTTATTTTGTATTCCATATGTATTGGTAGTTTTGTCACTAAAATTGATAAAGGGGGAGATTGTTAAAGCACTGCTCGGTCGAACTCGCAAGCGTTGCTATCTCAAGCTTGTTTGTCAAGTTTAGTTGCCAAAATATAAGTCTTGATTTCTAGTCTACTTATAGCTAAGTCTCAGACTAGGATAGAAAGTGTAGTTGAGCTCTAGACTCCACGGCGTTCATCATACAAAGATGAAGAGCTACTCAAGGAACTGGTGGACCTTCATCGACTAAAGGGTATGTGGATACTTGAACTTATCTATCACTCAAAGGTCTATCTACTCTATCTCCTATCTTGAGACAAAAGTCGTATTGATATATAGACTTCGATTATACACATTTGCTATTTCGAGCCGAGTTTATCTCGCTTATCTATTTCTCAAAATATGTGTTGGTACGCTTTTGCTTTGGCAAAGTTCATCTTTACAAGTGACGAAAGTCATGTTGATTATTTCAATATCTTGAAAATCGCTTTGATGAAGAATAGTGTGTGAGTAACCTCTATTTAACATCCTCTAAGAATGTTTCAATGATTGAAATGAGAGTTTAGAATATGTAACCTTGAATGGATATAAAAATTGTATGTGAACTCATACTTGTGTAAGTCCATAATCCTTGAACCAAAGTATGCGTACTTTGCTGCTCAGGATAACCGGAACGAAGGTCCGCGTACCTGTACGCGTATTGTCGGAAGTTTACGTCTCGTGAATTTCTGCTGAGTTTGTGAACTGAAAACAAACTTAATCCGGGTACTTAAGTATGCGTATCGGTATGCATACTTGAGTAGGTTATTTTCTAAAAACGATTTATTCGTGAACTTAAACTTATATAAACTAAGGGATGCATATTTGCAAATCGTGGCTATCAAGTTCGTGAATTGATTTAAGTGTATCAAAATCGTTTTTGCTTCGATTGTGTCTTGTATACTTCTATGAGATCTAAGAAATTGAACAACTCTCTAACTAGTTATTTTAAGTCATTTGAACTGGTTATGGTGAAGATGAATATGGTTGATATGAAAGTGCTAAAATGGCTAACCATTTGGTTAACTACTGTTGAACCAACTAGGTGTACATGTTTAGGTATTGATACACAAACCTAAATGAACGTGCATTTCATTTGTGTATAACAAGCTAAGTTCGATCTAACGGTTGAAAGATATTGGATTGAATCTAATCAGGTTTTCAGCTAACGGTGGATATTGAATGCTTTATTACCAAGGTAACTTAGATTGCAAACCCTGATTTGAAGACTATATAAAGAAGAACTCTAGCAACTGGGAAAACTAATCCCCACACCTCGTGTGTGATACTAGTTGTATAAGCTAGAGTCGATTCTCCTTTAACCTTAGGTTTCTACCAAGACCATGTAGGTTAACGACTTGACGATTTCATTGGCATTGTGAATCCAGACCCAACTATTTTCTCTTTAGTTGCATGATTTGATCTTGTTGTTTCTATCGTATTGAGTACAATTGTAAAAATGGCTTGAGATTAATTCTCCGATAGGCAAGATAGAAAAGTAGTCACAAATATCTTCGTCTCATCATTTGTGATTCCGCAATATCTTGTTTCGCTAGTCGATTAAGATTATTGTGAGGTGATTGATAATTCTAGGCTGTTCTTCGGGAATATAAGTCAGGGTTATCGATTGGTTCCTGTTCACCTTGATTTATCAAAAGACGGAACAAAACTCGTAGATATTTTTGTGGGAGACAGATTTATCTATTCCTGTAAACTTTTCTATGTGATACAGATTTGTTTATTAAAGTCTTCGATTTTGGGTCGTAGCAACTCTTAGTTGTGGGTGAGATCAGCTAAGGGAATCAAGTGCATAGTATCCTGCTGGAATCAGAGACGTAAGGAGCGAAATTGTACCTTGGATCAGTGTGAGATTGATTAGGGTTCAACTACAGTCCAGACCGAAGTTAGTTTGTAGTAGGATAATGTCTGTAGCGGCTTAATACAGTGTGTGTTCAATATGGACTAGGTCCCGGGGTTTTTCTACAGTTGCACCGGGGTTTTTCTACAATTGCAGTTTCCTCGTTAACAAAACTTCTAGTGTATGTGTTATTTCTTTTCCGCATTATATTTTGTTAGTGCGTTGAATCGATCAATTGGTAAATCCAACCTTTGGTTGTTGATTGAGATTGATTGATACTTGAACATTGGTCTTTGGTACCATTCAAGTTAATTTCTCTTGTGTTCAATTAGACTCACAAATTTCTACTTGCTTGAGTAAATATTGAATTGAGAAATTGAGATATATCTTCTTGATATACTTTTTATTAAGATTGAATCTGACTGTCTAGTTGATTCTCTTAAAAGTGTATTGGAGTTAATCCATACAGATTGCTAAGCGAATTATTGGGTGAGGTTGTTAGACCCCCACTTTTTCAGTGGTTATGTACCCGTACTATTATGGTTGCGGTAGCAGTGTATCTTGCCTTTCCTTTTACGTTTCTTTGATAGTTTACAATACTATTTTAACGTGCAAGTAGAACTAATAGTTTATATGAAATTATTGCCATATAACGAAAGCATTATTGGCGTTTAGATCTTGTTCTTTTCAATGTTGCTCAGCTTCACGCACAATTTTTCTTATATATGGGTTCTAACTTTATCATAACTTAATTCCTAATCCATGGGAAGGTTGCGAAAATCATTTTCCTCTTGATTGTAGTTTGGGGTGGGACTTGGGTTGGGTTAACCCACCCAACCCGAACATTGGGCGGACATAGGCAGCGTATTTTAAAACTTTGGTCAAGCTTGGGCAAACATTTTATAAACCCGATATAAATTTGGGCAAGCATGGGCACAAATATTTCTAACCCAAGTAACCCTCCCAACCCGAAGAACTATGATATAATTATATTCAATTATTTTTTATAATTGATATTATTATCTATTTAGAGTAATTTTAGATATTATCTTCAAATCTAATAATGAAATATTAATTATATCTATTTCTTTAATCATTCAATATGAAAAAAAATTATATAATTGTAAATATCTTTAGTTATTTGGAAATTTAAGATAAATTGAGCAATTAAATCTTATTATTACTAAAAAAAATTATTATCATATTAAAAACTCCTATGTCTAGCTTAACTTGGGCCAACCCGAGAAACCCGAGGAACATAACTTGGGCTGACTTGGCCAGTACCTCCATGGGTTCGATGGGAAATCTGGGCAAAGGATTCTTAGCTCGGGTTAGCCTCGGCCAAGCCTTCTAACCCGCCCAACCAACCCAAGTCCCACCCCTAATTGTAGTGCAACATATACATACCCGTGCTATAATGACACGGGTTAAGCGCTACTTATAACATAAAAATCTCATTTTGAATGAATTTTGATAAGTAATGAAATTAATCACAGTGATATTTTTGTTAAGAGAAACAGTTAAAATGATTACCAAGCAAAGCAAAGAAAAACAAAGACACACATAAGTAAAATCAAGCAGACAACAAGAATGTAATTTAAGAGCTAAAATATAAAAGTTACAAATCAAGGTAAAGGATTGAAAAAAAATTGAATTTGTAAAATCAAAGTTTAGGAGAATAATTACCAAATTAGCAACCCTAGTATGTTTTTCCAGTGTGAGATTATTTTTCGGAATCAGATTTCCATCAATCCATCCATTTTAACACCTTCCATGAAGTCATTTTGTTCACTTGTGAAAAGGTTTTTGTCACTACCATTTAGATTCTCAATAAAATAAGAAATTATTTGATTGGTTGCGTAGGTATTTATTTGATTTGGTTTGAGGTGTAAGTCAAGACACACTATCAATCTGATTAGAACTACTAACAAAAATTAGGTCAGTGTTCCTCATCTTTTGTTTGTGATGGGTTTTTGCCACGGGGCGAAAATCATATATTTGACTCTGATCTCGTATCATAAATATATAGTATATGCCTGAGGCCTTAGTTTCGAAGGCATATAAACTTTAACAATGGTGATACATGTGTTTATACCGATCTCTAGATAGATTTCCACTAATTGGACACTCCCAGATAGATTGACTGTTAGTATGGAGCGACTTTGTTCCCAGAAGCCAGTGGTGCTTGTTGCAACTCCTCCCAGATGTTCTCAGACAATACAAAACATTCAGAACATACTCTTATGCCATTGGCTTTCTTGACCTTGTTCATGCATACCGAGCTCCTAGATAGATTGTTGCCTACTAGGATAAAGCAACTGAACCTGTTCTACTGTACGTTCTTAGCTGAACAATCTGGTCAATTACTGTATTACAATATACATATTCTAGACTTTCAGTACGTGAAGTATATTGGTCAATTGTGTACTTATTCGCAAGAATGCAAATTAGTAAACATGTTCGTATCCGCTCTTATCTGAGCCATATGGACATGCATGGTCGACCAATTACCACTATTCATAATAATGGCAAATATTTACAATAATTCCACTAACCATATTCATGATTACAGCATTGGTTATTATATACAACAATACCATTGATCGTTAGTTACAAAGTATGCCTTTGATTATTATTTACATTACTATATCATATAATGGTTATACTAAGTGTTATTAATCCTTCGATCAAGGAATGTTTAAGACTATCAGCTACCAAGTCGGCTATAGGCTTCAATGAGCAAGTCTGCTACAAATTATTAGATATCAAATCTGCTACAAACCACTTAGTATATACATTTATTCGGTCAAATGAGTTACTAATTTTATTCATAATTGTTCGCAGCTGAATTATATGAATTTATCTTGATATTTCTCAAAATTCGAGACTCAATATATTTACGTGTTCATCTCTCTAGTTATACGAAAAATATGACTCACAAGAGCAGTCTACGCGTGGCGACATGAATTGACATTAAGAGTTGAGCAAATTGGTGTTAGCATGACCATTCGAAGACCGGCTTAAGATAGTGTCATCAGGCACTAGCACTAAATATTCACCCATGTGGCACCGACGACGCCGCCAACTCACTATTTATCATAACCTAATGTTGGCGCCAACCCGCTTATATTCACTGGCGCCAGATGAAACCAGCTTCCTCTCTCGTGTTGGTGGTAGTTGGTACCAACCTCTTCATCTCCCGTGCTGGTGCCGCCACTCTATCTCTATCGCTGGTTCCAACGGCGCCACCCCTAGTGATACATATGACCTTTATACCTTAGTGACTATTATTATAGACGCAGAGTACAGAATAATAACAGATGGAAACTAGAAAAGGAACACAAGAATGTAATTAAAAGGAAATATATTTTCTAGATTACGAACAAAAAAACTATTACAAATCTTTCTTTGTTATGTTCCAGTCTCTTTAAACTGTCAATAAACTTAAATTGTTTTGCTAAGCTTGGTTTTATAATAATTTAGTAATTGTCTCACAAATTTGTTTCTAAGTGTGTGTGTTTAGCTCTGAGATAAACATCCATATTTAGAGCCTTGACTGAACAAGGTCGACCAAGGAATTTTTTTATTTTAGTTTAGTTTCCAAAACATCATAGGAATCTGTTTCCTTATCTAAAAATAATGCCTAACTAAAGAAATTTTTACCATCAACATAACTTGAGGATTGATAAGTTCTCAAAAGATGAAAAATATGCCTGTATTATGGGCCCCCTTCAGGAACTTGCACTCCTGCAAAAGTTAGAATGGGAGGGTAACAAACTCGAGAGTTCCTAAGCCATTTAACCTTACGGTAACTTGACGTTAGTATCCAAAGTCTCCTTCTCCCCTTGCCTCGGTCATTTTTCACTCCATAATGCAATTTTATTGAATGATTTTTGGCGATAAAACCACAAGTCCAAGTGGCAAGATCATCTTAGTCCAGTAATAGTGGCTCAAGCAATTTCAAGTATTGGGGCTGTTTGGTAACCATTATTTTAATGGATTATCAGCCTATAATCCATTATGTAGATTATAATGGATTATATATGTGTTTGGTAACCATTATAATAACTGATTATTTTAATCATAATTGAAAAAACTCATTATTTTCAGACACAGAAAAAAATTGCTTTTAAAAAGTTATGATAATCAATTATTTTCTTTAATAAAATTAAGTTGGGTTTTTTCTTCTTATTTTCGCTTAACTATCAAGAAAAAACTAAAAGAACAATAGGGGAGTTAGAAAAAAATCCTAAATCATTGGTTGTTACTCACCTTTTTGAGAATATTTTTCAAAGATAATCAATTATTTGAGAAAGGTGTTTGTGAAAATTTATTATAAAAATGATTATACTAAAATTATTTATCTATTTATGATTATTATCATAAATGGATAATCATAAATTTTATCAAACAAGGCCATTGGGTTGAGAATATGAAATGGTCATGGCTTCAACTTCTTACCTTGCCCTTTATTCGTTCCTTACCTGGCTTCAACCTACCATGTCACAATAGAAAACTTGATGGCAAAGTAAACAAGTAACAAAACACTGGCTATTTAAAAAGAGTGATTCTATACTCACAACGATTTACACAGGGATTTATCCCGAGACGAAATCGCGCGGCTGGTGGGGAATGCTTATCAGTATTTGGATAAGTGCGTGCTGTATGGGTCCCACGTTTTGTCTCTACCCGGAGCATTACGCGGGATTTAGATCCCGGGATATCTAGAGTTAAATAAAAGGACTTCTAAATTATAGGAGGCCAGGGAGACAGAAAAGAAGAGCCTAGATACTTTTAATATTTCCATTTCGGATTTGGATTCCTACGTTTACACTCGGATATTTCAATAAACATCTGCTGCATATATATATATATATATATATACACACGTTTTAGGAGATCAAAAGGTAAAAATTCCACCAAATACTCGATTCAATCTTCAGAGAGAGAGAAAGGATGGATTTCGAACTGAGAGCAGCGAAACAGAAATTAGAGAGAGAACAGAAAGATAGGAAAGAGAAAGCAAGGTTGAAACTTATCAAAGAAAAGAAAGCTAAAGAAGAAGCTTTGAAACAACGTGAAGCGATTGAAGCTGCTCAGAGAATTCGTAGACTTGATGCTGCTGATGCCCTTCTTAAGGTTCATTTTATATCTATTATTTATGGGGTTTCTCTGTTACATTAATCTCTAATTAGATTTCTAGGGTTTTTTTTCTTACAAATTTGATTGATTTTAAACTTAATAGGTTAATTGATTGATTAAGTTAGATTCCTTTATTTAATCATGTTGAAATTTAGAACTAGGCCCAAATCAGAATCTTTTAAATTGGCAATCAAAATCCCCTTTTGTTTGAACTATTCCCATGTATAAATTTGATTGCTTTTGTATAGGTTGATGCGAATAGGATAGGAATGTTCATTTTGGGTTTGGTAGGCTGCAACGGAAAGTATATACAGAACATAACAGGAAAAGAATAATAATACAATAAACCGTGATGAGGAAGAAAACATACATATTCAATACATAAAGTCTGCCAGCTGATGAACTCATGGGTCATAATGTTCGAGTCTTTTCCCGTTGTGGGAAATCAGTAGTGATTGACATATTAGACTGTGTAAACCTATAAATAAGCTCCCTTAGTATTATTTCGCTGGCATTGTCATTGCACTATGGAAGTGCACTATGGAAGTGTTGGTCTTTGTTCACTCTTTTTATTTCCAATCATAAGCAATTTTGTATTGATAGATAGCAAGGGTTGATATTCATTATGAATAGCTTTAATTTCTTGATACAGGCTGAACAACAACCGGAACAAAATTCAGTTGCTGCAGATGGAGTGATCTTTAATCGTGTTCTTGAAGCCGTTTCTTTCCAAGGTTATGGAGATAAAATTAAATTGCCAGCGTCCTGCTTCACTGAACTGTCAAATCAAGGTGCTCTGGATAAAGGACCCATGTACTTTCAGCTTTCAAAAGTTTCTCAAGAGGGAGTTCCTATGCAGACGGAGGATGGCGAGCAACAAAGTCATGGAACAACCCATTCAGGTGTTTTAGAATTCACCGCGAGTGATGGTTTTGTTGAGCTTCCTCCTCATGTGTGGAACAACTTATTTTCTTCTGACCCTCCAGAGGTTCCTTTAGTCGAGGTACGTTATGTCAGGCTACCCAAAGGAACCTATGCCAAACTGCAGCCGGATGGAATGGGTTTTTCAGATATACCAAATCACAAGGCTGTACTTGAAACAACCCTGCGCCAACACGCCACTCTTTCTCAGGGTGATCTAGTCACAGTCAACCATGGTACACTAACATATAATTTGCGGGTGCTTGAGCTGAAACCTTCCACTAGTGTATCTGTTCTAGAAACAGATATTGAGGTGGATGTAGTAGGATCTGAATCAATCACAGATGGTATGGATCGACATGTCTTGATCCCACTTGTGCTTGGAAAGTTAGAGGTTGGTACTGTTGAGGAAGGAAAATATGTCTATTACAAGTTATCTGTTGATGGCAACCTTGGTGATATTATAGCCTCTGGGGATGCTAATGTCGAGGTTAAGATTGATACAGAAAATGACAATGGGGATACGGATCTGTATGTCTCGAGACATCCAGTTATTTTCCCAACTCAGCATCAACATGAATGGTCTTCCCATGATATAGGTTCTAAAGTTTTGATAATATCTCCCAAGGATCAGAGCCTTAGTACAGGTACCTATAGTATTGCAGTGTTTGGCTTCAAAGGAACTACGAAGTATCGAATATCAGTTGGCATTCAAAATATTAGCCACCGTAACATGGGTGAGACAGCTGGTTCTTCCTCATCTGTGGCGGATGTGAACTCCGAAAAGTGTCGCAACTGTGGGCACTACATACCAAGTAGAACCATTGCTCTACATGAAGCATATTGCAGTAGACATAATTTTATATGTAAGCATGCTGGTTGTGGAATTGTTCTCAGGAAGGAAGAGGCAGCAAAGCATGTACACTGCGAGAAATGCGGACGGGCCTCTCAAGTGGGAGAGTTGGAGAAGCACATGAAAGTTTTCCATGAACCACTACACTGTGGTTGTGGAGTCACTCTTGAAAAAGAGGAAATGGTAAGCATATAATGATAGTTCTAGTTTTATTTTTTAACCATCTGTTAACCATCTGTCATTTGTCAGTAAGGTCCTGTGGTGGTAAAATGGAATGAAATGGTTTTGCTAAGTGTTTGTGTTTCTTGTATCTTGTGATAGGTGCAACATCAGTCATCTGCTTGCCCATTACGGTTAGTTACGTGTCGGTTTTGTGGGGATATGGTTCAAGCTGGGAGTACTGCCAATGATGTCAGAGATCGGATGAGAGGACTATCGGAGCATGAGAGTTTGTGTGGGTCCAGAACTGCCCCATGTGATTCATGCGGGCGAGCTGTCATGTTGAAGGAGATGGACATCCATAGAGTTGCTGTGCATCAGAAGAATTAAAAGTCAGACCTCTATTTCTTTTCATAGGTTGGGTGTAATTATGACAAATCTCAAAAGCCATTTCACTAAAGATTTTCCAGGTTTGACAGATGAACAATCCCATATCTCTTTCGCGACTGCACTTCAGCCCCCGAAAGGACAGTCGCCAGATGATTTATCTTATGTTGTGAAGTAAAGAGAAAGTGTTGTTTAAGTTATGTATTGCCTCATTACTATATTAATGAATGTGGTATTAGATTTTTTGCATTCATTACGAAGTGTTGCATTACAGTTAAGCTCTTGTTTGGCAGTGGGCGTTCAGTTTGCAACATGACAAGGGATAGGTGATCCCTTCCATCAAAACCCCAAGTGAGATTCATTTCACAGATGCTACTAACAATTGTCTAAATACAATTTCATCTCTAATTCATTATTCATTGTCACTAAATTTAGCTTAACCAAAGCTAAACTATCCTGGTGGCTACAACTAGGTAATCCATATATTTGTGTTATGCACTTGGATGTCAAAAAGAACCTGGCTTGATTGGGGTATACCCAGATTTATATGGACATAGTGTCCTTACTAAGGGGAGGCCAAATATGGGTGAGTTTACTTTATTACTCTTGAAGTAATTAACCCTATTACTTAATCAGATAACCCTAAAATTAAAAACCTAAAAAAACTGTTAATCTTCTCTTAATCTTCTCTTCTTCTTCATCTAAACCTTCCATCAAACTCAGAGAAAAAAAAATTTGCGAATCGAAAAATTTGATTTTCCTGAAAAATGGTTGATTCCAAACGATCAAGTAGCACCACAGATTCAACAGGACGTATCAAAAGATCCAAATCAGAGGAAAAAGGTAAGGGAAAAGTTGGAACTAGTAAACCAGAAAATCCAATCCCTGAGAATGTTGAAAAGAACCCTCCAACGGTGAAAAGAAGACCGTAAGTGATTTCTAAACTCAAACCCATTATTGTTTTGTGTTTTTTGATTGTTATATTAGGTTAGAAATAAAAAACTATGATTTTCAAGATTCTTAGTCCGCATGGTTTTAAAAAAATAAGATGTCGGCCTTAGGATGTTAGTGTTAGTCGGCAAGGTCATAACATGAACATCATGCCGACTTTTCATAACAACCATGGTGACTGTGGAACATTAACCAGGGCCGACATGATATTCAATAACAACCCTGCCGACTTTCTTTTGGTCGGCATATTCTTAAAATTGTACCCTTCCGGCTTGACGTCTCAGAAACCTGATTTTCCTGAGTTAATAGCCGGCATCTTTCTTTAATACAACCATACCGGCTGTGTTTTAGTCGGCTTGGTATATGATTATAACCTCGCCGACTAAGTCTTAGTCGGCAATATTTAGATTATCGACCATGCCAACTTGGTGACTAGAACCATGTTTCAATGTGTATAATTTTCATATCTTTTATTTGTGTATTGTTTAGGTTCCCAAAGGAAAACCTAGAAGATATCCTTGTCTTGTTAGCAATGCAGCAGAGCTATTGGAATTTATTGACAAGATTTATCCTACTTTAGACAATCCTAAAGATGAAACTGAAAAGAATTGCCCTGTAAGAAAGTTACTTCTGATGGGTAAGAAAGATCCTGAATAATTTCTAAGGTTTATGGAGAGTCCTAGCAATCCCCTCAATTATCAAGAATGCACATCATCAGAAGAGGAATAAGAGGAGATTAATCCAAGAACTTTTTTCAAGGCATATGACTTTTCTGGAGTGAACCCCTATTACAATGAGGCTGGTGACTACATAGGTCCAGTGAAGGGAAAGGAAAAAGCAAAAGCTGATGTTGGTGAAAAAGCTAGTGATGGTGAAAAAGCTAGTGATGTGGAGGAAGATAACAACTATGGGAAGGATCCATGAAATTCTTAAACTTTATTATGTTTCACTTGGTTTAGAAACTTAGATTGTGGTTTGAACTCCTTCATTATGTTTTGAACTCTTAGATTGTGGTTTTAAGACTTGTTAAACTTATGGTAATTTCCAGTTTCAGTTGCTTTAGAACTTATTCTTTTTTGTGCAGTTTTAGACAATGTTAGAGTTTTACTAAATCGACATGGTTTGTAAGCTCGACCTTGCCGACCATCCCAGGATATATGTTATAGTGCTGTCAGGGATAGGTAGTCGGCGTGGTTTTAAATGTCGACCTTGCCGACTTAAATGTTAGTAGTATAAAAATATTACTTTTTAGGTACATAGTACAACCCATTGAATGCTCAACGGCTAGAAATTTCAAAAAAAAAACATTAAGTGTGTTGTTATTATAAAAGCATTCTCAACTTCATCTTCAACCTTGCATAAAGAATGGAAGTTTCAAGCGCAACACACCCAAATATCTGTAGTCTTTGTACACTAAGTGGTCATTTTGTGTACTGTACTCAGTACAATTTGGGAATCAAGAGTTAATAAAATTGGATCTAAGTTTCTAATGAACACAGCTACTAAACTAATCTGCAGGTATTTTCTCATTAATTGAAAATAGAGAAGAGGTTCATACACATTTAAGGAAGTGAAGACCTAACAACAACGATCAGATAGTCGACACATGTCACTATCTGATCGGTCAACACTCAATACAAGACTGACCAATGACTAACAGTTTATAAGAGCACCCACTCGATTAATAAGGGCAGACCCTAGTACTTCATAAGGCTAAAGGACTATGACATTGACTACTGCTGGACAGTATCCTTGTCCTCAAGGATAAAGTTGCGATAATGTGACTTAATGGTAGCAACATCCTCCCAAGTAGCCTCATCTTGAGTTGAATTAGTCCACTGAATGAGCACTTGTAGGACTTGGCTTCTGCCAATAGTGATGGTTCTGTGTTGCAAGACTTTTGCTGGAACCATTATCACTTCACCTGCATGATCAACAATAAGCAATGTAGGAGATGAAATATGTTTCTTACCAACATGATGTTTCAATTGAGACACATGAAACACAAGGTGAATCCTGGCCTGATATGGAAGCTATAGTTTGTAGGCTACTGGTCCAATTTTTTGTAAGATAGGGAAAGGGCCATAGAATTTTGCATACAACTTGAACTTCTTCCTTAGTAACACAGAAGCTTGTCTGTAAGGTTGCAGTTTCAGATACACCAAGTCAACCACAGCAAAGGTCATGTCTTGCCTTGATTTATCAGCAAAGAATTTCATTCTTGCTTGAGAAGTGTGTAGGTATTCCTTCAGAAGATCAATCGTTTCCTCCCTGTCCTTGAGATATGACTCCATAGCAGCTACAGAAGTAGTGGTAGTTGATGGGAAAGACATGTATTGAGGAAGATAACCATATAGGGCCTGGAAAGGTGTCATTTTCAAACTAGTATGATAACTAGTGTTATACCAACATTCAGTAAGAGATAACCATTGACACCACTTACTAGGCTTGTGTCCAGTGATGCTCCTTAAGTAAGTTTCCAAGCAAGAATTAACTCTCTCTGATTGGCCGTCAGTTTGAGGATGATAAGCAGTGCTGAGATTCAAGTTAGTACCCAGAGATTTAAACAAGTCTTGCCAGAAGTGACTAGTAAAAACCTTATCTCTATCAGACACAATGGAAAAAGGGAGACCATGCAATTTGAATACCTGATCCAAGAAGGCTTTAGCCATAGAAGCAGCTGTATAAGGGTGTTGTAAGGCAACGAAATGGCGGTACTTTGTTAGCCTGTCAACAACCACTAGTATAACACTTTTCCTGTCACTCATGGGTAAACCTTCAATGAAATCCATGGTGATGTGCTTCCATGCCTGCTCAGGGACTGAAAGAGGTTGCATCAGACCAGATGGAAAAGAGTATTCACCTTTATTTCTTTGGAAAATGTCACATTCAGTGACAAACAAGATGATCTCCTTCTTCATTTTAGGCCAAAAGAAATGTGACTTGGCCCTAACATAAGTGGCTTGGATGCCAGAATGACCACCAACAACAGATGTGTGAACAGTATTTAAAATTGTGGCTCTTACCCCATTGATAGCACCTACATATATCTTATTTTTGTATCTCAATATTTCATATTTGTAAGTATAATATGGAACAAAGTCTGCAGATACAAGCAGTTGAGCAATAAGTTGTTTTACCTTGTCATCACCAATATAGCTTTGGTTTTAAATGTCGACCTTGCCGACTTAAATGTTAGTAGTATAAAAATATTACTTTTTAGGTACAAAGTACAACCTATTGAATGCTCAACGGCTAGAAATTTCAAAATCAAGACATTAAGTGTGTTGTTATTATAAAATCATTCTCAACTTCATCTTCAACCATGCATAAAGAATGGAAGTTTCAAGCGCAACACACCCAAATATTTGTAGTCTTTGTACACTAAGTGGTCATTTTGTGTACTGTACTCAGTACAATTTGGGAATCAAGAGTTAATGAAATTGGATCTAAGTTCCTAATGAACACAGCTACTAAACTAATCTGCAGGTATTTTCTCATTAATTGAAAATAGAGAAGAGGTTCTTACACATTTAAGGAAGTGAAGACCTAACAACAACGATCAGATAGTCGACACATGTCACTATCTGATCGGTCAATGGTCGCTATCGTATGCGTCAAAAATAAATTACACTTTCTTACCACTCAAAATATAAATATAGCAAGGGCAAGAAAGGATCGTTCCCACAGGGAGGACTAAGGTTGTCAAATTGTTTCGGTTTCCTATAAATACCATTGGGGGGGTTTCTGATTTTTATGTACTAAAATAAAATAAAAGCAAACAAAGAAATAAACACGCAAATCAAGGATATAAAGATATTGGTTAAGGATTTCGTTTTCTTTCACTAACATGCTTTCTAACAATAACTAGAATTGATATTTGATCTCTCTTTTATCAAAGTCCCTAAGATACCTTGATCGCAAGTATATCTCGAAAATCTCCTACTCATCAACAAACACATTAAAAGATGCGAGTATGAATTCTACCTTAGAGAACAACCTAACGTGTAAAAGCACTAATCAAGTTTAATTCCCTAGATGCATTAAGTTCTATGAAATCAGGCCAATCCAAGCAATCGAACGTGTAAAAGCACTAATCGGATTTTACAAAGGTTATGACTCACTTGTGATTACTAGGATGTATCACTACAAGAAATAATCACAATTATGCTATTTGTATTCAAGGTGTATCACGTTTATGTATAATAAACCCTAAACTAGCAATAGATATGATTACTAGTTCTACCAATTTGCAACTTGACAAAACTAACAATCAATCATACATGGCAATATTTCTAGTGAATCATAATCGATAAAATTGAGACAAAACTAATTTATTGAGCACAACCCATGTTTGGAAATCCAACTTATTCCTTAACCAAAAGATAATTAGCTACACATGTTCATGGAGTTCATCACAAGAATAAAGAGAAGAATCATGTTTCTAAACCCTAGAAAACAAAAGCAGAAGAAGAGATAAGATATCTATAAATCAGTAGAGGAGTTCCTTTTATATCTATCCTTCTTTCCCCTACCAATTCTCTGTTCAGGTCATGCACAAATCATGGCAAGTTCTCCCAGTACCAAGCCTGTCTAGCCCATACAATATCAGGCCCAAGTCCATCTGAGCAAGCTGTTGGATCGGTGAGTCAACTCGCCGTTGATGAAATCCGGCAGAGTTTACCCATTTATGGCATGTTCATGGCAATAATTTCAGGCCGTTTTTAAATCCTTCTCTGCACTCCTAGGATTCATCTATTTCACATAACAACTTCTTCACTAGTCTCAGCTGCTTCCACTGCACAGTTCAAGTCCATATTGCATTCTCATACCTAGCTGCAATCAACTTCAAGCACACATTCATTCCATACGACCCACATTCACATTTTGCAACCTCAAAGCCACTCCTGCGGTTTTTCACCTGAGCCTGACTTGACTGCAACTTCTCGAATCTTCTCCTGCAACATCACAAACAAAGACAACCAGTTCAAACCTCCAATTGCAGCTGCAACGTACAGCATCACCTCCTGCCTCATCACCGCTTCTGCCTCAGACTCACTACTCCAATCCAACTGTAATTCAGCCAATGCATCTGTCACAACCATCCAGCTCAGTTCATTTCTGCTCCTAGCCTTCAGCTTCACCTGCGAAAACGCCATATCCTTTGGCTCCACACCTGCATCATTTCAGCTGCTCCATTCCCAGCTGCTACAGTTGCAACTGCCAATCCATTGCAGTCAGCAAACACCAGTCCTCTTCTACCACCAACTACAATCCCGTGCAGCTTCACATCATTCACAACTCAAACTGCCATCTTGTTAAACCAACTCAAAAACAGCTTCATAATCTTTTTGTTCTCATCTCAGTCATAACCTTATCCCTCCAAGCATTCTAATATGCATTCATTACCAGCACACATACTAATTCTTTTGGTTGGTGCAAGCGTGCAATCACCAGCTCCATCTGAACAACAACAACCTCAACCCTTTACAGATTCATGCTCAAATTCCTTTCACAGATCCACCAGAGGCTAGTACACAACCATCAAACCCATATCAACTATTTCAGCTTCATATTCGAATCAATTACAAATCCGACTCCAACCATTGCTTATGCTCTTCATTGCAACCTATTGAGGCAGTGTAACAACTGCAACATCACCATTATCTTCAGTAACCAGTGCAATTCATCACTCAATCTCTACATTGCAGCACCACCGGACTCTCAGCCAAAACCACTAGTTACCACCATTCAGCCTTGCCTGCAAATGCACACTTCCACCAGCATCCATTGTTTCACTTGAGCAATGGCAACAACTCATTTTCTCAAGAACCCATAACCTGCTCCATCTCTATCTCTTTGTTGACTGCAGTAAGTTAACAAGACCCCTTCGTAAACATCCACCATTATCAACACTACAAAATCTGCAATCTCAATGCCACCACCAACACTTCCATCTTATTGCAGTAACACACATATATCACCATCAAGTTCCAGTCACTGCACATTGCAGTTCAGCTGCACTGCCATTTCATCTGCATAGCCAATACATCTTCAATTCCATTGTAATTCTTTTCCTGCTTGAATCAGCCATCTATCTCTGCTTAGCTCAAATTGTAGATGCATCACTTCATCCCACCTGAAATTCCTGGCAACAGTCACCATCACATCATCTCAGTTCTTCTCAGCTTACAAACCTGAGCTTCAATGCCAACAAACCCTTGAACATCTCCAGCTCTGCTACACAACCCACCAGAACCAGTTGCATTACATCTGCTATTCCATACATCACCAACACCAGCTTTTTTTGTCTCCTTGCGAATTCATCTGCTCAGATGCAACTCATTCTGCAATCTCCCATCCAACACAACATCCATTTCAGCTTTGAATTCCACCAGTACTCAAAAGCAATCACCAGTGATAGACACATTTTTGTGTTCGATTTTTCTCGATTCTATATATTGTTAGGGCTCATTTTTTTACTTATTATGGTAAACACCCGGAGGATACTTACTATTCGGACTCTCAGTTTGGATAAGGGGCACTTCAATTACTAATGGGCACTTACTGATAAGGGGTATCCTCTTTATTATTTCATGTCGCACGCTATTTGCATCCCATTTTTCTTCATCGTTCAAACACAATTTTGGCGGGAAACTATATTATTACCTGCGTGAATTTTGGAGCATCAGTTGGACGTGAAACAACGAGATTCAATGGCTGATTTTTGATGGGCTGACTTATCAAGAGAAGACAGGCTTATTATGAGAGTTTGGATCGATTGAAATGGGATGGATAATCAGTTCTCGACAACACAGGGGAGGATAGTTTTCTCGGGTCCTGGGAAAGATTGAAGAGAGATTTTCATGGAGTTTTTCACGGGATCGTACGGTGATTGGCCTGCTTTATCAAAACAGGAATTTGGGGGATTTATTCATGGAAAGAAAGAAGATTTCTTAAAACAGAGTAGATGATAATATATCGGGTATTTTTCTGTTTCAGTATGTAGAAGTTACGTGGAATGATGGAAATAAGAGATTGTATAAAGATTTTATTAGGGTCTTGAGAGAGTTCTGGAGGCTTGGACAACTCTGTTTACGCGTAGAAGAAAAAGGAAAGGCAGAAAAGTCCGTGACTTGCAGAGAAGAGAACGGGAAGATAATTGAAATCTTTCTCGAAATATCGTCACCTGTAGAGTATATATAAGTTGTTTCGAGTCTCATATATGGGGTACGAAACCTTAGGAGAAGTTTAGAGGAGAATAGAAAGCTCCAGAGATCGAGTTGCAGGAAAAATACAATATTTTGCTGCTGCTGCTGCTGAAGAGGAAGAACACGAAGAACATTGACGCACAAGCAACTGTCGCAGCAAAATATCGTTGTTTCACAGCAGTACTTATGTGTCGTTCATCACAGCGGTTGCATTAGGTCTTTAGTTACTATTTCTCCCTGTAACGGTGATTCTGCAACACCAACAAACTGTTGCGAATCGTCTGTATTATCACTTTTCATCTTTTTAATCATCTTTTGAGCCATAAACAATTACTTTGACATCATGATTAATATGAGGAGCTAAACCCCATTGTTGAGGCGATAGAGGAAGCTATTTTTCCAACAAAAAGTGGTACAATCTATTTTATTTAATTTATTGCAATTATTATTATGATTATTTGCCTTGAACTATTATTGAATATGATTTTTATTTGAGTGATTGTGATCTACTTTGATGGAGTATGCTTAGTTTATAGACTCTTGATGCTTCATACTTGGTATTTACAATTATTACTTTTGAAAATCTATTAGTTGCAATATTTTAGAATCAAATTAAACGAGAAAATTGCATGGATATAAATATTTGGACCAAATCACTTTGAACTTGGAAAATAGTGGAATCTTAGCCTCAGTGTTCTTTTAATATTGATACCAACTTTGTCCGTGTTTGTTATAATTATTAGCGAGTTTTCTATTTAGTTTTGAATTTAAGTTTAAAGTTATCCTTCACAAGTTCGAGAATCGAATCACTTTTTACCACTATCTACAAATCACATCAATTTTTGGCGCCGCCGACGCAGACTTGTTTTTAGGGTTTTAGATTTATTTTATTTTTTTTGTCATTTTTTTTGTTCTTTTTTATGTTTTTGGGTATTTATCTTGTGTCTACAGGTTCTGGATCATAAATAAAATTGAGCCAAAGAGTTTGATGATTTCATAAAGACTTGGAGCTAAAGATTAAAGCAAAAAGAACAGAAAAGAAGACAATTTTATTTTAGACAATTTTAGCTTAGGGTTTGTTTCTTTTAGAAAAAAAAACTGTATTAAGGTTTATTATTTTTGTAATTTTTCTTTTCTTTTTGGACTTTCGAACTTTGGGACATTATTTTTTTATTACCCTACGGAAGAGTACTTTAAGTATAAACTGTTTGCAGAGAAGGAGGACAATTACGATATTGTCTCTGCACCTTGGGTTCGTACACTTGACATCGGAGTCAGTGGCCCGAGTCGACTACAACCGATTCATCCCCCGTCTGGAACGGGAGGTAAGATTCTAAACACTCGTAAATCCCCTGTCAGCGAGTTACTGGACTCCTTCGTATGCATATATGTTGAGGACTGAATACAGACATTTATTTTTCTAGTAAAGGGCAAGGCCTGGCCATACAAGATAAGGGTTCGGATTTCATCATCGTTCTCTTTTTTCCCGCTTTAGAAACACGTAACCTACGCGAACCTAAGCCTAAAATTTTGACTGGAACAAGACTGATAGGGTAACGAGCTTAACAGGAAAGTCATTCGAAAAATATTGGTTACTCTTTTAAGCATACTTCGAAGTTCTTGACGGTTTCTGTAAATTGAATGCGTGACTGCGCCTCCTTGTAATACCGGTGAGGCCTTGGGTATCAAAGCTCCACCGAGCTTCCCTCGCCTCTATTCAACTTACTTTAACTCGGATTGATTCCATAGGGGTTTGCTTAAATTGTAAAGGATTCTCGTTCGAAGGATTAGAAGCTGGTCTAGAAACAATCTAAGTGGAGCTATCAGGCTTTTTGTTTGCTAGAAATCAATAGGTTTGATTTGGTTGAGTCGGCCTTGATCTGTGTTTGCTTACCCTTCCAATTTAAAAAATTCTATTGTATGCCTGAACGTAAAAGAGACGCACTAGGTAGATTTGTTAAAGAGAAACCTAGTAGTTCTAAGCGTCTCGATTACCTTAATCTAGAGAGTACGACTTCTGAAGAGTCTGTTTTTGAACGTCCTTTGACTGAGGAGAGAATCCCTGTTACTCCGATAGCGCCAGAAATGGCAACTTAGAAAGCTTTATTGAATCCAACTAGGACTACTCGTCCCTCATGTATCAGGTTAGCTGAGACGGAAGCAACTTATGAACTTAAACCTGGGACCTTACAGCTGCTCCCAATCTTTTTAGGGAAAGAAAATGAAAACCCCTATTTCCATGTTAGGGACTTTGAGGAAATTTGTAGTACCCTCAGGATTAGAAACCTAGATGATGATGCTTTGAAACTTAGGTTATTCCCCTTTTCCCTGAAAGATAAAGCTAAATCGTTATATAGTTTGGCTTCCGGGTCAATCGAAACGTATGAACAACTTACATCTGCCTTTTTGAACAAGTTTTTCCCTAGGCACAAAACATCGTCTATTAGGACGCAAATCTGCACGTTTTCTCAACAGGAGGGAGAAACTTTGTATAGGTATTTGGAAAGGTTCAATGATTTATTAGCCCAATGTCCTCATCATGGTTTAGAGAAGGTTAGGTTAGTTCAGATCCTTTATGAGGGTTTAGATTATCCCACACAACCACAGTAGAATCTATGTGTACTGGTGGATTTGAGAACCAAACAGTTGATGACGCGATGACATATTTGCATGAAGTCGCCGAAAAGACCCAACAATGGGAAAGTAGTAGGGGACCCCAGAAAACAATTCTTCTCGGCAGAGGAAACGTTAATAGGGTAGAAGGAGGCTATGAATCAGATGCCAAAATTGCTGCTATAGCGAAAAGGTTAGAAGCTTTAGAAGTGGGTAACACTAGTGGTAGATTGGAGCCTTTTTGGGAAGGCCAGAATAATGAAGAGCAAGCCAATGCTCTATATAATAACACTAGGTTTGATAATCGTCAGAAGTTTGACCCATATTCAGAAACCTATAATCCTGGTTGGAGAAACCATCCGAACTTTTCATGGTCTAAGGGCCAGAGTCAGGGTCAGTCTAATAATTCTAATGCTCCCCCAGGTTTTGGCTACACTAGGAATACATCAGGCCCAAAAAATAAAACGACTAGCTTAGAGGAATCTATTAAGATGTTAGCAAAAACTCAGGAAATGTTAGCACAGAGCCATGTTAGTTTTCAACAGGAAACCAAGCAGAATTTTCAAACTAATGCTCAGAGCCTTGCTAAGTTAGAACTTCAAGTCGGCCAAATAGCTAAGACCTTAAGTGAGAGAGATAATGGTAGGTTCCCTAGTCAGACTAATCCCAATCCTAGAGGAGTTCATGAAGTAGGTACAAAACCATCGAATCAATTGAATGCTATTAGAACCCTTAGGAGTGGTAGAATAGTAGACAATCAGGTAACCATGCCCGATAGTGAACATACTGTAGTTCACCCCTCAGGACCACTAGCTAAGGAAACTGATAAAATTTCTGATGATGCCAACTCAGTTCCTGAGAGGTCTGATTCTGTGCCTAGAGCCCCATTTCCTCAGCTATTAGTACCAACAAAGAAGGAATCGAACTTTAATGACATATTGGAGGTTTTTAAGCAAGTTACCATAAACCTTCCTTTATTAGATGCAATTAGGCAAATTCCTGCTTATGCCAAGTTCCTTAAGGATATGTGTACGCGAAAGCGAAAACTTAGCGTCCATAAGAAAGCCTTTTTAGCTAGTCACGTAAGTTCAATTATTCAAAACACTACAACTCCAAAGTACAAAGACCCAGGTTCCCCTACCATTGCTTGTACAATAGGTAAACGCCGGGTAGAAAAAGCTTTACTTGACTTAGGAGCCAGTGTGAACCTACTTCCGTACCATGTGTACTTACATAGGACTTGGTGAAATGAAACCTACTCAGATAACACTGCAGTTAGCTGATAGGTCTGTTAAAATTCCTCGAGGTGTTATTGAGGATGTCCTTATTGAGGTCGACAAGTTTATCTATCCAGTGGATTTCGTGGTCCTAGATACTCAACCTGTCCCTGACCCAGAGAACCAGATACCTGTGATTTTAGGTCGCCCGTTTTTAGCTACGTCGAATGCGATCATTAACTGTCGAAATGGTGTGATGAATTTATCTTTTGGTAATATGACTATAGATGAACATTTTTAATGTCAGTAAGCTACCTTATGAGCTAGATGACACATGTGTTGAAGAGGTGAACATGATAGAAGCCTTAGTTCAGAAGTCATTACCAAACATTTATTTGAAGACCCATTAGAAAGTTGTCTATCCCATTTTGGTTTAGATTTTGATGACGATAGCACTATTGAACAAGTGAATGCTCTATTAGATTCTACCCCTGTGTTAGACACTGATAGATGGAAAGCTAGGTTCGAACCGTTACCAGTTTCTGAGACTACCCTAATTCCTTCTTTAGAAGAGCCCCCAAAGTTGGACCTTAAACCACTACCCGATACTCTAAAGTATGTGTTTTTAGGCCCATCTGAGACTTTACCTGTGATTGTAGCTTCCGATTTGGATAGTGATCAGGAAAGTAGGCTAGTAAATACTTCAAGACAATAAGGAAGCTTTAGGGTGGACTATAGCAGACATTAAGGGTATAAGTCCTACTGTGTGTATGCATCAGATTCATTTAGAGGAAGACTCCAAACCTTCTAGGGAGATGCAACGTCGACTGAACCCTAACATGAAAGAGGTAGTTCGAAAAGAGGTGCTTAAGTTGTTAGATGCGGGTATTATTTACCCAATTTCAGACAGTAAGTGGGTCAGCCCTGTTCAGGTTGTCCCCAAGAAATCAGGTATCACTGTAGTCCAGAATGATAATAATGAATTAATCCCAACCCGAGTGACCACGGGATGGCGTGTGTGTATTGACTATAGGAAATTGAACAAGGTCACAAGGAAGGATCACTTTCCCCTTCCTTTTATCGACCAAATGCTAGAGCGATTAGCTGGACATAGTCACTATTGCTTCTTAGATGGCTACTCCGGTTATAATCAGATCGTTATTGCCCCAGAAGACCAAGAGAAAACCACTTTTACCTGTCCCTTTGGTACCTTTGCGTATAGACGCATGCCTTTCGGGTTATGTAATGCCCCTGCGACTTTTCAGCGTTGTATGATGAGCATATTTTCTGATATGGTAGAACGGTTTTTAGAGGTCTTTATGGATGATTTTTCAGTATTTGGTTCATCTTTTGATGAGTGCTTGCATCATTTGACATTAGTGTTGACTAGGTGTAAGGAAAAAATTTAGTGCTTAATTGGGAAAAATGCCATTTCATGGTTGAATCAGGAATTGTCTTAGGGCACATCGTTTCTTCAAAGGGTATAGAGGTAGACAAAAAAATTGACCTTATTAAGACTCTACAGGTCCCAAAAACCGTAAAAGATATTAGGTCATTCTTAGGGCATGCAGGTTTTTACCGTCGATTCATTAAGGATTTTAGCTTGATTTCTAGACCTCTTTGCAATTTGCTTGCAAAAGATGTTAAGTTTGTCTTTGATGATGCTTGCTTAAAGGCTTTTGATAAGCTTAAAACTTTACTCACTACTGCCCCGATAGTCCAGGCACCTAACTGGAACCTACCCTTTGAAATTATGTGTGATGCTTCAGATTATGCTATAGGCGTTGTGCTAGGTCAGCGAGAAAACAAATTACTCCATGTGATTTACTATGCTAGCAAAACTCTGAATGATGCCCAAATGAACTATACAACTACCGAGAAGGAATTGCTAGCCATCGTGTTTGCCTTGGATAAGTTTAGATCCTATTTATTAGGTTCTAAGATCGTAATCTATACTGATCATGCTGCTTTGAAATACCTTTTGTCTAAGAAGGATACCAAACCTAGATTGATTAGATGGATCCTTTTGTTACAAGAATTTTGTCCAGACATTAGAGACAAAAAGGGTGCAGAGAATGTGGTAGCAGACCACTTGTCTAGGCTAGTTGTTAGTTCCCCTAATAATTCCCTTCCTATAAGGGATAGTTTTCCTGATGAACAATTGTTCTCTGTTTCCCAATCACCTTGGTATGCAAATATAGTGAATTATCTTGTTACTGGTCGAATGCCTCAACATTGGGGTAAGCAAGATCGTTCTAGGTTTTTAGCCGAGGTTAAGCATTTCTTTTGGGACGATCCTTATCTGTTTAAGTATTGTCCGGACCAGATTATTAGGAGATGTGTATCTGAGAGTGACCAGTCTAGTATTATCTCCTTTTGTCATGAACATGCATGTGGGGGTCATTTTAGTGCTAAGAAGACTGCTGCTAAGATTTTGCAGTGTGGATTTTACTGGCCTTCGTTGTTTAAAGATTCCCATAGTCATTGTGTTTCTTGTGAGCGTTGCCAGAAGTTAGGAACCATTTCCCGTAGAAATATGATGCCTTTGAACCCTATTTTAGTGATTGAGGTCTTTGATGTGTGGGGCATTGATTTTATGGGTCCATTTCCTATTTCGTTTGGTTATCTTTACATACTTGTCGCTGTAGACTATGTGTCTAAGTGGGTTGAGGCGGTTCCGTGTAAAACAATGACCACAGGGTCGTAGTCCAGTTTTTGAAAGATATACTTACACGTTTTGGTACGCCGCGAGCTATAATTAGTGATGGAGGTTCACACTTTTGTAATAGACCGTTTTAATGAAACAATACGGTATTACCCATAAAGTAGCAACCCCATATCACCCTCAGACTAGTGGTCAGGTAGAGGTTTCCAATAGGGAAATTAAACGTATTCTAGAGAAAACAGTTAATCCAAATAGGAAAGACTGGTCGTCGAGGCTTACTGATGCCTTATGGGCTTACCGTACTGCGTTTAAGACACCCATTGGAATGTCACCTTATCGTTTAGTATTTGGCAAGGCATGTCACCTGCCTGTTGAGTTAGAGCATCGAGCCTATTGGGCTATTAAGAACTTAAACTTTTCACTTGACAAGGCAGGAGCTCAAAGAAAGCTCCAGCTCAATGAGTTGGACGAGATTCGTAGAGATGCATACGATAGTGCTAAGGAGTATAAGAACAAAATGAAACTTGTGCATGATAGGAATATTTTACGAAAGTCATTTTCTCCAGGTCAAAAAGTTCTTCTATATGACACTCGGTTGCATCTATTCCCCGGGAAGTTGCGCTCTCGATGGACCGGTCCTTTTGTGGTTCGTACTGTTTTTTCTCATGGCGCTGTTGAGATTGAGACACCAGATGGTAGTAGTTCTTCGAAGGTTAACGGTCAGCGATTGAAGCCCTTTATAAAGCCTTTTCCTACAGGTGATGTTGAGGAGGTCCCTCTGGAGGACCCTGTTTACCTTGATTGACCATCTAGGCGATTTTGTATGTTGTATATTATTTTTGTAGGTTTTTGGTTACACTTCACCCAGGTACTATCTTTCCGACTTCTCTCTTTACTATTTCCTCATGTTACTTATATTTTTGGTACTGTTCTTTAATTAGAAACATTGAGGACAATGTTAGATTTAAGTTTGGGGGTGGGGTAGAACTTTTTGTTACCTTTTCGTTGCAATAAAAAACTCCAGAGCCTAGAAATTTATCCTTATTAAGGATGGCACTACCCAATCTAAGTGGATGAAAGCATATTGGTTGTAGGAGTTGAGGGACCAATCTGATTAGATGGAAACATCTAAAGAGTTTATTCATAAAAGCACAAAGCTCAGGTGTTAGAAATAACATGATAGTTTCGCCATGTCTCATTGAGTCCTTTTCACTTCTATTTTTATTTTTTTATTTTTAAAATATGTTTCTCTAAGTGATTAGGTGGGGCTCACGATTCAAGTTGTTACCATTGCTAGGGTGAAATAGAGTGATTGAGATAGCCAAAAAAAAAAAAGTTGAAAAAAGAAGAAGAGAGAAATTGAGACCAGACCATCAGACCAACTAGAATAAATTCAATAAAGTTGACCACTGGAACCCTTGTATATGCCAGTTGTGTTGACCTAGAGTTAGGATTATCGAGCACTAGTACCCTTGTATATGCCAGTGTGTTGATATTAGTCAGACCGGTATCTCAGTCCATTAGGATAGGTTCATTATGGCAGTGGCCTTCAGAGAGATATGAGAAACATCGTTCACCTTAGTCAACATCAAAACCATCTATGTTTTTCTATATCCATCTTCTTAATCTATTCATGTGATTTATTTGATTCTGAGTTTGGATGCGGCTATCTGAGTAGAGCTCTGTCACTTTATATGAATTTTAGTATGCTTGAGTGCGAACTCGTGTACAACAATTGGAATTTCGCATCAGGGTACTTCCTCCTGTAGTCAATAAGTATGCCAACCAAGGAGATTCTTTAGTGCCTTCCAAGGTTCTGTGTAGATAGCTAGGGTCTGGAGTATAAAGGTTTTGTGGGTATACCTCTGGTAAGCCCTCCGGAGACAACACTCCGCCACTAGAGACACCTAGGGTTTTAAATGCTTATTGCATACGCTAAATGCAATCGACGATGCCTGCGACAGTGAGTTAGGATTTTTGCTCGAGGACTAGCAAATAATAGGTTTGGGGGTATTTGATAGACACATTTTTGTGTCCGATTTGTCTCGATTCTATATATTGTTAGGGCTCATTTTTGTACTTATTATGGTGTTTTATTTATTTGTAGGTATTTTTGGCCAATAAACATTTTTGGAAAAAAAATTGGCTCGAAAAGTTGTCGGAAAACACCCGGAGGATACTTCCTATTCGGACTCTCAGTTTGGATAAGGGGCACTTCAATTACTAAGGGGCGCTTACTGATAAGGGGTATCCTCTTTACTATTTGCTGCCACATGCTATTTACACCCCATCAGAGGATAGGGGCATCCCCTTTTTCTTCATCGTTCAAACACAATTTTGGCGGGAAACTATATTATTACCTGCGTGAATTTGGGAGTATCAGTTGGACGTGAAATAACGAGATTCAATGGCTGATTTTTGATGGGTTGACTTATCAAGAGCAGACAGGCTTATTACGAGAGTTTGGATCGATTGAAATGGGATGGATAATCAGTTTATCGACAACACAGGGGAGGATATTTTCATGGAGTTTTCCACAGAGTTTTCCACGGGATCGTACGGTGATTGCCCTGTTTTATCAAAACAGGGAAGTTGGGGGATTTATTCATGGAAAGAAAGAAGATTTCTTAAAACAGAATAGATGATAATATATCGGGTATTTTTCTGTTTCAATATGTGGAAGTTATGTGGAAGGATGGAAATAAGAGATTGTATAAAGATTTTATTAAGGTCTTGAGAGAGTTCTGGAGGCTTGGACAACTCTGTTTACGCGTAGAATAAAAAGGAAAGGCAGAAAAGTCCGTGACTTGCAGAGAAGAGAACGGGAAGATAATTGAAATCTTTCTCGAAATATCGTCACCTGTAGAGTATATATAAGTTGGTTCGAGTCTCATATAAGGGGTACGAAACCTTAGGAGAAGTTTAGAGGAGAATATAGAGCTCCAGAGATCGAGTTGCAGGAAAAATACAATATCCTGCTGCTGCTGCTGAAGAGGAAAAACACGAAGAACATTGACGCACAAGAAACTGTCGCAACAAACTATCATTGTTTCACAGCAGTACCTATGTGTCGTTCATCACAGCGGTTGCATTAGGTCTTTAGTTACTATTTCTCCCTGCAACAGTGATTCTGCAACACCAACAAACTGTTGTGAATCGTTTGTATTATCAATTTTCATCTTTTTAATCATCTTTTGAGCCATAAACAATTACTTTGAGATCATGATTAACATGAGGAGCTAAACCCCATTGCTGAGGCGATAGAGGAAGCTATTTTTCCAATAAAAAGCGGTACAATCTATTTTATTTAATTTATTGCAATTATTATTATGATTATTTTCCTTGAACTATTATTGAATATGATTTTTATTTGAGTGATTGTGATCTATTTTGATGGAGTATGCTTAGTTTATAGACTCTTGATGCTTCATACTTGGTATTTACAATTATTACTTTTGAAAATCTATTAGTTGCAATATTTTAGAATCAAATTAAACGAGAAAATTGCATGAATATAAATATTTGGACCAAATCACTTTGAACTTAGAAAATAGTGGAATCTTAGCCTCAGTGTTCTTTTAATATTTATACCAACTTTGTCGGTGTTTGTTATAATTATTAGCGAGTTTTCTATTTAGTTTTGAATTTAAGTCTAAAGTTATCCTTCACAAGTTCGAGAATCGAATCACTTTTTACCACTATCTACAAATCACATCAACCAGCAGCAGCTACATCATCCGTTCTTCCTTCTCAGTACCACCAAACCATTGAGCTCATACCATGAATACTGAGGTTTAAATCTGAATTCAAGTAATACCCAATTCCAAACTTCTTCATTAACCTTCAATTTCTCTCTTCATGAACTGCGAACATTTCATCAACCCATTAAAACGACGGTGATATCTTCTCTTCTTCCATGTGTTCTTGATTCAAATAAACCCTAATATCTCAATTATAACAGCCTCAGATCCCCTTTTAGATTCGAACAACATCAGCTTATTCTTGACCACCGACTGCAACAATGAGCTCATGAACCCATCTATTTTTTCTGTTGCTAATTCAGCTCCGTATATTCCATCCAAATTCCTCATCAAAATCACCTCCATGAACGTCTCCAGCGGCTGCAGAATGAAGAAATGAAAATCATAAAATGTGTTCTTCTTCAGTCGGACCCATGTTTAGACATAAGGATATAACTTTAGGAGGTGCTGATGGCACCCATGCTTCAATTAAGGGTCACCCTGATAGCTTCCAAACTGTCATTCTTAGAAGACTGACAGTACAAATTCCTGCTTCATTCTCATTGTATTGTCAGTTTTGGAGAACTAACAAGCTTAATATCTGATTTTGCTCGCAACTTTCTCATACGGCGTCGGATTGACCTTGATCTTTCGCCGTTGGTTCCTTCTTTCCGTTCTCTTCGAGATGATTGAGAATAAACCTTGGATTAAGATGACTTCCACTTCCTTTTACTCAAATGACTCCAAAACACCTATAAAACTCAAAACTAAACATAAGAGATGCAATTCACAAGGATAATAGCAAAGAAAACATAAATACTAGATATAAAATTAGGTGTTTTAGACACCTATCAAATTCCCCCACACTTAGACTTTGCTAGTCCTCGAGCAAATCAAATAAATCAATTCCAAATCATACATACAACTCCGTCTCGTCGAGCCTACGGTCACTTTTAGCATAAATAACAAGCCTTTTAACCCCTAGGTGTCCCTAGTGGACGAGTTATAGTCTCGTGAAAGTTTACAAGAGGTTTGCCTACAAAACCTATTTTTCAAACTCCATCTACCTATGACAAATCCATGAACGAATCCAAAATGGTTGCAAAAGGAGGTACCTTGTTATGAATCCAAATTATTATATAAAAATTAAGCTCTGTTAAGAAAGTCGAACAAGCCACAATCTCGGAAACTAACAAACCACAATCACAAATGAATAGATAAACAAGATGGAAATAGATATAGATGGTTGCGATGTTTACTAAAGTGATCGATGTTTCCCATATCTGTCTGAAGGTCGCTGCCAATATGAACCTATGAATCCTATTGGATTGAGCTACTGGGCTGAACAACTGGCATATACAAGGGAACCAGCGGTCGACAATCTTAATTCTAGATCAAATCAACTGGCATATACAAGGGAACCATGAGTCGATTTTATTAAACAATAATGATAAATTTTTCTCTTTCTTTTTCTTTTCTTTTTTCAATTTTTTATTTTTTTTCAAATCGACAACATGATTGGATTTTATTTTATTTTTAGAATCCAAGCGCATGATTCTTGTCAACAGATTACATGGTAATTCCCTTGGATTCTGCACTCCACACTTGCTTAGGCGACAGAGACAGGGATAACACACACATATTGCTATCCAAGTGTCAATCTTATTCCGTTTGGTCAATTGGTCGGTCTTTTTTTTTTTTTTTATTAACTCAATCACACTATTTCATCCTAGCAGCAATAACAATTCGATGTTAGTGACCCACCAAATCACATAGATATAACATAAAGTTTGCACAAATAAAAACAGAAAGTGATATGGTGATATTCCGAGATATGATAACAACTTTCATATTATTTCTAACACTTGAATAATTATGTCCCTTGTAGTTAATGGGTTCCTCAACTCCCGCAGCCAAGATGGTTCCATCCATTTAGATTGATAGTGTCATCCTAAAGGCACATATTTCTATGTTTCAGGGTGTATAAAGCATTTTTTTTATCGTAAAAGGGAAAAACTAACAAGGCTAAAAACTCTCTATGCGAAAACACTCCCCCACACTTAAACTTTACATTGTCCTCAATGTAAATTAAGTCATCCAAAGTAAAATTTAAGATGGGAAATGCATAACATGATATATATACACAATAAGAAAATAAAATGCATGATAAAAACTGATATTCCAACTCATAGTTATTTCTGAAAAATAGAGGATAACACTAAACAAGCTATTTAGTTGGCATCTAATCCCAACTCATCCAATATATATACCTCATCGTCAAGCAAAAATTCCATCTACTTAGAAAGGCTAGTGTTTATTCTAAATTGTTCAAAAATTTCTAAAAGTTGGAGTTTTGATATGCAAATATCCAAAATAAGAAAATAAAGATAAAAGACTTGAGAAATAAAAAGATAAAGATAGATACACAAAACCAGTGGGTTGCCTCCCATTTAGCGCTTGGTTTAAAGTCGTCAGCCCGACTTGCAAGACCGATTCCCCATACACCAATAACCTGAAAAGTTGAGGATCCTTCCATAGAACCTGTTTTGCAAACACTAGCTTCGCACACATATTAGTAATATAAAACAGAAACGAAGCTATTAACCGATGAAAGTTTTCCCCACACTTATTCTTGTCCACACTTGGAAGTGGATATAAAATATAGAATTCGAGAACTTTCATGGTGTTCACAAACCTGCATAGCATGAGAATCAAATGTTTCCAATGGCGGATATCGAGAAATAAAGTCATTCAACAATGTTTTTGAAGCACATACATTCAAACCAATAAGAGATAAAGGAGAAGAAACAATATGCAAAGGGTTAGACAAACCTTGCACAATCTCTTGTATCACGGAATCCTATTCATCCTTGAAAAACTCAAGGGAGTTATTCACCTCTTTTGTATCATGGTCCTCTATCAAACCTTGCAACCATTCTTCGTCCGTTTCCGCCTTAACCAAAGTCTCGACATAAACATCATCATTACAATCCTTTGCAATCTCAATTGGGTCTTCCACAATATTGGCCATATCGGTTTCATTCCCAACACACTCTTCTTTGTTGTAAGGCACATATGCTACTGCGGTAACAAGTCTCTCCATAAGGAACTTTTTAAGAACACGCATTGCATCATCCTCAAGCTCTACCTTTTGAATAGGTTCTTGATCATTATTAAGATCAATGCTTGAGTAAGTTGCACTAGTGTCATCATAATCCTTTTCATCTTCACCTTGATCGCAAAAGGACTCCATTGTACACTCCTCGGGGATGTCACCATAAATTGGTTCAAGCGTTGTACTTTCATAGTCATCGTCACTATCATAGTTGACATAATATTGGTTACCACTTCCCAAAGATTGGTCTTTCGCAGAATTTTGCATGTCCTCTTTGTATTCTTCAATGCCTTGTCTTAAAATGGAAACACCTTTTTGAAGCTCTTGGAGTGATCCATCCAAATTTTGAAAATAGTGTTCCATTTGTTGGTAAAGCTCGTTCGACAAGGTAAAAGTAGAATCACTTACTTCAGTATTGCTAGGCCAATTATCTTCCCTTTGAATGGGTGAATGATCATAACTACGATCAGAAATTGGGCCAAACATACTATTAGCATATTTAGTTAACGAAATTGGTTCCACGCTTGGTTGTCTACAAACTGACTCCATGCCCACCATAAATTATTGCATCTCATCTACCAAACTCGAAGAAATATGAATAGGAGTACAACTAGTCTCCCCTCCTTGTGGTTGCTCACTTACATAACTACCGTAAGAAGGTTGGTATGTATGAGAATAACTCAAAGGGTACGTGGAATATTGACCATAACCAAAGGATAGTTTTTGATAGTATTCCCCATAAGGGTGATAGTTGTCATAATGTTCCGTCCATAGTAATTGGTACATGAAACAAGAGTTCTCAAAACAAGGTTAAAAACCAGAAAATAAAGATAAAAACAAAATAAATAAATAAATAAATAAATAAAAGACTAAAAACAAAAATAAGAAACCAAAAACAAGTGGCAATCGCTGCCTCCACGGCAACGGCGCCAAAATTTGGTCGCTATCGTATGCGTCAAAAATAAATTACACTTTCTTACTACTCAAAATATAAATATGGCAAGGGCAAGAAAGGATCGTTCCCACAGAGAGGACTAAGGTTGTCAAATTGTTTCGGTTTCCTATAAATACCAATGAGGGGTTTTCTGATTTTTATGTAATAAATAAAATAAAAGCAAATAAAGAAATAAACACGCAAATCAAGGATATAAAGATATTGGTTAAGGATTTCGTTTTTCTTTCACTAACATGCTTTCTAACAATAACTAGAATTTATATTTAATCTCTTTTTTATAAAGGTCCTAAGATACCTTGATCGCAAGTATATCCCGCAAATCTCCTATTTTCATCAACAAACACATTAAAAGATGCGAGTATGAATTCTACCTTAGAGAATAACCTAACGTGTAAAAGCACTAATCAAGTTTAATTCCCTAGATGCATTAAGTTCTATGAAATCAGGCCAATCAAAGCAATCGAACGTGTAAAATCACTAATCCGATTTTACAAAGGTTATGACTCACTTGTGACTACTAGGATGTATCACTACAAGCAATAATCACAATTATGCTATTTGTATTCAAGGTGTATCACGTTTACGTATAATAAACCCTAAACTAGCAATAGATATGATTACTAGTTCTACCAATTTGCAACTTGACAAAACTAACAACCAATCATACATGGCGATATTTCTAGTGAATCATAATCGATAAAATTGAGACAAAACTAATTTATTGAGCACAACCCATGTTTGGAAATCCAACTTATTCCTTAACCAAAAGATAATTAGCTACACATGTTCATGGAGTTCATCACAAAAATAAAGAGAAGAATCATGTTTCTAAACCCTAGAAAACAAAAACAGAAGAAGAGATAAGATATCTATAAATTAGTAGAGGAGTTCCTTTTATATCTATCCTTCTTTCCCCTACCAATTTTCTGTTCAGGTCACGCACAAATCATGGCAAGTTCGCCCAGTACCAAGCCTGTCTAGCCCATACAATATCAGGCCCAAGTCCATCTGAGCAAGCTGTTGGATCGGTGAGTCAACTCGCCGTTGATGAAATCCGGCAGAGTTTACCCATTTATGGCATGTTTCTGGCCATAATTTCAGGCCGTTTTTAAATCCTTCTCTACACTCCTAGGATTCATCTATTTCACATAACAGCTTCTTCACTAGTCTCAGCTGCTTCCACTGCACAGTTCAAGTCCATATTGCATTCTCATACCTAGCTGCAATCAACTTCAAGCACACATTCATTCTTACGACCCACATTCACATTTTGCAACCTCAAAGCCACTCCTGCAATTTTTCACCTGAACCTGACTTGACTGTAACTTCTCGAATCTTCTCCTACAACATCACAAACAAAGACAACCAGTTCAAACCTCCAACTGCAGCTGCAACGTATCAGCATCACTGCCTGCATCATCACCGCTTCTGCCTCAGACTCACTACTCCAATCCAACTGTAGTTCAGCCAATGCATCTATCACAACCATCCAGCTCAGTTCATTTCTGCTCCTAGCCTTCATCTTTACCTGCGACAACGCCATATCCTTTGGCTTCACACCTGCATCATTTCAGCTGCTCCATTCCCAGCTGCTACACTTGCAACTGCCAATCCATTGCAGTCAGCAAACACCAGTCCTCTTCTACCACCAACTACAATCCCGTGCAGCTTCACATCATTCACAACTCAAACTGCCATCTTGTAGCTTCAAATGCATAACTTCTCAGCCATAGCATCATCACCAGGGCCATCTCCTGCCATTCTAACCAAGTCACTGCATCTGTAACAACAATCTGCTTCTCTTTACAGTACCACTGCATTAAACCCATTTCAAACAACCTCTATCTTGTTAAACCAACTCAAAAACAGCTTCATAATCTTCTTGTTCTCATCTCAGTCATAACCTTATCCCTGCGAGCATTCTAATATGCATTCATTACCAGCACACATACTACTTATTTTGGTTGGTGCAAGCGTGCAATCACCAGCTCCATCTGAACATCAACAACCTCAACCTTTTACAGATTCATGCTCAAATTCCTTTCACAGATCCACCAGAGGCTAGTAGACAACCATCAAACCCATATCAACTGTTTCAGCTTCATAGTCGAATCAATTACAAATCCGACTCCAACCATTGCTTATGCTCTTCATTGTAACCTATTGCAGCAGTGTAACAACTGCAACAGGACCATTATCTTCAATACCCAGTGCAATTCATCACTCAATCTCTACATTGCAGCACCACCGGACTCTCAGCCAAAATCACCAGTTACCACCATTCAGCCTTGCCTGCAAATGCACACTTCCACCAGCATCCATTGTTTCACTTGAGCAATGGCAACAACTCCTTTTCTCAAGAACCCATCACCTGCTCCATCTCTATCTCTTTGTTGACTGCAGTAAGTTAACAAGACCCCTTCGTAAACATCCACCATTATCAACACTACCAAATCTGCAATCTCAGTGCCACCACCAACACTTCCATCTTATTGCAGTAACACACATATAGCACCATCAAGTTCCAGTCACTGCACATTGCTGTTCAGCTGCACTCCCATTTCATCTGCATAGCCAATACATCTTCAATTCCATTGTAATTCTTTTCCTGCTTGAATCAGCCATCTATCTCTGCTTAGCTCAAATTGTAGATGCATCACTTCATCCCACCTGAAATTCCTGGCAACAGTCACCATCACATCATCTCAGTTCTTCTCAGCTTACAGACATGAGATTCAATGCCAACAAACCCTTGAACATCTCCAGCTCTGCTACACAACCCACCAGAACCAGTTGCATTACAACTGCTATTCCATACATCACCAACACCAGCTTCTTTTGTCTCCCTGCGAATTCATCTTCTCACATGCAACTCATTCTGCAATCTCCCAGCCAACATAACATCCATTTCAGCTATGAATTCCACCAGTACTCAAACGCAGTCACCAGAAGCAGCTACATCATCCGTTCTTCCTTCTCAGTACCACCAAACCCTTGAGCTCATACCATGAATACTGGGTTTTAAATCTGAATTCAAGTAATACCCAATTCCAAACTTCTTCATTAACCTTCAATTTCTTCTTTAATTTCTCTCTTCATGAACTGCGAACATTTCATCAACCCATTAAAACGACGGTGAGATCTTCTCTTCTTCCCTGCGTTCTTGATTCAAATAAACCCTAATATCTCAATTATAACAACCTCAGATCCCCTTTTAAATTCGAACAACATCAGCTTATTCTTCACCAGAGGAAAACCTAGAAGATATCCTTGTCTTGTTAGCAATGCAACAGAGCTATTGGAATTCATTAACAAGATTTATCCTACTTTAGACAATCCTAAAGATGAAACTGAAAAGAATTCCCCCCGTAAGAAAGTTACTTCTAATGGGTAAGAAAGATCATGAAGAATTTCTAAGATTTATGGATAGTCCTAGCAATCCCCTCAACTATCAAGGATGCACATCATCAGAAGAGGAATAAGAGGAGATTAATCCAAAAACTTTTTTCAAAGCATATGACTTTTCTGGAGTGAACCCCTGTTACAATGAGGCTGGTGACTACATAGGTCCAGTGAAGGGAAAGGGAAAAGCAAAAGCTGATGTTGGTGAAAAAGCTAGTGATGGTGAAAAAGCTAGTGAATCGGAGGAAGATAACAACTATGGGAAGGATCCATGAAATTTTTAAACTTTATTATGTTTTACTTGGTTTAGAAACTTAGATTGTGGTTTGAACTCATTCATTATGTTTTGAACTCTTAGATTGTGGTTTTAAGACTTGTTAAACTTATGATAATTTCCAGTTTCAGTTGCTTTAGATCTTATTCTTTTTTGTGCAGTTTTAGACAATGTTAGAGTTTTACTAAGTCGGCATGGTTTGTAAGCTCGACCTTGCCGATCATCCCAGGCTATATGTTATAGTGCTATCAGGGATAGGTAGTCGGCGTGGTTTTAAATGTCGACCTTGCCGACTTAAATGTTAGCAGTATAAAAATATTACTTTTTAGGTACAAAGTACAACCCATTGAATGCTCAACGGCTAGAAATTTCAAAATCAAGACATTAAGTGTGTTGTTATTATAAAAGCATTCTCAACTTCATCTTCAACCATGCATAAAGAATGGAAGTTTCAAGCGCAACACACCCAAATATTTGTAGTCATTGTACACTAAGTGGTCATTTTGTGTACTGTAATCAGTACAATTTGGGAATCAAGAGTTAATGAAATTGGATCTAAGTTCCTAATGAACACAGCTACTAAACTAATCTGCAGGTATTTTCTCATTAATTGAAAATAGAGAAGAGGTTCTTACACATTTAAGGAAGTGAAGACCTAACAACAACGATCAGATAGTCGACACATATCACTATCTGGGCGGTCAACACTCAATACAAGACTGACCAATGACTAATAGTTTATAAGAGCACCCACTCGATTAATAATGAAAGACCCTAGTACTCCATAAGGCTAAAGGACTATGACATTACCTACTGCTGGACAGTATCCTGGTCCTCAAAGATAAAGTTGCGATAGTGTGACTTAATGGTAGCAACATCCTCCCAAGTAGCCTCCTCTTGAGTTGAATTAGTCCACTGAATGAGCACTTGTGGGACTTGCCTTCTACCAATAGTGATGGTTCTGTGTTGTAAGACTTTTGTTGGAACCATTATCACTTCATCTGCATGATCAACAATAGGCAATTTAGGAGATGTAATGTGTTTCTTACCAATATTTTTTTTCCATTGTGACACATGAAACACAAGGTGAATGCTGGCCTGATATGGAAGCTGTAGTTTATAGGCTCCTGGTCCAATTTTTTGTAAGATAGGGAAAGGCCATAAAATTTTGTAGACAACTTGAAATTCTTCCTTAGTGACACAGAAGCTTGTCTGTAAGGTTGCAGTTTCAGATACACCAAGTCACCCACAACAAAGGTCATGTCTTGCCTTGATTTATCAGTAAAGAATTTCATTCTTGCTTGAGCAGTGTGTAGGGATTCCTTCAGAAGATCAATATTTGTCTCCCTGTCCTTGAGATATGACTCCATAGCAGCTACAAAAGTAGTGGTAGTTGATGGGTAATCCATGTGTGGAGGAAGATAACCATATAGGGCCTGGAAAGGTGTCATTTTCAAACTAGTATGATAACTAGTGTTATACCACCATTCAACAAGAGATAACCATTGACACCACTTACTAGGCTTGTGTCCAGTGATGCACCTTAAGTGAGTTTCCAAGCAAGAATTAACTCTCTCTAACTGTCCATTAGTTTGAGGATGATAAGCAGTGATGAGATTCAAGTTAGTACCCAGAGCTTTAAACAAGTCTTTCCAGAAGTGACTAGTAAAAACCTTATCTCTATTAGACACAATGGAAAAAGGGAGACCATGTAATTTGAATACCTGATCCAAGAAGGCTTTAGCCACAGAAGCAGTTGTATAAGGGTGTTGTAAGGCAACGAAATGGCGGTACTTTGTTAGCCTGTCAACAACCACTAGTATAACACTTTTCCTGTCACTCATGGGTAAACCTTCAATGAAATCCATGGTGATGTGCTGCCATGCCTGCTCAGGGACTGGAAAAGGTCGCATCAGACCAGATGGAAAAGAATATTCACTTTTATTTCTTTGTCAAATGTCACATTCAGTGACAAACAAGATGATCTCCTGCTTCATTTTAGGCCAAAAAAAATGTGACTTGGCCCTAACATAAGTGGCTTGGATGCCAGAATGACCACCAACAGCAGATGTGTGAACAGTATTTAAAATTGTGGCGCTTACCCCATTGCTAGCACCCACATATATCCTATTTTTGTATCTCAATATTTCAGATTTGTAAGTATAATGTGGAACAGAGTCTGCAGATACAAGTAGTTGAGCAATAAGTTGTTGTACCTTGTCATCATCAATATAGTTTTGGTTTTAAATGTCGACCTTGCCTACTTAAATGTTAGTAGTATAAAAATATTACTTTTTAGGTACAAAGTACAACCCATTGAATGCTCAACACCTAGAAATTTCAAAATCAAGACATTAAGTGTGTTGTTATTATAAAAGCATTCTCAACTTCATCTTCAACCATGCATAAAGAATGGAAGTTTCAAGCGCAACAGACCCAAATATTTGTAGTCTTTGTACACTAAGTAGTCATTTTATGTACTGTAGTCAGTACAATTTGGGAATCAAGAGTTAATGAAATTGGATCTAAGTTCCTAATGAACACAACTACTAAACTAATCTGCAGGTATTTTCTCATTAATTGAAAATAGAGAAGAGGTTCTTACACATTTAAGGAAGTGAAGACCTAACAACAACGATCAGATAGTCGACACATGTCACTATCTGATCGGTCAACACTTTATACAAGACTGACCAATGACTAACAGTTTATAAGAGCACCCACTCGATTAATAATCAAAGACCCTAGTACTCCATAAGGCTAAAGGACTATGACATTGCCTACTGCTGGACAGTATCCTTGTCCTCAAGGATAAAGTTGCGATAGTGTGACTTAATGGTAGCAACATCCTCCCAAGTAGCCTCCTCTTGAGTTGAATTAGTCCACTGAATGATCACTTGTGGGACTTGACTTCTACCAATAGTGATGGTTCTGTGTTGTAAGACTTTTGATGGAACCATTATCACTTCACCTGCATGATCAACAATAGGCAATGTAGGAGATGGAATGTGTTTCTTACCAATATGTTTTTTCAATTGAGACACATGAAACACAAGGTGAATGCTGGCCTGATTTGGAAGCTGTAGTTTATAGGCTACTGGTCCAATTTTTTGTAAGATAGGGAAAGGGCCATAGAATTTTGCAGACAACTTGAAATTCTTCCTTAGTGACACAGAAGCTTGTCTGTAAGGTTGCAGTTTCAGATACACCAAGTCACCCACAACAACGGTCATGTCTTGCCTTGATTTATCAGCAAAGAATTTCATTCTTGCTTGAACAATGTGTAGGGATTCCTTCAGAAGATCAATCGTTGTCTCCCTGTCCTTGAGATATGACTCCATAGCAGCTACAGAAGTAGTGGTAGTTGATGGGTAAGCCATGTGTGGAGGAAGATAACCATATAGGGCCTGGAAAGGTGTCATTTTCAAACCAGTATGATAACTAGTATTATACCACCATTCAGCAAGAGATAACCATTGACACCACTTACTAGGCTTGTGTCCAGTGATGCACCTTAAGTAAGTTTCCAAGAAAGAATTAACTCTGTCTGACTGGCCAACAGTTTGAGGATGATAAGCAGTGCTGAGATTCAAGTTAGTACCCAGATATTTAAACAAGTCTTTCCAGAAGTGACTAGTAAAAACCTTATCTCTATCAGACACAATGGAAAAAGGGAGACCATGCAATTTGAATACCTGATCCAAGAAGGCTTTAGCCACAGAAGCAGCTGTATAAGGGTGTTGTAAGGCAATGAAATGGCGGTACTTTGTTAGCCTGTCAACAACCACTAGTATAACACTTTTCCTGTCACTCATGGGTAAACCTTCAATGAAATCCATGGTGATGTGCTGCCATGCCTGCTCAGGGACTGGAAGAGGTTGCAGCAGACCATATGGAAAAGAGCATTCACCTTTATTTCTTTGGCAAATGTCACATTCAGTGAAAAATAAGATGATCTCCTGCTTCATTTTAGGCCAAAATAAATGTGAATTGGCCCTAACATAAGTGGTTTGGATGCCAGAATGACCATCAACAACAGATGTGTGAACAATATTTAAAATTGTAGCTCTTACCCCATTACTAGCACCCACATATATCCTATTTTTGTATCTCAATATTTCAGATTTGTAAGTAATGTGGAACAGAGTCTGCAGATACAAGCAGTTGAGAAATAATTTTTTGTACCTTGTCATCACCAATATAGCTTTGAAGTAAGTCTTGGACCCAAGATGGTTGAGACATAGATAAGGCAGAGCAAGATGCAGAAGGAGCTGGTCTTCTAGATAAAGCATCGGCAACTATATTCTCCTTACCTTTTTTGTAATGAATCTCATATTCATACCCCAACAGTTTCATTAACCACTTTTGTTGTAAAACTGTGATGATTTTTTGTTCTAAGAAGTATTGAATGTTGTGATAATCAGTTTGGATAATGAATTTGATGCCTAGTAAATAATGCCTCCATTTTTGTACAGCCTTAACTATAGCTAAAAATTCATTTTCATATGTAGATAAGGCTCTTGCTCTTGGTCCTAAAGGTGAGCTGAAAAAAGAAAGTGGTTTACCTTCTTGAGTTAAGACATCACCAAGACAGGTCTCACTTGCATCACTTTCAACAATGAATTGCTTAGAAAAATCAGGCAATGCAAGTACTGGAGTTGTGGACATGGATAGCTTGAGCTGTTCAAATGCAGAAGTGGCAGCTACAGTCCAATTGAAAGAATTTTTCCTCAAAAGATCAGTTAGTGGCTTGCAGATTGCACCATAGTTCTTTACAAATTTCCTGTAATACCCTGTTAAACCCAGAAAGCCTTTTAATTCTTTGATAGAAGTTGGAATCGGCCAGCTCTGCATTGCTGCAATCTTGTTTGGATCAGCACAAACCACAGAAGGAGTGATAATGTGGCCTAATTATTCTAATTGTGATTGACCAAAACAACATTTTGAAAGCTTAGCATATAATTGGTGCTGTGTGAGTAAGGAAAACACTATTCTCAAATGCTCAATATGCTCAGACATGGAAGAGCTGTACACCAAAATATCATCAAAAAAAACCAAAACAAACTTCCTTAAGTAGGGAGCAAAGACTTCATTCATAAGTGCCTGAAATGTTGCAGGTGCATTGGTCAAACCAAATGGCATGACTTTGAACTCATAGTGCCCATGATGAGTTCTAAATGCAGTCTTGTATATATCCATTGGGTTCAAAAGTATTTGATGATAACCTGCCCTTAAATCCAACTTAGACAAAAACAGAAATCCTTGTAGCTCATCCAACAACTCATCTACAATTGGAATAGGAAACTTGTCTTTAATAGTGATGATGTTGAGTCTTCTGTAATCAACACAAAATCTCCAAGTGTTATCTTTATTTTTGAAAAGAAGAATTGGTGAAGAAAATGGGTTATGGTTGTGTTGTATGATTCCAGAAGAAATCATTTCTTTCACCAGTTATTCCACAACTACTTTTTGAAAGTAAGGGCACCTATAAGGTCTTTGGTTTGGAGGTGGAGAGTCTGGTTTCAAGGGAATTGAGTGGTCTAAAGTTCTGTGAGGTGGTAATGAAGTAGGCTCAACAAAAATATCCTTATATCAGATAACAGAGGTAATAAAAGTGCAGGTGTTGGAGGGGGAGTAGTTGAGAATGAAAAGAGATGACCAATGAGGCCATGAATAGTTTTTCTATAAATCTCTTAACTGTTGAACCACTCATCATGAGCAGTGAAGGTGAATTAGTTATCCCTTGTAATGTAATATGCTGACCATTATGAAAAAAAGAAACACTGAGTTTAGAGAAATTAAACATAACATCACCTAGCTTCTTAAGCCAATCAGCATCTAACACCATGTCATAGCCTCCAAGTGGAAGTAACCTGAAGTCCTCAGTGAATTGATAACCCTGCATACTCCAAGGAAGTTTAGAACAAATACCAGTACTCACTGTTTTATCCCTATTAGCACCTGTAACTAACTTATGAGCTGCGTGTTCTACCTTGCATTTGAGTTTAGCAGCTATAGAGCAATCTATGAAACTAGTTGTGCTACCAGTATCAATAAGAATAGAGATAGATTGTCTCTTAAGAAGACCAGGAATGCGTATAGTATCACCTGTGACAGTACCAGTGAGAACATGAAGATAAATCTCCATGTCAGACTCAACTGGTGATTCCACAGCTTCTTCAAAAACCTCATCCTCAACCTCTGTGTCATGTGTATCAGAATTTTCAGTTTGCACCATGAAAAATTGCTTCCTACCCTTGCACTTATGACCCAATGAATAAACCTCATCACAATTACAACAAAGACCTTTATCCCTGCGAATGCGCATTTTCTCTTGAGTTAAACGTTTAATAATGAGATTTATTGATGAGGGCTTGAGTGGTGTTGGGGAATAAGATTTTCTAGTTGTAGGAGTGGACTTGGAAGTAGTGTAAGAGGTGGAAATTGGTTTAGCAGAGAAGGTTGTGGTAGAGAAAGCTCTAGAGTTAATGAAAGAGCTAGAGTTGGTTCTAACACTTTTGGCAGCAGCAGTGTGATGCTTCTGTTCCTCCATTCTTGTAAGGAAAAAGCTGTGGAAAGTGATTTTGGATAAAACATAGCTACAGAATCACGCAATTCTTCCTTCAACCCACTAATGAAACTCATGATAAAATAGTTCTCACTTAAGGACGGATTGTTAGCAAGCATTAGAGATTTGAGAGATTCAAATTCTTCAAAATACTCTTGTACAGAGTTAATCTGAACCGGTTTATTAAAACTCCCAATAAAATTTTCTTTCACAGGATTTTCAAATCTGACACAAATACCATGAGCAAATTCAAACCAAGTTATACGAGTTCGACCACCTGAAAATTGAGAAACCATTTATCGGCTTTGCCATCAAGATAAATAGCTGCAATATCTACTCTGCGACTCTCATCAATGATGTGTATCCAGAAGTATCGTTCACATTTTTGGATCCAACCTCGAGGATTATCACCATCAAATCTTGGGAAATCAATCTTTGGTACTCGATTAAATTGATTTTGAGTTCCCCTGGCGAGATTGAACCAAAGATTGGAAGATTGTCGAGCTGAGTACCATGAATTGATCCTCCTGAATCATTTGGTTGAGATGTTTTCGATGTAGATGGCAAGCGGGCTAGAAGCTCATCAAATCGTTGGTTAATCGATGCTTGATTCGAATCAACTTTTTGTTGCTGAAAAAGAAGCTTGTCTTCAATGGCACCAAAACGATCTTCAGAGCTCAACTGTTGTCGTTTAATCAGTTCTATAACATCCTTAACAATTTTTGGATCAGAAGCGCCCATCGAGAAAAGATTTGGAGTGGCTCTGATGCCAAATGTATTGTACTCAGTACAATTTGGGAATCAAGAGTTAATGAAATTGGATCTAAGTTCCTAATGAACTCAGCTACTAAACTAATTTGCAGGTATTTTCTCATTAATTGAAAATAAATAAGAGGTTCTTACACATTTAAGGAAGTGAAGAAGACCTAACAACAACGATCAGATAGTCGACACATGTCATTATCTGATCGGTCAACACTCAATACAAGGCTGGCCAATGACTAACAGTTTATAAGAGCACCCACTCAATTAATAAGGGCAGACCCTAGTACTCCATAAGGCTAAAGGACTATGACATTTTGCAAATGATTGTCCCTTTGAAGGAAGCAAATGCACTATTGGTGGTTGTAAGGGATTCTTATTTCTCATGAAAGTTGCAATAGGAGATGTATATCATCTGTATGCTTTAAAATGCACCTGTTGTGGGTTTTTCTATTGGATAGATGAGCGCCTGGCTCCGTATGAAGATGAAGTTGCTAAAATCAACCTTCTACCGTGCATAGATCCATGTTGCGACGGTAAGATGAAGCTAATTACCTCTCCTAAGAAATTGTGTACCGGAAAAAGATATTATCTATGTCCCAAATGTGTTAGGGTTAAGTTTTTACCGTTTGTATGCTTTAATTAAGGTTTGTATGATCTAATTAAGTATTTAAGGTTTGTATGCTCTAATTAAGTTTCAAAAGTTTTTAAGTTTTTAACAATCATTGCATTCGATTTTAATCGGCATTATACAAAATTCAAAGCGTGTCGGCTTCTTAACAGTCGGCACTTAACAATTTATTAACATAGCCGGCGAAAGTATAGTCGGCAGGGTTGTCCTCATAAACCCCGCCGACTATAATGTGTGAAGAACATCCAGGAACAACTTCTTTTTTCTGTTTTGATCGGCATGGTTGTCCTCGTAAACCTTGCCGACCAAAAAAAATTCGTCAACCTGGCGAAATCAAGACCTTGCCGACCGTCCCAGGCCTTTTTTCCTGTGTTGTCATGCAGTACAGCCGGAAACCTGACGAAATCAAAACCTTCCGACCCTGGGACAACCGACTTGGTCGTGTGATAGATACAATGCCGACCAAAGGAGTATACACAAAAAAAACACATCTATTTCATTCATTTGTAGTACTCCAAAGTACATTACACAAAACACGAATGCGATTATAAAAGTACTCCAAAAAGATTCCTTATTCCCTAATCATAATCACTCATCACTCAAATCTATTGGAGGGAGTTCATTAAAATATATTGAACCTCCTTTAGTCAAATATATGGGACATTCCCTAGACTCATCTAAATCATTCCAAAGGTGCATGTTGTCCTCATAAAGTTTCATCCATTCCCTGCTCTTGTTGAATATGAACTTTTCCCAAAAACTAAACCTACAAAGAGGAGGTAATGGACATTCCTTGTTGAGTTGTAGACCAATAAAATGATTACCATCAACCAAAGCCACAAAAATTATTCTATGCCTGAGATGCTCCACACAAACCGCGTATTTCGGTGCCAATTCTACATTTAGTCCTTTACTAAAAAAATGTACCACGCATGACCACGTATCCGCAAATAGATGGCCACACTCCGTCATTCTCAACCAACGCTCCCATTTGATTGGTGCATTTCCCTCCGTGCCTTTAACACTAGTAAGTATCTCTTTAAAAGTCGTTTCTTTGTCCTCCATGGAACCTTCTACCATCATTGAGATATAAAACTCCTTGTCTTTTTCTAGTCGGGCGGCCATCTTCTTTCTTATGTATTGATATTGGGTGAGATTCTCCTCAACCGCTCCACTTAGGTGTCCCAATTGTTAGGAGGCAACGTAAAACCCACAATTTCCGTCATTTGGGATGTCGTTGGTACCAATAACGAACTCTTTATTAATTTGAGGGAGTTGTACGCGATACTCTTCCATATCGGTTTTACTACCTTCCTCGGACGACCTCTTTTCTTCACAACATCTCCTTGACTTACTTGACTCCCAAGAAGTGGAGTTTCATTTGGATTCAAGTTTGAGACGGTTGGTGTAGTTTTTTCTTTGCTCGGCCGACCCCTTTTATTTACAACACTTGCTTGACTCTCAAGAGGTGGAGTTTCATTTGGATTCAAGTTTAAAACCGTTGGTGTAGTTGTTTCTTTCCTCGGACGACCTCTTTTCTTTTTAGCCGACTCCTCTTTGTATTGCGCCTCGGTATAGTCATGTCCGGATGGACCGCATTTTGTATTCAAATATTCTTTAATTTATTCCCTTTCTTCCGCCCTTGTCTTTGTGGTAGGTGGTCTACCCGTTGGATATTGTTTCGCCGGTTCTTCAAGTTCTTCCATAAAAGGGTAAACAATCGGCATCAACTTGTGCTTCATAGTTTGTTTGTCCAACCTATTCAACGTGGGGTACTTATCGAGGATTATTCTCCCAAGTTCCATGTCGCCAAACTCTTCATCGGGATCTTCTCTTGGAGCCGGTTTGAAAGATAGTTTCTTCGAATAAGGATCTATATCTTCAATCGGAATGGGAGTTTTACACCTACCAAGCATATGACGACATGGAAGTCCGATAGCCTTCATTATCCTACACTTACAAGGAAAGCTCGGGTCATCATAATTTTGATACAACTTGAGATGTTTCATCATGAAACGTATTGAGCAATGCGAGACGTTTCTATGTATATCAACAAGCAACCAATCATCCTCCTTAAACTCCTTCAACTTACGGAACCTACTTTCTTCGAATTGCTTTCTTATCTTGTCAATATCATTATTAGTATACTCATAGATAGCATGTTGCACCGTCACAATCCCATTTTGACTCGTGAAAAGTAGACCTTTTAGTCTCCCATGAGCTTTCTCTACCATACTTGTGGACTCAAGTTTGAAATGTTTATAGTCGTAAGTAAAAGCATACACAAACCTCTCTTTTTGTGGCGTCAACTATTGTCTCTTGCAATATTCCACTACTTTGGGGTAATTAGTGCACCAATCATCCTTGAACTCCTTCAAGTTTATCTCATATATTGCCACACTCATCGATCAAACCAACTTATCACACGCTTTCATGAATAACCCAAACTTGATCTCACCTTCTTTCCATTCTTCGTCTTCTTTCTTCTTCTTTTCCTCTCTCTCCACTTTAGTTAGTTTACTAAGACGTTCATCTTCCTCCTTTTCATGTTTATTACCTTTCTTTGCCTTTGGCTTTTGGATATGACTCCTAAAATTCTTTCTAAGATTGCATTGTATATGCCAAGTGCAAATCAAATTTTGTGCATTGGGAAAAACTATCCTCACGGCGTTCATTATTGCTTGCTCGTTGTCGGTCACTACAACCCCGGGAGTCTCGTCTTCGTGGTAGAGAAGCTTCAAAGTTTCCAATGCCAAAATATAGCTATCATCCTTCTCACGATCCATAAAACACCATGCCACCGTGAACGATTGCTTATCCGAGGTTTGTCCTACAATGTTCAACAAAGGCATGTTGTACCTATTAGTTTTATAAGTACAATCCATGAACAAAACTTGGTAAAAGCATGATAGACGCATTTATGTGTCTATTTTGATCTCAATTTCATATGTTGTTAGTACATTTATGTACTTATTTTGGCATTTTGTGTCTTTGTAGGTGTTTTTGGAGAAATAAGGTTTTGCGGCGAAATTGGCACGAATCGTGGTTTTTGCGCTCGTGGGAGAAAATTACTATACAGACCCCCATTTTGGATAAGAGGTACCGAAATTACTAAGGGGCACCCAATTGATAAGGTCTATCCTCTTTACTACTCACCACCACTTGCTATTCGCACCCCAGCAGAGGATTAGGGGGACACCCTTCTTCTTCACGATTTGAATTCTCAAATTTGGCGGGAAAAATGGATTTTCACGGGAAGAAATTAGGGTTTGATTTTTGGAGAGGTTATAGAGAGATTCAATCGCAAAAAACTTCTTGTATGGGCCTGTTTTGGCTTAATAGGAAAGGTATAGTTAATGGATTCGGTGAAGCTGAGATAGATAATCGATTTGAAGCAAGACAGTGTCGGAAATATACTCGGAGCTTCGCTGGAAGATTTGGGAAGAGGTTTGGACGAGAATTTAGTGGACTTTCTATTTGGATATGGACTGGGAATGATCCAGTACATCGAAACAGGAAAGGTAGTTGTTTGGAAACGTAAAGAATGGAAGGTTTGATGTCTTGCACGATTAAACAGGGAGGTGAAGGTTTCCGGGTATTTTTTCTCTTTCAATAATTAGCAGTTACGTGTAGAAAAGGAAAGAAGATCCTCTCTGAATATTTCATTACATCCTGCTAAGAATTGCAACAACTCAGAGGCCGCGTAGGAGGAAAAGAAGCAAGTTTTCAACCAGGTTTCGATAAAACAGGGAAGTTATCACATTTTCGGGAATTCCTGTTGATTAAAAGGAAGGTATGTGTGAAGTTAAGTGATGATATCTTCTCGAGAGATTTTACTCTATCTTTGGGAAGGTTTGAGTAATACGAAGACGCGTAGAAGGAAAGGAAAGAAGAAAAATAGACCGAGACTTGAGGAGAAGAAAAAAAAAAGAGTTATTCTCGGATTTTAGGACTATGTGGTGTATAAAAAGAAGCTACGAGACTCAGAGAAGGGTTGTCTAGAGTTTGGGTCGATAGAATCGGAGCAGAGAAGCGTAGGTGAAGTTGCAGGAATATTCACCTGCTGCTGGTGAAGAAGAGAAGCTGAAGAACATTGGACAGAGGAGGACAGTCGCAGAGGCAGTCTTATTCAAACAACAAAAGTATCGATGTTCAACAGATCTCATATATCACAAGCTTGTCATCTTTTCTCTGTAACAGTTCAAAACCCATTGTAACAGTCTGTTTGTAACGCCTTTGTAGCGTTGCAAACTGTCTGCTTTATTAGTTTTCTCTTGTTTTTCACACTTTTGAGCTATAAACACCTATTTTGAGAACGTGAATAATATGAGGAGCTAAACCCCATTTCTGAGGCGACAGAGGAAGTTATTTTTCCAACAAAAAGCGGTACAATCTATTTTATTTAATTTATTGTAATTATTATTATGATTATTTGCCTTGAACTATTATTGAATATGATTTTTATTTGAGTGATTGCGATCTATTTTGATGGAGTATGCTTAGTTTATAGACTCTTGATGTTTCATACTTGGTATTTACAATTATTACTTTTGAAAATTTATTAGTTGCAATATTTTAGAATCAAATTAAACGAGAAAATTGCATGAATATAAATATTTGGACCAAATCACTTTGAACTCGGAAAATAGTGGAATCTTAGCCTCAGTGTTCTTTTAATACTGATACCAACTTTGTCGGTGTTTGTTATAATTATTAGCGAGTTTTCTATTTAGTTTTGAATTTAAGTCTAAAGTTATCCTTCACAAGTTCGAGAATCGAATCACTTTTTACCACTATCTACAAATCACATCAAAGCACCGGCACAATTGAATCATATCGGGATGCGAAAGAAAAATACGATCCACATTCCCCTCCGATTACTCATGGTGTCTCACAGTGTAGTTGTATTTGTGTGCCAACCATTGTGATTCTTCCATTACCTTTCTTCCATCCCATTCAATTCTTTTGATAGTTGCCTTGGCCGCATAAATTGTAGACAATGAAGAAAGGTTATCGGGTTCGTCCCTCTTGAACTTACTAATGAGCTTGCTTGGTTTAATTCCCCAACTTTTTCTTACTTGTTCGAATTCGTGGCTTCAACTTGGCAAATTGGCAGTGTCCAACAAGACTTTCCGGATCTTTATGGTTATGCCTACCAACATCAACTCTACTCATTCTCCACATGTTATCGGTTTCTTTGTTCCTCCCAAAAATAATCTTGAATGGGCATCCGCACTTCTTTGACTTCGTTTTGTACTCTCTCGTCGTCTTCTTATCATACACATAACCCTTTCTCTTGTGACTTGCGTCCGGCGACCCATTACACTCTCATACCATTTCAAACCGCATATCTTTTTGTTGGGTGTTTTTCACTAGAACGCACATCTTCTCTTTTGCTTTCTCAATAACCCACTTGACCGCGTCGTCTTTTTCCTTCCACTCCAAATCATTAGCATAATGTGCGGAAGTATCAGGACCCCTAACACTGTGAGCTTGAGGATGATCCGTCATCGGTACCAATGCAATCTACAAAACATCACAAGTTAGTTGATATGTACTACAATAGTCGGCAGGGTCGATATATAAAACAACACCGACTAAAGAAAAACCGACATGGTCTAAGAATAACACAGTGCTGACCAAACTATAGTCGGCAGGGTCGACGTAGTCCCAACACTGCCGGCTTAAACATTTTCAAAACACATCTCCTATGTTGCAAAAAAATCTTATAGTTGGCAGGGTTCAAATTTTCGACCTTGCCGACTAAACACTGCTCATGAAAAGTCAGAGCATTATGCAATGAAGACCACGCTGGCATGATCGACAATCGTCGAACTTGCCGATACTGGGCAGCAAAAGTGAAAAAAGAAGCCAAAATCGATCATTTGCATGGAAAAATCACAATCTTCACCACGTAAGTTGTATACCTGATTACTTGCAGCTCCATTCTCTTCTTCTTGGTCATTGGATTCTACGTTTGGCTCAAGACATTCATCACTTCCATATCCATCTTGAGTTTGAGGAAAATAAAAGTGAGGATCATGCATATAATCCATTTGATCATGATTTGGTAAATCATCATACAAGTACTCATCTGTAGGAGGAAAGTTAGAAGACTCCCCCACTTCAAAATCAGGATTAGAATCACTCATATCACAAATTTCACAAAAACCCTAACTTTTACCCCCCAAAACTTCTTCTACTACTTCACTCTATCTCTCACTCTCAATTATTTCCAAATCCACTCATATAAATCAACTAACTAATCTAACTAATTTAACTAATCTAATCATTTCAATTAAATTAGTGTTAATCATTGCAGAGACAATTTAGCCATTTAGAAAACATATGGTTAATGAGTGGTTTCTTTTACTTCAAAATGACATAGCTTTTGTCTTATTAGGTATACCCCAATTAATCCCAATCAAGCTGGGAAAAAGAATTGTATCCTTGTTATCAGTTATTTTTCAGTTGTTTTGATAGTCAGAATAATCCAACAACGAAAAGGTTTTAGCAATGCACTAAAAAAGCTTTTGTGATGTGGACCAATGCTACGCTGTAAGGAAAAGTGATTACTTTAGAATGACAAAGAATTAGTACGTCCGCCTCCCTTTTTGATACAATTTGCTATTATATTTATATGTAAACAACGCGGAGCCACTTTCCACTCTGATACAAAGGTGTGCACTTAACAGTCAAGCATCCAGAAATAACCAATGAACATATATGCTTCTCTGTAATTAGAAATTACAAATGTGCGTATCGTGCATTTAAGTGCGTGACAACATTAGTAAAACTTTAATGGTCAAATGAAAAATGTTTTTTTTCTTAACATCCAATTTGAGAACTGAGAGCATATAAGAGATGACTGCAGTCACAAATTCAGTTTAAAGTGGTCAGGGAATTAATTACTACTACCAATTAGTAGTAAACTAAGAGAAGAATACAGTTAGTGTTTGTGTTACACTGTACACGGATCAAAGAGATCAGCGAAATTCCTAATTCAACGGAGAACTGGAAGTCTGGAAGAGCCTTCAAACTGAAACTATCAACGACAGAAAATATACGTATAAAATAATCGAAATTTGGAAAAGTTGGTAGGACGTGAAATAAGTTGCTCAACAAACTCATTCACAGTTTGCACTAGGGCTGCACAACGGGTAGGGTGGGTAGGATATGGTCTATACCCGCCACCTTACCCGTTTACTGGCGGTTAAGGAAATCTTTACCCGCCACCCTACCCGCCAAATAATGGATAGGGTAGGATACGGTTAAAAAATTGGCGGGTAGGGTAGGGTTGGCGGATATGAGTAGGGTATGTGCACCCCAAGGTAGGGTGGGTAGGATATGGCCTATACCCGCCACCCTACCCGTTTACTAGCGGTTAAGAAAATCTTTACCCGCCACCCTACCCGCCAAATAGTGGATAGGGTAGGATACGGTTAAAAAAATGGTGGATAAAATAGGATTGGCGGATATGGGTAGGGTATGTGCACCCCTAGTTTGCACTCCTCCAAAGGAAAAACACAGTATGTTTGTTTTGTTATTACACCGCGGACCCTATGGGGACCGATGCCACCACGCGGAAATTCACAACATAAAGGAAATTGTACAATTGCACATATTTGCGACTAAAGACTACCTCACCCATCATCTGCACTATACACGTTACATACACGGCCTGGCTGGCAGCACCAAAAAGATCAATTACTTGGATGAGGAATACTTGCAACTTGGAACGCCGTATAACCGTGTCGGCACCTTAGTGATTTTTTTCTCCCGACGTGAATTTTTTTCTTTCAGAAAACGGAAATAAAAACACATCCGTTTTCCTCGGAGGGCATTGAATTACCGATTCCATTTTGGATTGCATGGGTTACAGAATTGCTTTCACAGTTTCACTCCACATATTAAGAATCACGTACACAAAGAGGTGGTGGTCACGTCCCTTCATCATTCATCCAACGGTTATATTGTCACGTGTTTTATCGCCGACACATCGATATATATTTCTCAACGGTTACTTTTTACTCCATCTCTAAAATTCTAGAAATTAAGAGAATCATAAATAAATACAAATAAACAAAAAAAAAGGGCGTAAAACATACACTTACTTAATCCATTCCATCTTTTTCCTATGAGTCTCAATTGTTCGATTTGATAAATATCTCTTTCCTGTTTTCCGCCTTTCCCTTTCCCTCTTTACAGAAAATAATTACCACTCCTTCAATTTTAGTGTGCTACAGTCAGAGAATATCAAAGCCAACAGGTTTGGTTTTTCTCTGTTAATTTTCCAATTTTGTTCTTAACTTTGATTGAGCTTGAAGCCAACTTTGATAACGTGAATTTTAAAGTGTTCTTTACTTTTGAAGATCTAGAGAACAGTTTAGTTACATTGTTAGGTTTTTGGTCTATTTAGTAGTCTTTTTTGTTTGATTATACTGGTGATCAGAGTAGATGACATTTGGTTTTGTGGTGTTTTATTAGGTCTGCCTGAAGCAATAGGGTTTAAGAATTTCGGATGCTAATTCAGTGTAAGAACTTTCTCTTTTTAACTTATAATTATATACCATGCTATTTTTGGGTTGGATTCTTATTTATCGCAATTCTTTTATCTACAAAATCTTTTGATGCCCCTTTTTAGTAATTCTTTTTTTGGCTTGTTTAAGCTGGTTTTCGTAAACGAGATCAGTTGATTTGGGAATTTTCGATTTATGCAAGGGTCAATTTTGATAGGATGCTAGTGAGTTGGTAGAATTTCTAGGTTGATTTAGATGCACAGGATATTGAAGTCATTAGACGTGAATAAAATGGGTTTTGGTGAGAGTGTAGTCGATCAGAACATGATGTAACTGCTTAAGTTTGTTCCAACATGATTGAATAATTTATCTTTCCCTAAAACTCCGAAACTGTAGTTTTTTTTGGCTACATTTATATTAGGCTGAAGCTAAAGAGCTTACTCACTCAATTACAGGAAAATAGGTATCTTATTTTTCTGCTAAGGATCCATGGCATCACTTGGCGACATAGGACTTGCGGCAGCTATCAATATACTCAGTGCATTTGCCTTTCTTGTGGCCTTTGCTGTATTGCGACTTCAACCTTTTAACGATAGAGTATACTTCCCGAAATGGTATCTCAAGGGTCTAAGACACAGTCCAGCTGGGACAGGAGCAGCAGTGAGCAAGTTTGTAAATTTGGACTTAAGATCATACTTGAAATTCTTAAATTGGATGCCAGCTGCGCTGAAAATGCCAGAACCGGAACTCATTGAACATGCAGGACTTGACTCTGCAGTTTACTTGCGGATTTACTTGCTGGGGTACCAAACCTATTACTTATCTTTTAGGTTTTGTTAAATATGTATTCATCGTACCATGGGTTAAGCATCTGTCTTCTGTTTTTGTGTTTTCTAACATTACTTTATTGTGTTGCAGCCTTAAAATCTTTGTTCCTATCACACTTCTTGCTTTTGTGATCCTAGTTCCTGTCAATTGGACTAATAAAACGCTTGAACTGGAAAGAATAAAAGATCCAAAGTTTGAGTTTAACGACATCGATAAACTTTCTATTTCAAATATTCCTGTAGGGTCTCAGAGGTACGTTTCCGT